>NC_071635.1:15569577-15869577 GCF_014839835.1 Dryobates pubescens
GCCAACACCAAAGCTCCACAGCCTGCAGGGTTGTGTGAGGAAAGGAGCAAGGCCAACACCAAAGCTCCACAGCCTGCAGGGTTGTGTGAGGAAAGGAGCAAGGCCAACACCAAAGCTCCACAGCCTGCAGGGTTGTGTGAGGAAAGGAGCAAGGCCAACACCACAGCTCCACAGCCTGCAGGGTTGTGTGAGGAAAGGAGCAAGGCCAACACCACAGCTCCAGACCCTACAATGTGTCATAAGGAAAGGAGCAATACAGAATTAACCAGGCTGGAAAATGACCTTTGAGAGCATCAAGTCCAACCTATCACCCAGCACCATCTAATGAACTAAACCATGGCACTGAGTGCCTCATCCAGGCTCTTCCTAAACACCTCCAGGGATGGTGACTCCACCACCTCCCTGGGCAGCACATCCCAATGGCCAATCTCTCTTGCTGGGAAGAATTTCTTCCTAACATCCAGCCTGAACCTCCCCTGGCACAGCTTGAGACTGTGTCCTCTTGTTCTAGTGCTGATGGCATGGAAGAAGAGACCAACCCCCACCTGGCTGCAACCTCCCTTCAGGGAGTTGGAGAGAGCAAGAAGGTCTCCTCTGAGCCTCCTCACTGGAGCAATGGCACCAAGCTGAATCAGGTTTCAAAGCTTTCTTGACCCCAACTCTGGTTCTCCTGCCCCTCCACTCTGCCCTGGTGAGGCCACATCTGGAATACTGTGCCCAGTTCTGGGCCCCTCAATTCAAGAACAGCCTCAGGAACTGCTTGAGAGAGTCCAGCAGAGAGCCACGAAGATGATTAAGGGAGTGGAACATCTTCCTTATGAGGAGAGGCTGAGGGAGCTGAGGGCTCTGTAGCTTGGAGAGGAGGAGCCTGAAGGTGACCTCATTGCTGGTGATAAAGCTGTGCAGGGTGATGCCCAGAGGCTGGAGCCAGGCTCTGCTGGGTGATGCCCAATGCCAGCACCAGGGGCAGTGGTGGAAGCTGAGGCAGAGGAAGTTCCATGGAAACAGGAAGAAGAGTTTTTCCCTGGGAGGTGACAGAACAGTGGAGCAGGCTGCCCAGGGTGGTTGTGGAGTGTCCCTCTCTGGAGATATTCAAGACCCACCTGGATGTGCTCCTGTGTGATCTTCTACTCTGGGTGACCTTGCTCTGGCAAAGGGGTTGGACTGGATGATCTCTCAAGGTCCCTTCCAGCCCCTAACATTCTGTGATTCTGTGACTCCTAAGCAGCATGAAAACTACCCAAAACTTGTTCTCACCCTGCACATGTCTTCAGCTTCTCTAGAATGTTCAGATTTCCACCCAAAAAGATCACTGAGTCCAACCATTCTCTAACTCTGCCAAGTCTGGTGCCAAACCACCTCCCCTCAGCACCACATCTCTGCCTCTCTGAAACACCTCCAAGGATGGGCATTCAACCACCAGCTTGGGGAGCCTCTTCCAGTGTTTGTGAACCCCTTCAGGGAACAAGTTCCTTCTGTTGCCCAACCTAAACCTTCCCTGGGGCAACCTGAGGCCATTTCCTCTTCTCCTGTCACTTGTGACTAGGGAGAAGAGACCAACACTAAGCTCTGTTGTTGGCCACGATGGCCACTTCAAGAACCCAAGGAGTCTACAGAGCAGCTTTATAAGGAGCCAGCTGAGGTGGGGGCCCTCTCTCTCAACAACTAACAGTGCTGTGAAACTATGGAAGCTGAGGGACACCTTCCCTTCTGACCAGAAGAGGTAATACTCCTATGTCCCAGGGCCTCAGGCCTACCACAATAACCAGAAAAGTGTGGAGGCAGAGGGGTGTCTGAAACCAAGGAGCCCCTAAATGAGATGAATGATGCTGGGAGCCAAAGCCAGCAGGTTTCCAAGCCTTTCACAGCTGCAGCAGCAGTTTTCTCACAAGCAGCAGGCAAGGAGTTGAGTACTTACTGCTATAGTCACCATATCCATAGTAGTTGTTGTAACCAGTGTAGTCGTAGCCTCCATAGCCGCCGTACCCTTGGCTGTTGTAGCCATAGTTCCCATACCCTTGATTCCAGTAGTTGCTGTAGCCCTGGTTCCAGTTTTGGCTGGGGCCTGCAACACAGCATGCCAAAAGTGAGAGCTGCAGGAGACTGGTATTAGGAGTTAGAATGAGCATTAACCAGGTTGGAGATCATCGAGCCCAACCTCTCACCCAGCACCATCTGATCAACTCCACCATGGCACCAAGTGCCTCATCCAGGCTCTTCCTAAACACCTTCAGGGATGGTGACTCCACCACCTCCCTGAGCAACACATCCCAATGGCCAATCTCCCTTGCTGGGAAGAACCTCTTCCTAACATCCAGCCTGAACCTCCCCTGGCACAGCTTGAGACTGTGTCCTCTTGTTCTGGTGCTGGTTGCCTGGGAGAAGAGACCAACCCCCACCTGGCTCCAACCTCCCTGCAGTGAGTTGGAGAGAGCAAGAAGGTCTCCCCTGAGCCTCCTCTTCTCCAGGCTAAGCAACCCCAGCTCCCTCAGCCTCTCCTCACAGGGCTGTGCTCCAGACCCCTCCCCAGCCTCATTGCCCTTCTCTGGACATGTTCAAGAGTCTCAATGTCCTTCTTAACCTGAGGAGCCCAGAACTGGACACAGGACTCAAGCTGTGGCCTCAGCAGTGCTGAGCACAGGGCACAAGGACCTCCCTGCTCCTGCTGGCCACACTCCTCCTGATCCAGGCCAGGATGCCACTGGCCTTCTTGGCCACCTGGGCACACTGCTGGCTCATGCTCAGCCTACTCTCAACCACTGCACTCCAGCAAGCCCCTCAGCTCCCAGCAGGGTGGCAGTGCAAGCTTACCTCCACCTCTCCCTCGAGCTCTTCCAACAAATCCTCCCCGGCTCCCCCACTGCTGCTGCTGCTGGTACTGCTCCTTTGACATGGCTACTTTGATTTCACACTGCACAGAAAGGTCAAGGCAGATCCCATTAGCCAAGGTCTGGCCCACAAACCACTCTTAAACTTACAGGACAGTAAGCAGAAAACAGGATTGGGTGACCCTGCTGCTCCCCTTAGGAGGGGGGGGAAATAAAGAGGTACCTTCTGCTCTCCAACTTGAGAACAGTTAGCCACTGGTGACACAAAACATTTCCTGCCAGTGTAACTCATTGTGGAGAGAATGCAGGGTTCTTTCTATGCCTGTTTGCCCTTTGAAGCAGACCTCTGAGGTCAATTTAGCTGAAAAACTGAAATCAAACCTGAGTTACAGAGTATGAATCACAGGACTGTTTCAGTGGGAAGAGACCCTTTAAGCTCACCCAGTCCAACCAGTCTCTATCTCTACCCAGGCTGGGGCTAAACCATGGCCCTCAGCACTGCATCAATGCCTCTCTCTGAAACACCTCCAGGGATGGGCATTCAACCACCTCCTTGGGCAGCCTGTGCCAGGCTTAGAGAACCCTTTCAGTCCAGTAGTTTCTTCCAATGCCCAACCCAACCCTCCCCTGATGCAACCTGAGGCCATTTCCTCTCATCCCAGCACTTGCTAGTGGGGAGAAGAGACCAACTCCCACCTAGCTCCAACCTCCTCTCAGGGAGTTGTGGAGGGCAACTCTACAAGTTGCAGAGAGTAAGACCAACTCAGCTCTGTTCTCAAGCTTCCATGCCACCTATCAGTCCAAAAAAGAAGATACCATCTACAGTCTGAGGTTTTGCCACTAGGTTTAATTTCATCCAGCTCTCTGCAATGAGCTTGACTTCCCATTTGACTTCTGGAAGCACTCTGACATAACTGGACACGGTGCTTAAAGCAGGAAGCATTTCCATTGTTAAACACAGGAAGATCAACCTCCCAGGAGAAGATGGTGCAGCCTGATGCTGTGGATCAGCGACACAGCCCCCTGACTACACTGCTGGAGAAGGCAGGGGGCTTCCCAATGAGCCCAGCCCTCTGCCCACTGGGGGTGCAGTGCAAAACCTCCCCAAAGCTCAGGAGTTAAGATGACAGCAACCTGTTCTTAGCCCCTTAATGCCTGTCTGGGAGGTCTAATGCTTACAGGAGTTTCCAGCCTCTTATCCCCACCCAGCTGCAACCAGCCATGCAATCCCCTGGTTCAGTTTCTCCAGGGCAAACTCCACCTACTTTACTAAGCCCAACGTTGTGGTATTTCTTCTCCATGATTTTCTTCACTGGCTCCTCCTCCTTGAAAGTAATGAAGCAAAACCCACGCCTCTTGTTGGTTTTGTTGTCCATGGGGAGCTCTATTGACTCAACCTAGGAGAACACCAGAGATTTTAGCTCCTGTCCTGCCATCCATGCTGCTTAAGAACACGTTTCCAACGGGTTGGATTTGTTAACTGACATTGTTCAGGCTTGAATGTGATGGTGGGCCTCCTTCACAGTGCTTGCCATCACTGGGAACCAATCACCACCAGCATCACAAACACCAGGAGGAGTGTTACAGTCTCACAGCATCACCAAGGTTGGAAGAGACCTCAAAGATCATCGAGTCCAACCTGGCACCACAGACCTCATGACTAAACCATGGCTCCAAGTGCCACATCCAATCCCCTCCTGAACACCTCCAGGGATGGGGACTCCACCACCTCCCTGGGCAGCACATTCCAATGGCTAACAACTCTCTCTGGGAAGAACTTTCTCCTCACCTCCAGCCTAAACCTCCCCTGGCACAGCTTGAGACTGTGTCCTCTTGTTCTGGTGCTGGGTGCCTGGGAGAAGAGACCAACCCCCACCTGGCTACAACCTCCCTGCAGGGAGTTGGAGAGAGCAAGAAGGTCTCCCCTGAGCCTCCTCTTCTCCAAGCTGAACACCCCCAGCTCCCTCAGGCTCTCCTCACAGGGCTGTACCCCAGACCCCTCCCCAGCCTCATTGCCCTTCTCTGGACACTTTGAGGAGTCTCAATGTCCTTCTTAAATTGAGAGGCCTAGAACTGGACACAGGACTCAAGGTGTGGCCTAACCAGTGCTGAGTGCCCATCTGTCCAGCCTGTCAAGGTCCCTCTGGAGAGCCCTTCTACCCTCTAACATGCAGCACAAGACTTCAGCACAGGCAAGTCAAAAGCCTCTAGTGCAGAGTGAGCTGTAAGATGGCAGGTGATTGACATCCATGTTCCCTGACACAGAGCTGTCATCACCTGGTGCTGGTGACGTCTGAGAAAGGGCTGCAGTGATGGTTTAGAATTGCCCAATCATTCTGGTTGGAAAAGAACTCCAACATCATCAGGTCCAAGCACCATGGCCACTAAACCTTGTCCCCAAGTGCCATGGCCACACCTTTCTGGAACACCTCCAGCCATGGGGACTCCACCACCTCCCTGGGCAACCTCTGCCAATCCCTGACCACTCTGGCAGCAAAGAAATTGTTCCTCATCTCCAACCTAACCCTCCCCTGGCACAATTTCAGGTCACTTGCTCTTGTCCCTGATGCTAGGGAAAAGAAACCAGCCCCCACGTGGCTCCAGCCTCCTTGCAGGGAGCTGTAGAGAGCAATGAGGTCTCCCCTCAGCCTCCTCTTCTCCACACTAAACAACCCCATGTCCCTCAGCTGCTCTTCCCCAGCCCTGTTCTCCAGATCCTTCACCAGCTTCACTGCTCTCCTCTGGACACACTCTAGCACCTCAATGTCTTCCTTGGAGTGAGGGACCCAACTCTGAATTCAGTGCTCGAGGTGTGGCCTCACCAGTGCCAAGCACAGGGCCATGATCACTTCCCTGGTCTTACTGACCACACTACTGCTGATCCAGGCCAGCCTGCTGATGGCCTTCTTGGCCAGCTGGACATACCCTGGCTCATCTTCCTTGGTCTGTCAACCACCACCCCCAAGGCCTTTCCTGCTGGGCAGTTTCCAGCCACTCTGCCCACAGCCTGGAGCGTTCATGGGGTTGTTGTGACCAAAGTGCAGGACCCAGCACTTGGCCTTGTTGAACCTCAATACAACTGACCTCAGCCTATCCATCTAGCCAGCCTGTCCACATCCCTCCTGCCCTCCAGCAGATCTATGCTCCCTCTCAGTTTGGTGTCATCTGCAAACTTACTGGAGGTGAAGATACCCTCAGAGGATTGCCCAGATCACTGACACAGACATGAAAGAGAAGTGGCCCCAGCACTGAGCCCTGGGGAACACCACTTGTGCCTGGCCACCAACTGGATTTAGCTCCATTCCCCACCACTCCTGGGGCCTGGCCATCCAGCCATGGATGGCCATGGACACTGGGCCATTAAGCTTACAGGGGCATCCAGGCCCACTGCATTTGGGGGGGGGGGGAGGGGGGGGGAAGGGCTGCTTTTCTTTCACTCAATTTGTGAAGACAGAACAAGCTCTACAAGAACAAGTAGTTCAGCTCACCACATACCTCACCAAAACCTCCAAAATATTCCCTTATTTTCTCCTCAGGTGTGTCTGGAGATAAGCCCCCAACAAAAATCTTTTTCACAGGTTCTTTTGTTTTCATGGCTTTGGCTCTTTTGGGATCAATGACCTTTCCATTCAGCTTGTGTTCTTTCTGGTCCATGACCTGTGGGGAATTCAAACAGGATCTTACTCACAGCTCAAACAAAATGCTTCCCTGCTGTTTTAAGCAAGACCCAGCTGGTTTCTGCTTCATTTCTGTGAATGCCATCACTTCAGTTTCGATGCTGTGATTACAGCAATGATCTGCTGCCCCAAACCCAAACAGCTCCATTGTTTTGATCCCACTGAGAACTCTATCCAAGCCTTCCAAGTGTCACCTGGAGGCCAGCAGCAGCCAAGAGAAGTGAGAGTGTAGCTCTCAAAAAGCATTCCACAGGCCCACCCTCAAACCTCCCCTGGTTTAAGAGCTGGGTGACACTTTAAGGTGCCACCAAAGGTCAGTGAAGATGAAAGCTTTTCAGTGTGCTGTGCAAACAGCATTTTAGAAATGCTAAGTTACTTTTTGCTTGGCTAAACCCCCAAATCTGTCAAAGCCACTGGCTCCTCTCTAGGGGTCCAGGTAGCAGCTCTGGGATGCAGAGACTGGAAGCTCTTTGGCTGCACTCAGAGTGGCAGGCAGCAGACATTTCTGTACAGTATGTTTAAAGTGCTCAGCTTGCAGAACACTCCCTGTAAGCACCCAAAGCCAGACTCTGGGAATCACAGGCTCACAGGATGTTAGGGGTTGGAAGGGACCTCTGGAGATCACCCAGTCCAACCCCCCTGACAAAGCAGGACCATAGAATCCAGCACAGGTCACACAGGAATGCATCCAGATGGGGCTTGAAAGTCTCCAGAGAAGGAGGTTCCACAACCTCTCTGGGCAGCCTGCTCCAGAGCTCTGTGAGCCTCACAGTGAAGAAGTTCCTCCTCATGTTGAGGTGGAACCTCCTGTGGTGTAGTCGCCGCTGGTCCCTGGCCACTGCACCACGACTGAGACAGCTGGGGTATAAAACTGGAGGTAATTCAATAAGCACCTTCAGTCTCTTCTATTCCAGAATCCCCTGGCACAGACCCTGTGCAAGGCAAGCATGCAGGCAGCCACCAGAGCTCTGCTCTGCTCAGAGCAGGGCTCTGCCTCCCTGCACCTCAGCAGTACCTTATCCACGCTCTCTGACTCCTTGAAGAGCACGAAGCCGAAGCCTCTCGACCTCCCTGTGATGGGATCCAGCTTCAGAGTGCAGTCTACCACTTCACCAAACTTGGAGAAGTAGTCCTTCAGGTCTTTCTTGGTGGTGTCCCAGCTAAGGCCACCAATAAACATTTTCCTGTTGAGACAAGAAGGTTCAGCTGTTAACGAACTGTCTTGCCCAAAGCACTCTGCTCTGAAGCTTTACCCAGCAGAGTCTGGTCAGGGGCACTGTGCACACAGCCTTCCACTTCCCACTTTTCCAACCCCCACCCCCACCCCCCTTTTAAGATCTTTTCCTCCCCTTTTTGGAACTTGCTTAACTGATCCTGGCCAGAGCAGATGAAGATTTACATGTGCACAAAAAGCTGTGCACCACCTTCTGCCACAGCTGCTTACTCTGCTACCCCACGAAGCTACAACGACTGGCAAGGAGATGCTTTACTGCCTCCTTGTGCCTCCACCACTCCTGACCCTCCACAGGCTTCGTGCCATGTGGTCACCTGTGGGGCCTGCCTGTGAAACAAACACAGGCACAACAGATTCATGAGGCAGTGCAGGTAAACAGAAGCATACTCTGGACCCCACGTGTCAGTAAACTAACACAAAGAAAGGAAGTTCAGTCAAGCCCCCTGCCCCGGAAAGCAGCCAAAGAGCAAAGTACTGGATGGTCAAAATGTACCTTTCCTCCCCAAAACATGGCATTATAAACACCTGGCATCACCCAAGACAACAGTGGGAATGCCATCCCAGCATACTACATACAGGACCAGTGCTGCTGAGCAAAGGTACACAGCAGGCAGTGCTGATCATGACTTCCACTGGAAGCTTGGAGTCAAATCAGGAGCATCCCATCGCACTGCAAGCCTCACACACACAAATATTAATCATCAGCCTGTGTCCCAACAGGAGACACATCAGGACTTGACAAGTGAGGGGATTCTGCCCCTCTGCTCTGCTGAGACTCTGCCTGCAGCACTGCCTCCAGGTCCGGTCCTCCAGCACAAGGACATGGAACTGTTGGGAGAGGCTCCAGAGGAGGCCATGGAGATGATCAGAGGGCTGGAGAAGCTCCCCTGTGGGGACAGGCTGGGAGAGTTGGGGCTGTTCAGCCTGGAGAGGAGAAGGCTCCAGGGAGACCTCAGAGCAACCTTCCAGTACCTGAAGGGGCTCCAGGAGAGCTGGGGAGGGACTCTGGACAAGGGCTGGGAGTGCCAGGATGAGGAACAATGGCTCTGAGCTGGGAGAGGGGAGACTGAGAGTGGAGATGAGGAAGGAATTCTTTTGGGCTGGAGGATGAAGAGGTGAAGAACAACCCTGCAGACAAGAAGTTGGGAGTGCTGGTGGGTGAAAAGCTGGACATGAGCTGGCAGGGTGTGCTCACAGGCCAGAGCCAGCTCTGCCCTGGGCTGATGCTCACCAGCACGGGTAGCAGGGGCAGGGAAGGGATTCTGCCCCTCTGCTAAGACCCCACCTGCAGTGCTGGAGTCCTCAGCACAGGAGAGGCAGGGACCTGTTGGAGTAAGGCCAGAGGAGGGACCCAAAAATGATCTGAAGAATGAAACACCTCTCCTGTGAAGAAAGGCTGAGGAAGTTGAGGTTGTTCAGCCTCCAGAAGGTTCCACAGAGACCTTCTGGTGGCCTTTCAGCTCTTACAGGGGTCAGTAAGAAACCTGGGGACAGACCTCTTAGCAGGGCCTGCTGTGGTATGGCAGGGGTGATGGGGTTAAACCAAAAGATGGAGGTTGAGAGTAGCTAGAAGGAAGGCAATTTTTACAATGAGGGTGGTGAAACAAGAGGATTTCTCAAGACACAAGCTGCCCAGAGAGATGGTAGAAGCCCCATTCCTGGAACCATTCCAGGAAAGGTTAGACAGGGCTCTGAGCAACCTGATCTAGTTAAACAATGTCCCTCCACAGCACAGGGGTTTGGACTTGAGGAGCTTTAAATGTCCCTTCCAACCCAAACCATTCTATGAAACAGTCCTCTGAAGGGTTTTTCTACCCACTGCAGGTGTGAGCCCAGGCACAAAGTGCCACATGTGGACAAACTACAGCTCCACTGCAAAATTGAGGCCAGAACCAGCCCACAACACTAAAGGTGAGCATGATAGTTAAGCTGCAATGTCACCCTGCTGTCACCAGCTTGTAAAGTGGGGCCAGGGAGGGGATTCTCCCCCTCTACTCCACTCTGCAGAGACCACACCTGGAGCACTGGGTCCAGTTCTCTGTGCCAGGAAGGCTCTGGAGGTGCTGGAAGGTGTCCAGAGAAGGGCCAGGAGGAGGAGCAGAGGGCTGGAGCTGCTCTGAGCACAGCCTGAGAGAGTTGGGGTTGTGCAGGCTGCAGAGGAGAAGGCTCCCAGGAGACCTTCTGGTGGCCTCCCAGGAGCTGCAGGGGGCTGCAAGAGAGCTGGGGAGGGACTTTGGAGGGTGCCAAGGAGGGATAGGACTGGGGGAAAACTAGAAGTGGATTGATTCAGATTGGCTGCGAGGAAGAAGTTGCTGCCCAGGAGGGTGGTGAGAGCCTGGCCCAGCCTGCCCAGGGAGGTGGTGGAAGCCTCCTGGCTGGAGGTGTTTGCAGCCAGGCTGGAGGTGGCTGTGAGCAACCTGTTGTAGTGTGAGGTGGCCATGGCCATGGCAGGGGGGTTGGAACTGGCTGAGCCTTGAGGTCCCTTCCAACCCTGACAATTCCATGATTCTATGTACAACTTCCCAAGCCACAGGCTGGCTGGTCTAAGCCACACCAGCACAAACAGCTCTCTGGGAAAGCTTCTACACTTCAGAGTGAACAGAGCACAGACATCACCATGCCTAGTGGCTGTGGCCCTCCTCCAGCAGGCAAGCCAGGAAGCTGCTTGGCAGTTGCCAACAAGTAGATTTCTCTAGTCCACACATTCTCACTGGGGTGATCTGAGGGTATGAGAACCTGCAGAGTTCTTCCCACTGTCTCCAACTCCTAATCCAAAGGAAACACCAACATCCACACACACAAAGCAGCTACCAAAGATGTGCTGGTTTCCCCCTACTACCAAGAGGGCTGTCAGAACACTGTTTCTTGCACAGCCACAAGAATTGACAGGTCAAAACCCAACTGGGCTAAACTACAAGTCAGTGTATACCACATATAATCACTGCCCAACATCATGTCGCTCTCTAGGCTGTGGTGCCTTAAATGCTTCCTCATGACGACCCTTTAAGAGGTTTGTATTCACAAGCAAAACATAAAACAAGTATGCAAACAGCAGCAACAAAACCATTCTGTTTCCCCTAACCCTAGCAAAAGGCTCCAAAAGAGGTTCCTGTTCTCTCTCCCTGCTCTCAGCACCATCCCTGGTGATCACAGGGAGGCTTGGATGGCAAGCCTCTACAAGACAAATAGCTTGGTGTTGCTTCAGTCTGTTTCCTGCCTCGAGCAAAACCAGACCTGCATCTTCAGTTTCTCACTGGCCAGACAGGGGACAGCACACAGCAGCAGCCTGCCCTGGAACCGAATTCGTGATGCATGGATTTCACCTGCTGCATGACAGCAACGCTGCTTCATGCCAAGCATCAGGGCAGAGACCTTTCAGAAGATGAAAAGCTGTCTTCACGCTGGAGCTGCCGCCTAAAGCAAGCAGTGTCCCCATGCAACGCGTTCCAGGAGAAAGGAGGAACAGCCTGCGGTGGGAAGGAGCCCAGGCGCCTCTCAGCAGCACCCAGCTGACACATCGGTTGTGTTTGCAACACGAGGCGCCGGCAACCCCAAGGCTCAGCCGCATCGAGCTGCAGCCTGTAACGCTCGCAGGAAGCACAACCTCAGCGGCGGCTAGGCTCACACCACACCAGGAGACCTCCCGAGGAGACAGATGCACCCCTCAGCACCAGCCACCTCCGACTGCACCGCGGGACGGGGGCCGAGGAGGGGCAGGAAACTTTCCGCGCTCCTCGGCAGCATCTCCAACTCCGCGGCAGGGCTGCTCTCGCTCCTCTCCAAAGCGCCCCGGGGCGCGGCGTCCTCGCCGAGCCCCTGCACCGCCGAGGAGGCAGCCCGCTGCCGCCCCAGCCGCGCGTTGCCAGCGCAGGCCAGCGGGACCCCGGGGCTGCAGCCGGCCGCTCGGCTCTCCCGCCAGCGCTGCCGCGCCGCCGGAGCCTCTGCCCCGCTCCTCCCTCCCGCCCCACAGCCGCGGGCACACAGAGGGCGGAGGTGCCCGCGCAGCGCCGCCCGCCCGAGCTCCGCCGGCGGCCCGCCCCCGCCGGCCCGGCCCGGTACGTGACGTCGCCGCGGCGCCAAGTAAACAAACAGGGCTGCAAGCGGGGCCGGGCCGAGGGGCGACGACCCCTCCGCCCACCCGAGCAGGACGGCGCCAGGGAGACCAAAGTCGCGGGGCGTCCCGCGCTGCCCCCCGCCGCTCACCCCTCGTCTTCCTCGTTCTTGCTGGCGTCGATCTTGGCTCCCTCCGACTCGGCGCCACCGCCGCCGCCGCCGCTGCTGCCGCCGCCTCCCCCGCCGGCGCCCCCCGCCCCAACCCCCGTCAGCCCCTCGGGCTGCTCCGCCGACTCCGCCGAGCTGCCTCCGGCGCCGGCCGCCGAGTCCATGGCGAACTGCTGCTCCGACATGGCGCCGCTGCGGCTGCCCCGCGCCGGCCGGCCGGCGAACCGCCCGCGCAGCCGCCGCCGCCGCCGCCCCCGGCCCCGCTGCCGCTTCCCCGCCGAGGCCCCGGCCCCGCTCGCGGCACCAGCGCCCCGAGCCCTCCTCCTTTCGCTCGCTTTTTTTTAATGGCGCCGCCACCGACACAACCTAAAATGGCGGACGGAAGGAGCGCGGCGAGCGGGGCTCACGTGACCTCGCCTCCCGGGGAGGCGGCGGGGGCGGCGTGCGCCGGGCCCGGGCCGAGCCCTGCGGCCGCCAGCGCCGCGCCCGGACCCGCGCCGAGCCCTGCGGCCGCCCGCTTCCCCATCGCTGCCGCCAGCGCCGGAGCCGAGCCGAGCCGAACCTCGAAGCCGTCGCTTGCCGATCGCTGCCGCCAGCGCCGGAGCCGAGCCGAACACCGATCCGTCGCTTGCCGTTCGCTGCCGCCAGAGCCGTGCCCGCCGCTGGCGATCGCTTCCGCCAGCAGCACCGTGTTTGGGTTTGCCGAGGGGCTGCCGGGCACAGGGAGCTCGGCAGCCCGCCGTCAGGCCCGGCGGGCCTGTTTCCAACCGGCAGCTACCGCGAACCTTGAGTGCGGGGCCGGGCTGCTGCCCGCGCCGGAATGGAATTTTCACGGGAGAAAACAAAAGAACAAACGGAAAAAGGGTTTTCCATTTCAAACCTGAGTTGCTACCAGGTTGGAGTGAAACTTGACTCTCGGCCGGGTCTGAGGGTTTGCATATTGACGGACGCCTAACAGCAACGCCCAGGCAAAGCCCAAGCCTGCTGCTGGCGGCCGGCCGGGGGCTCTGCCGGCAGGCACAGCTGCTGCGGTCAGCTGCGCTGGGGGAGGTGGGAGCGGGCGCACAGTCCTGTGCTTTCTCCCAGCGGCCGTGTGCCCTTTTCTCCTCACAGAATAACAAACGTCGGAAAGTCCATCTTTCTCCCCGACACACCCAAGACCGCTGGGCCGTGTCCCAAAGCACCACATCGACTCTTGAAACGCCTCCAGGGATGGTGACTCGGCCACCTCCCTGAGCAGACTGTACCACTGCCTGAGTGCTCTTGCAGGAAAAGAAATGATTCCTGATGTCTTAAACCTCCCCTGGTGCAGCTTGAGGCCATCTCCTCTTGACCCGAGTTCCTGAGGAGATTGCATCAACACTAGCCTCCCTGAAAGTTCCTTTCAGGTCTCCTCTCAGCCTCTTGTTCATGCTGAGCAACCCCAGCTCCCTCCTCATGAGACATACTATCCAAACCCCTCACCAGCTACTTTCCTGTCTGGCAGTGGTGTCAGTAAACCTTCCCTCCTCCAAGCTAATTGCTGACAGGACCCCCAGAGAGCTAGGAACTGCTTAACCCATAGCACATACTGTATGCAGTTACCCTGGATGATAGGAAATAAGCCACCACCGAGCTAGCAAAAGTAATAGAAACACTGAATTTGTGGAGAAACCTCTGAAAGGGAGAGAAGCCTCCACCTAGGTGAGACTTCCTTTCAAAGTTTGCAAGGCCAGTCACTCCTGTGAATGAGCTAATAACTTCATTTTTTAACAAGCAAGGTTGGTGGTTTGGGTGTTTGGGGTTTTTTTGATGGCTTGTGCAGACTGCTGCTGCAACCCTTTGGCCTCAAGCAGAATGACCTTCACCTTGCCCAGCTTAGTCCTGCATTCAGGAAACAACCTCCTGGGTAGTTTCCCCTTCCCTGGCAGGCTTGTGTTTGCTAAGTGCAAGATGGAAAAACAAGTTTCCTGGTTGAGAAGAGTCCAGCACATGATCCAGCTTGAAGGAACAGATGCCAACTTGCAGAGAAATAAGCACCTCAACTTTAGAGTCAGCAAACAGTAACCTCCTGTTGGAATAGGAAGCAGTCTCAAGCTTAAGTCCCGAGTTACAGCCTTGAGTGTTCAAGAACTTGGAAAGTGTTGAGAGGTCACACAGATCTCACCCTCCAACCTCTCAACCAGTCCCATCCCCATACAAACAGCGGTGCTGTAGTTCTAGATCCACCCCCCCCCCCAAAGATGTATGAAGTCAGCACTGTTCAGCATCACAGAACATTAGAGGTTGGAGGGGACCTGCGAAGGTCATCCAGTCCAACGCCCCTGCCAAAGCAGGGTCACGCAGGGTAGTCCTCACAGCAATGCATCCAGGTGGGTTTTGAAGGTCTCGAGAGGAAATTCCACCACCTCTCTGGGCAGCCTGCTCCAGGGCTCTGTGACCCTCACAGTGAAGATGTTTCTGCTCATGTTGAAGTGAAATCTATCTTCAAGCTTCAACCACTCCTCTTTTCTCAAGCTGGCAGGTGACAACTGAAGGAGAGTAGCTGAAGGGAGGTTGCAGACAGGTGGATGTTGGTCTCTTCTCCCAGACAGCCAGTACCAGAACAAGAGGACAGAGTCTCAGGCTGCACCAGGGGAGGTTTAGGAAGAAGTTCTATACAGAGAGTGATTGCCCATTAGAATGGGCTGCTGGGGGAAGGTGGTGGAGTCACCATCATTGGAGGTGTTCAGGAGGAGACTTGATGGGGTCCTTGGTGCCATGGTTTAGTTGTTTAGAGGGTGTTGGGTGATGGGTTGCACGTGATGATCTTGAAGGTCTCTTCCAAGCTGGTTTATTCTATTATTTTAAGTGCTGTCTTCCACAGTAAGGCCTACTCAAAGCACCACAGGAAAAGGGGAGTGGGTTGCACTGCCCCTGTACACACAGCCTTCTCTTGAGCCACTGATGACCTTCACAAAGGTACCTGTCACAGGATCACCTTCTACACAAGTGCAGTTCTACCTGTGCAAGCTGACAGCCACCAGCAAGACTACGCTGTCACTGAAGTAAGCATTTATTAGGGAATCCTTTAACATGAAATTGTACAAATGGAAGTTTGTATAAACAAAACAACAACCACCAACAAAATAAAACGAAAAAAAAAGAGTCCACATTGTGTCATAAACATGGGATGGCAAAAAAAAACAACCCCAACCAACACAAAACCGAAAGAGAAAGCAAAATCCAGAACAGAAAACTAGTGAGCTGCTATGTACAGTTGGGACACAGCTGTGTCAAACACTAAAAAGTCTTTTACAAAAGAGTCAGTTCCTTTCATGGAGGCCACCCTTCCACTCAAACTCACTCAGGAGGTGCTGCAAAGATGGCTCTGTTGCAGTTCTTTCTCACCTAAAAATGAAGACAGAAACGCACGTCAGGCCTGGGGTGGAAGTTACTACAGATCATCGTTAAAAGGTCCATTTTCATGAACTGCTTTAAGTCTTCTACATATTCCTTGCATCACTGGTAAAAGATCATATGCACAAGAGGTTTTGGTGGTTTGGTTTTGGTTTTTTTTTTGTTTTGTTACCCATCAGGAATTGAAATCTTCCCAAATTCAGCCCATTCAGGAAGCTGTTCCAGAACAACAACAACAACAACACCCACCCCCCCAAATTTAAGCCTATCAATCAGGCTCTGGATTCTGGGTGATTTTCAACCCCCCCCCCCACGAAACATGGTCCAAAGCCATCCGAAACCAACCCTCCTGCCACCGAAAGGCCGCCAGAAGGGTTTCCAATCTCTTTGCTTCCGTGGCTAGCCCGCAAGGCAGGGCGCTCCCCCTCCCCGGCAAAAATCATTTCGATCCACGTGCATATGATCTTTGGTTCGTTATTCTGCAAGATTTAAAAGTTCTCTCTCTTATTTATTATTATTATTATTATTATTTTGGTTTTGCAGATTTCACTACTGGCTACAAAAAAGAAAAAAGGCAAGCATTAACATCTTTTAAAAGGGATGCGACACTTAATTTAAAATGAGGCTCCACAATTGAAATGCAAACACTTTAAAAAACAGAAGACCGTAAAAAAAAATGAGATTAAAGCTGTAAAAGGCATTTTATTTTATTTATCCATTTAAAAAAATTAAAACACAACATACTTTTTTTTTTTAAAGCTCCTGTAAAAAACCATTTTAAGTTAAAAAAAAGACACTTTTAAAGTCTCCCAAGATACTCTGTTTTGGTTTTAAAAAAAAAAAAAAAGAAATAATAATAATTAAAAAATTAAGTTAAAAAAAAAAAAAAAAGCCAAAAGTCTGACGTTTTCCACTTTTAATCTTTACGCTGGTACATGAAGTTGGAAGAGACCATACCACAGGACAGCGTTTTCTGGTGTATGCCTTGCGCTCTGCCTGCAACGTGCGACCCCAGAGATAGACGTGGTCAGGGTGACACACGGCCTGCAATGAAGTTCCCGCTGGCGGGTACAAACAAGGTATAATGTCAGAGTTAGAAGACAACATTCTTGTTTTTCCTTTAAGTTGTACCCATTTCAGTACTTTACCTGTTAACACTTCTAATAAAGAGCTTTAATTAATCCTCTAGACCGCCTGGCACGCAAAACAGCAAAGCAGAAAAACTCTCTCTTTTTTTTTTTTAAACGTTTTTCTGTAGTACTAAAGGAGGATAAAGTCAATGTTTGTTTACCAAAGTTAAAGATCTATAGACACTGTAGGCAAAGCTGTGTTTTTTAAGAAAAAACAAAGCATTACAACAACAAACAACAACAAAAAAAGGGTGGTTTAAAGTTAACAAAAGCTTAATGAAAAAGTCATGCTACGGTAAGTTTGGTTTTTGGTTTGTGGTTTGGTTTGGTTGGTTTGGTTTGTTTTTTTTACTCATTTGTCTATTGATCTTTAAATTAAGATTAGGCACAGTCAGAATGGACCTTGTGCTCACGCACACACCTGTTTTCCTCCAGTGCTAGGTAGTGCTTTAGTAGGGCTGGTAGTTGTTTTGATGGTTGCCACCGCCGCGGGATGCCTTTCCGTACGTGCTTTGCTGGCCTGCAGATAGGAGGGAAAGGAGCAACAACTCAGAAGCATCAAGGTCTGACGAGAACGACACGACTCAGTATGAGTGAGAGAAATCATCCACCTTTATTGTTCCACACTTCATTATTTGTAGTCTTATCTTATGCATAGTTAATTCTAACTTGACACATACTATTAGTTTATCTCTAAAAGGTTACATCATTATTTCACTACGCTGTGGTTTTTTCCTACTCGGTCTAATTGCTCTTCTTTCCCAGATCTCACCTCCTCCCTCACAGTATCACAGTATAACTAAGGTTGGAAGAGACCCCAAGGATCATCAAGTCCAATCCTTATCTTGTCTCTTCTCAGGGGCAGCTTGACCTTAGCATACCAGGCAATCAGCACTTTTCCACAACTCCTACTCCATTGCTGTATTATCAACAGAAAGTCCTTTAAGGCCCAAATTGCACAGATGTTCCTGGGACCCATGTCCTTTTACCCTAAGCCAGTCCTCAACAAAGGTCAATGCATCCAACACTTCCACAGAATGGTTTGGGTTGGAAAGGACCTCAAATGTCATCTAGTTCCGACCCCCTGGGCTGGGATGCCTTCCACTAGCTCAGGTTGCTCAAAGCCTCATCCCACCTGGCCTTGGACACCTCCCTAGGCAACCTGTTTCAGTGTCTCCCCACCCTCACTGTAAATCTCTCTCTCAAAGAGACTGTTCCCTGCGCTGTGCACCACCGAGGCCACTCTTCAGAGCCATGTGTTGTAATTAGAGGTGTTAAGAGGAAAGTGACTAGCAGAGGCCCCTGTTTAAAGCTGCATGCTGTTCCCTGGAAGGAGGTGAACCCCACTTACCGCTGTAATCTGTGTATCCCGGCCCGTATCCGTAATTGGGGTAGTTGTACCCAGAGTAGTCATAGCCTCCATAGCCACTGTAGCTTTGATCACTGTAGGTGCTGTTGTAGTTCCCATAGCCTTGATCATAGTAGTTATTATATCCTTGATTCCAGTTCTGTCCCTGACCTGAAACCAAGCAGACCATTTGTAACTTTTAATGCTACCACAACCATCTGGCAGCAGAGTGTGCAGACTGACTCCTTCTGACAGCTCAAATGCAGCCTATCACAACACTATGGAAACAACAACAGGCAGAATTTCAACCTTCTCCTGCACTACTTCATCTAACTATTCCCTGCAAAAATCCTCTTACCTTCCCAAGAAAAACAATTTTCCAACAAGAACTGAGGCAGCTCATTTGGGTATGAGAGATGGATCATACCCACAATGTCAGAGGCAGTCCTGCTCATGGAACACTCCACCAAACCACAGCAGCACACTCCTGAAGCATGCATTACAGCAGGTCGTGATGTTTTCGCTTCCATTTTGGACCATTAATTGTTTGAACACCAAGGTATGCCACAGAACAGCTTTATGGCACTGTGGTGGCTGTGGTTGCTTGGACTTCAAGACTCAGGTGCAATGGGACAGTTGAATGCTGCATTAGGTACTTGTGAGGTGAGGCAAAACGAGTTCCTTCCTCTCTAGCAAACAGCCCACAAGCCAGCTAAGAGTATCTCTTCACATGAAAAGGTGACTGCAGTTAGCTATGCTGTCAACACACCAGAAGCTGCAACCAGCTTCCCACTTCACCACTGCAAGCAGAGCTTCTTCGGCTTCCACGAGCACCAAAAAGGCATTTACTCCACATTTAAACACGAGAGCTGCACACAGCCCCAAACCTACAAACACCCCAGCCTTTAGCTCAGACAGTTAAAACATTTGCACTGATTTCAATATCCAAAACACTCACCCCGGCCACGTCCCCTTCCACCTCCTCGACCACCAGAAGCATTGCTTTTGCCTCCTTTCTGCTGCTGCTGCTGTTGCCTGTATACCTCTTTGGGCTGTGCTACTTTGATCTCACACTGAAGAGACAGAAACAACAAATAATCCCTTAACTCACCAAGCATTTTCAGACCATTTCATGAGAGCTGCTTTCAGGGAAGCCTACAGAGATGGCCTGTTTCACCCGCTAAGAATCACAGCTTCCATACCTTGCCTGAACCAATTTGATGGTATCTACTTTCTAGCAGCTTCTTTACCGGCTCTTCATCTGTGTATGTGATGAAACAAAAGCCTCTCCTTTCATTTGTCTTTGTGTCCATGGGAAGCTCAATGTTCTCAATCTGAAATGGAAAGTACCTATCAATAATGCATGACAGGCATAACCAGCTTTTTATGCTGCCTGAAGCAGGGTCTCTGCTGACTGCTATAAATCACCCCTCATACACAGAGCCACGAGCACACATATAGCCCCCACCCTCCCTAGTTTCATGCAAGCCTGAGCCAGCTCTCTCCTCACAAATTCTCCTTACAACAGAGGCAACACTGTACTTGAGAACTAGAGTTGTTCTTATACTGTACCTCGCCAAAAGCACCAAAGTACTCCTTAATCTGTTCTTCAGATGTATCTGGGCTCAGCCCACCAACAAACACTTTTTTTGGTGGCTCCTTTCCTTTTAGAGCTTTTGCCCTTTTAGGATCTATTAACTTCCCGTCCAGTTTGTGTTCCTTCAGTTCCAATACCTAAGAAGCACACACGGGGGAAAAAAAAAAGCCTCAGATCACGAGTGACACAGGCAGGCTCTGTGCCATCGATCCACAAGCAATGCACTCACCTTCTCCACACTGGCAGCGTCCTTGAAGAGCACGAACCCAAATCCCCTCGACCTCCCAGTCACCGGGTCTGTTTTAATTGTACAATCCACGACCTCGCCAAACCGAGAGAGATACTCCGTCAAGTCTTTCTTGCTGGTGTCCCAGCTGAGGCCTCCGATGAACATTTTCCTGAAAGGCAGCAGGGACGTCAACGCAGCTGGGCACAAAGCCCCCAGGTGCAAACGCAAGCGCCAGCGCGAAAGCAGACCGCTTGCGGCCGCCGCCAGCCGAAGGAGCTCAGGAAACCATCGCCACCCAGCTGGCCTTCACGCAGCCCGCCAGCCGCTGCAGGCCGCAGGGCTCGGCCCGGCGCCGCCATGACGCTGGGCCCGGCGCGGCGCCCTCCCCGCCTGCCCCAAGCTCGCCAGCCGCGCAGGCCGCGCAGGCCCCGCAGGCTGCCGGTGACGTCACCGTGATTGACAGCCGGCCCGCGGAAACTGGGTCAGCTGCCCGGCACACAAAGGCAGGCGCGGCCATTGGCGTGATGAGCAGAGGCCCCGCCCCTCCCCCGCGACAGGGCCGCCCGCTCCTCCCCCCGCGCGGTTAAGGAGGGCGGGAGAGGGAGCCGCTACCCCTCCCCCCCCTTACCCTCCCCCCCGGCCCTACCCGTCGTCCTGCTGGTTCTTGCTCGCGTTAATCTTGGAGCCCTCAGCGAACTCCTCCTGGCCGCCGCTCATCTCGGTTGAGTCCTCCATGGTGGGGCGAGGGCAGCGGGGCGGCGAGGGCAAGCGGCAGAGAGAGCAGAGACCTACGCGGCAGAGAAAATGGCGGCGGAAGAGATCCGGGCACCGCCTGCACCAGCCTTATATACCCGCGCCGGCAGCCAATCAGAGCCGCTCTCCCTCCCGGCGCCGCAGCGCCCCTGTCGGCTCCCGGTGGAGCTGCGGCCCCCGCCTGCCACCGGGGTCCGGCACCCCCTGAGCGACCCCTAAGCCCCAGGCCTCAGCCCAACTGCTGCGGGTGAGGCGCCGGTACAGCCGCGCTCTGCTGCGGGGCCCGGAGTGCACCGTGAAGCTGCCATCCCCGCTTGCTTCGTCCTTCCGCGTGCACCGTGCTCCCCGCACCCCTCCCGCCGCGGGCCCTGTGGCGAGGTGGGGGTCGGTGCCCTGGACGGGGACCGAGAGACCGGGAGAGGCGAACTTCGGTGTTGGGGGAGGGGAGGGGGCGTAACGGTGCAAGCCAGTTCAGGAGGCGGCGGGGCGGGCGCTCCGGGGGCGGGCACAGCCGGGGCGGCACTCTCCGCTGCCGGCGTTTCGCGGTCGCCACAGTCACCTTCCGCGTTCCGCGGCCGCACTGCCCGGCCCGGCCCGGCCCCCCGCGCACCGCAGGGCGGAGCGCCCGCCGCCGCCGCCTCTGTCCCCGGTGCGCCTGGCTCCCCACGTGCCGCCGCGGCCATGGGCTTGCTGCCGGTGCCGGCGGAGGTGCGGGCCATCCTGCTGGACATCGAGGGCACCACCACACCCATCGCCTTCGTCCAGGTGAGGCGCAGGCGGCAGCCCCGGCGGCATCGCTGGGGGGGCTCCGCTAGCATCGTCGCCGTGATCCCCCGTCAGCCCGGAGCGCGGGGGTGAGCGGTGTGCGTACAGATCGGTGTCTGTATGACCCTTCCGCGGCGGCTGTGCCGGGGCTGCGGGCGGCAAGGCCCCGCTCCCTCCGGGAGCCTCCTCCCGCCTCTGCTGTGCTTTGCTTAACAATGGTCCCAAGGAAATCCGGTCGGTGCTCACCCGTGGGCAGCAGAACCGGGAGCTGTTAGATCCAGGGCAGTTCAGCAAATGGTGTTTCCCGCGGGGTATCGGCAGCTGGGGCTGGAGCATCGCTGCTGCCGCTGGAGTGAAGGCTGCGGCTGCAGCACCTCCACCCGAGTCGGCAGGGGCCTGAGGGACCACCTCGGGTGAGCTGCTCTCCTTTCCCTTCAGGAACACGCTGCGGTGTCGCCAGAGGTTGATGTCCTTCCTCCGGCACGCACAGGAGCAGTACGCGGCAGGGTTGCGCAGAGGGCACATCAGGTGTAGGTGGGGAGGGCTGTACGAGCAGGGGGGGATGTGTGAGGGGCTTCCCTTGCCTAGGAAAAGGCTTGAGACTATGAAAATGTTTAGGGTGCCGGAGCCAGGGGACTGGGAAGCCTGGGAGGCCAGCAGGAGCCATTGGAAGAAATGCTGTAAAGTGCTAAAATGTGTGGTTCTCCCAGCACTGTGGGTGCCTTTCACACAGAGAGGCTTTGGTCCCTAACCAAGCCTCAGCCCTTCACACAAGAGAGCAGTTTGCTTGTATTTAGGACAGGGAGCAGAATTACCCCTGCAGAATAGGTCAGGGAGCAGAATTATCCCTGCAGAATAGGTCAGGGAGCAGAATTATCCCTGCTTCTGCCCTTAACTTGTGTTTGGTCTGAGACACTGGAGCTTTAGTTTGATCTTTTTCTTTGCTGGCAGGTGATGCATGGAAGGGTAAAAGCTCTTTCCAGAAATTCTAGGTGCTGTCACAGATGAACAACGTGACCTACATCTTTCCTGTCAGTGTGCTCACAGTGCTCTTGAAGAAACTTCAGGTCTAGGTGGTAGTGCAGCTGCATCTTTCAAGTGAAAACAGCTCAGATTTCTTACTGAACATCTAAGGGAGCAACAGAGTTGGTTGCATCCCCTTTGAATCCTTTTTGCTGTCATGCAAGTAACATCCAACGTTCCTGAGATGGTTGCCTTCCTGGAGTCACTCTGTTGCAGGGATTTGGGGTTCCCAATAAAGCTCAGTTTGCTGGGAATCCTGAAAATGCTTGAAACAAGTTCTTTCACTTGGACTTTCAGTTAACCTCCACCAGCATCTGTTTGCCTCTGGAAAGATCTTCTGCTGGTTCTGTGCAGGCATTTTATTCTTCACAGTTCATAGAATGGTTTGGGTTGGAAGGGATCTTCAAGATCATCTAGTATCAACCCCTCTGCCATGGGTAAGGGCACCTCCCACCAGCCCCAGGTTGCTCAAGGCCTCATCCAGCCTTGGCCTTCAACACCTGCAGGGAGGGGACAGCCACAACCTCCCTGGGCAACCTGTGCCAGAGTCTCCCCAGCCTCACTCTCAACCATTTCTCCCTCATCTCCACTCTCAGTCTCTCCTCTCCCAGCTCAAAGCCATTGTTCCTCAGCCTGGCACTCCCAGCCCTTGTCCAGAGTCCCTCCCCAGCTCTCCTGGAGCCCCTTCAGGTACTGGAAGGCTGCTCTGAGGTCTGCCTGGAGCCTTCTCTTCTGCAGGCTGAACAGCTCCAGCTCTCCCAGCCTGTCCCTATAGGGGAGGTGTTTCCCCTGTGGCTTTTTATACCCTAGCCCTGGCTGTCCCTGCCTCTGATGTGACATCTGGCATGATTTGGGTGGGGGGTTGAGTAACACAGTTGTATCTGGGTAGTATGGCCTTTGGTTTATTATCTTACAGAGGGCTGCCAACTTCCATGTTCAAATTGCAGTTAATTAGTCAAAGGTCCTCACTCAGGCACTGTAGCCTTCAAGATGTGTGTCACAGCTGCTTGCTCCTCTTGTGTCAGCCTTGCTTCATTAGTTTTAGCCAAAACAGGACCAGCTTCTCTTCACCTCCTTCAGCCACTGGCAGGCCAGCTCAGCTGATCTGCACCCTCAGAGGCAGCAGAATCACCTCTTGGTGGCAAGCATCTCAACCTCTCTCCTGAAGGGCACTAAATTCGGTGGCATTGCAGTCACACAGCATGCTGGGCAGTCTGCCCACACTGAGGAAACAGCTCCCTGCCTTTCCCTGTGTCCTGAGGCTCTTCCTGCTCCCACAGATCCTGCCATGGCAGCTGCTTGGGACTTCCCAGTTCTGAAACAGCACTCATGAGGGCAACTCACAATCATTTCTGGTTGCCCTTGGGGTTTCTAGGAAGGTTTGTCACTCTCCTGGGGCATTTTCCCCTAACCCTCTTTCATTTCATTTGCAAGACTGTCCTATGGAGCTCAGTGTCATGGAACTAGACCTTTCTGCTTAGAAAGGTCCTCTGGCTCTGGTGAGGAGTGGAGATGTGATGCTGGTTGTGGCTGGGGTGGAGTTAATTTCCTCCATACTAGCTGTTCTGGGCTGTGTTTTGGATTTTCCACACTGCTGGGCACTGCTGACACAGAGCCAAGTCCTCTCCTGCTTCTCACCCCACCAGAGAGCAGGCTGAGGGGGTGCACAAGAAGCTGGGAGGGGACACAACTGACCCCAGCTGACCAAAGGGACATCCCAGACCATAGGGCATCGTGCTCAGCAGGCAGAACTGGGGGAGGAGGGGAGGATATTTGGAGTTGTGCCATTTGCCTTCATAAGTAACCACTGGAGGTGATGGAGCCCTGCTCCTGGAGATGGCTGAACCCTTCCTGTCCATGGGAAGTGGGGAAGGAGATCCTTGTTCAGTTGTGTTTGAGCACAGCTTTGGCTTTCCCTGTTAAACTGTCTTGATCTCAGCCCACTTTGACTGTTCTGATTCTCTCCCCCACCCCACTGGGGAGGGAGGGAATGGCTGTGTGGTGCTTGGGTGCCAGCTGCAGTTAAGCCACTGCAGATGTGCTTGCAGAACAATCTTCCTTAGTGCCCCATTAAAGACAGAGTCACTTCAGAACTGATGCACACTCAGCTTTCTACTCCTCAGCTGGTGGGAACTTGGGAGCATGTCTGTCATTTGAGGCAGTTCTTGGGAAGCCCAGGAAAAGTTGTTCATCCACCATTCCATCCTGGGACTTCAAAGTTGCAGCTGCAGAAAGATTCGTGCAAAACCATCCACCCTCTTGGCTGATCTGTCTGGCCTGTGCCCAGCCCTGCCCTTGGCAGGAGGTTTCACAGGCTGCAGTAGTGTGGGGGAAGCTCTAGCAGGGAAGCAGAGAATGGCAGGGGTTGGAAGGGACCTCCAGAGATCATTAAGTCCAACCCTCCTGCCAAAGCAGGATCACCCAGGGCAGGTCACACAGGAACATGTCCAGAGGGGTCTGGAAAGTCTCCAGAGCAGGAGACTCCACAACCTCTCTGGGCAGCCTGCTCCAGGACTCCAGCAGCCTCACACCAAAGAGCTTTCTTCTCATGTTGAGGTGGAACTTCCTGGGTTCCAGTCTGTGTCCTTTGCCTCTTGTCCTATCACAAGAAAAGAGCCTGGCCCCTGCTTCTGGCTCCCAACCCTTGAGGTGCTATAAACATTCATAAGATCCTCTCTCAGCCTTCTTCTCTGCAGACTAACCAGCCCCAGGGCTCTCAGCCTGTCCTCATCAGGCCCTTCATCATCCTCATAGCCTCCACTGCCCTCTCTCCAGCAGATCCCTGGCCCTCTTGAACTGGGGAGCCCAGAACTGGACACAATACTCCAGATGTGGCCTCCCTAGGGCAAAGTAGAGGAGGAGAACCTCCCTTGACCTCCCTTCATGTACCCCCAGGAGGCCATTTAGGGCACATTGCCATTCATGGATAACTTACTGTCCACCAACACTTTGAGGCCCTTCTCCATGAGCTGCTCTGGGAACAGTCTTGCTGTTTGCTCATGGAAATGACCCCCCAGGCCAGCCTGTGCCAGCACTCCTCTAGCAGCCTGCCAGCCTCACCCCTGCCAGCCTCAAGGAGCTGTCTGCTTTTCACAGAATCAACCAGGTTGGAAAAGACCTCAGAGATCATCAAGTCCAACCCATTACCCAATACCTAACACCCCCTGACAACTAAACCATGGCTCCAAGTGCCACATCCAATCCTTTTTTGAACACCTCCCGGGCAGCTCATTCCAGTGGCAAATGATTCCCTCTGTGAAGAACTGTCTCCTCATCTCGAGCCTAAACCCCCCCTGGCACAGCTTGAGACTGTGACCTCTTGTCCTTTTCTTGTGTGCTGCCAGGAGACCTTGTTCCCTTACATCAGAGACAACCTGAAGGAGTACCTGCGTGCCCACTGGGAGGAGGAGGAGTGCCAGCGGGACATCAGGCTCCTGAGGAAACAGGTGAGGTACCAGCTGCACCCTGCAGGCTCCCTGGGGCTTGAGGTCACTCAGGCTCCCTCAGTCATCCCACATTAAATCATGCCACTCTCTGGCCCCCACAGAGGCTGCTTGCCTCACTTGGCTTTGACTCCCCCCTGCACCCAAAGCCTGAGGTTTTGCTCAGGGCAGAGCTGGTGCTTGGTAGGCAGCAGCACCTCAGCTGCTTCCCTCAGCTTGCCTTGGTCGTGGTGGCCCCAGGCAAGTGTCAAACCATGACTTTTCAGCTTCATGCCTGCACTGTGTCCTTCTGTGGTGGGTTGAAAATTCCACCCCCACCCCACTGCAGCCTCCTTTCAGGGAGCTGTAGAGAGCAATGAGGTCTCTCTCCCCTCAGCCTCCTCTTCTCCAGGCTAAACGCTCCCAGTTCCCTCAGCTGCTCCTCACCACACCTAGTCTGAAGCCCTGCCAATGAGCCCAGCCAGCTGCCATGATCAAACCCTAGTCCCCTTTTGGGTGAGGGCTACCCCATCAGCTGCCAGCAGGCCTGGCATCATGGAAATGGACCCATCTGACATTGTCCTTGTCCAGTTGTGCCCTGTGGTGGGTTGAAAATTCCTCCTCCCCCCAACATTAAATTGCCAGCCCAGCCCAGTTGGAAGCAAATGAAAGCAAAGTCCCAAGCAAAACTCCAATCTACAATGGAATGCAGTGAGTGTGTACAACATATACAGCATTTACAGGGATTTGCAATTAATAAACAGCACAAGAAACCACCCCACACACACCTTGGCCAAAAATCCAGGGGAGCTAATAGCTGCTTTCCCCTTCCCTGCTCCCCTCCTTACCCCCCTGGACACAAAGGGACAAGAAAAAAGAGCAGAGAATTGTTTTTTAGCACTTGGCCAAAACAGAGGACAGAGCCAAGGTCAGCCAGAAGCAAGAGAGTGTCTCCCAGAGCCAGGAAGCTGAAAAGGGAGAGAGAAAGTTCACAGCCCTAAGTTTTATGTCTGTTATCTGTCCAGTGGGGGATTGTTGAGCACTGGGCATTATCTTCCCTTTTCCAGCCAGTGGTGATTTCTTGACATCCCACACACAGGGCAGTGGCATTTGAAACCTGTGGCTGGCTGAAGCTCACTGATGCATTTGCTACTCTGCCTTCATGTCAGTGATTCAATCCTTCAGTGCCATGCTCATCAGGGTACTGACAGTGCAGCTGCAGCAGTGCTGGTTGTGGGGTTTGGAAGGAGCAATCCAAGTGCTTCTAGGCACCTGGTGAAGCCATGGAGAAAAAAAGAGAGTGTCTCCCAGAGCCAGGAAGCTGAAAAGGGAGAGAGGAAGTTCACAGCCCTAAGTTTTATGTCTGTTATCTCTCCAGTGGGGGATTGTTGAGCACTGGGCATTATCTTCCCTTTTCCACCCACTGGTGATTTCTTGACATCCTACCACTCAAGAGCTGTGGGAGATTTTAAAGGTACAGCCTGCAACTACCACACCTCCTCTTGCTGGAGCCACTGCCTGCAGCAGAGGTCTTGTCCCACACACAGGGCAGTGGCATTTGAAACCTGTGGCTGGCTGAAGCTCACTGATGCATTTGCTACTCTGCCTTCATGTCAGTGATTCAATCCTTCAGTGCCATGCTCATCAGGGTACTGACAGTGCAGCTGCAGCAGTGCTGGTTGTGGGGTTTGGAAGGAGCACTCCAAGTGCTGAAGCCCTGGAGAAAAGCATTCACAGGATGCTTTAAACCTTTCCCATGGAGGGCAGCTCAGGCTGGCTCGAAGTGCCTCGATGGTGCAGCTATTAGACCTCTTTCCTCAGCTGAGACGTTGAGGCCACTCACCTCTTGTTGTGCTGGCTGGTTTCCAGGCCCAGGAGGACTCCAGCTTGGATGGGGTGGTGCCAATCCCTTCGGATGGTGGCAGTGGGGAGGAGGAGCTGGAGCGGCTGATCCAGGCGGTGGTGGACAACGTGCACTGGCAGATGGCTCTGGACAGGAAAACCACAGCCCTGAAGCAGCTCCAAGGGCACATGTGGAGGGCAGCCTATGCCACAGGGCACATCAAAGGAGAGTGAGTAATGGTGTGAGTAACTGTGTGCCCCTTTTACCCTGGGGCAGCTTCGGGGTGCACCGAACGGGATTGCTGCCTATGCATTTGTGTTCAGTTGTGGCCACTGCTGTCATGGAACCTACTGCAGACACTTCAGGTCCAGCACAGGGAAGCACAAATCCATGGACCTGTTGGAGAGCAGCACAGGGGAAAGGGACCTGGGGGTCCTGGTGGGCAGAAGGATGACTGTGAGCCAAGAATGTGCCCTTGTGGCCAAGAAGGCCAGTGGCATCCTGGGGTGGATTAGAAGGGCTGTGGTGAGTAGGTCAAGAGAAGTTCTGCTGACCCTCTGCTCTGCCCTGCTGAGGCCACACCTGGAATACTGTGTCCAGGTCTGGGCCCCTCAGTTCAAGAAGGACCTCAGAGAACTGCTTGAAAGAGTCCAGCTCAGAGCCACAGAGCTGCTGAAGGCAGTGAACATCTCCCTGTGAGGCCAGGCTGGGGGAAGCTGGGGCTTGGAGCAGAGGAGCCTGAGGGCTGCCCTCATTGTTGTTGATAAAGATGTGCAGGGATGGAGCCAGGCTCTGCTCAGGGATGCCCAATGATAGGACAAGGGGCACTGGGGCAAGCTGGAGCAGAGGAGGTGCCACAGGAACCCAAGGGAAAACTTTTTCACTGTGAGGATGACAGATCCCTGGAGCAGGCTGCCCAGAGAGGTTGTGGAGCCTCCTGCTCTGGAGACCTTCAAAAGCCACCTGGATGCATTCCTGTGAGGACTACCCTGGGTGACCCTGCTCTGGCAGGGCAGTTGAACTTCATCTCCAGAGGTCTCTTCCCTACCATTCTGTGATCCTGTGAGCTGAACTGTTGGAGCTAGGAACCCAAAAGCTTAGAGATGACGAGTGGGTGAGAGTGTTTCTCTTTAAAGGACACAGGGCCTGAGGAAGAGAACAAGGTACTGGAGGCATGATGTGGGAGGACTCTGCTTACAGCCATGTTGCTTGCCAACAGGGAACCCTTCCCAGCTTGCAGGGCAGGTGCAAAAGCCTGCCTACTCTGTCCTCCCCCTTATTTCTCCCTTGCAGAGAAAAGCAGTGGGATATTTCCCCCAACCTTTCCTCCCCTTGCCAAATGGAAGGGGCTGGAGCAACTCCTGCCAAATGTCTGCTGCCTCCAGAGCAGTGGGTGAGCTGCTCAGCTGGCTGGAGCTAAGGAGTCTCCTCTGGAGACTTGCCCAACCCACCTGGACACATTTCTGTGCAACCTGCTCTAGGTGATCCTGCTCTGGACTCGATCTCCAGCGGTCCCTTCCAACCCCTACCACGCTGTGATTGCCTGAGGCTCTGTCACCTGCTGCTGCAATAAGACTCCCCTGGTTGCAAATCCCCTGGGCAGGTGGAGAAGGCAGTTCCCTTGGAAACCAATGGGACTAAGTTGTCAGAGTGCCTGAGCTGAAGGTGTGCCACCAGCTGCCCCTGGGTCTGCCCTTACCTGCTGCCCTGTTTGGCTCCAGGCTCTTCGAGGACGTGGTTCCAGCCATCCGGAAGTGGCGGGAAGCAGGGATGAAGGTCTACATCTACTCCTCGGGCAGCATCGAGGCCCAGAAGCTTCTCTTTGGATACTCTACAGAAGGTGATATCCTAGAGGTAGATAACCATCTCACCTTCCTTACAGCTTTTCCCTCTGCAGAGCCCTTCCCTCCCAACAGCTGCCCTTGGCTGCTGGAAGTCTTTCTGAACAGAGCCTGGAGGTTTGATCGCTGGGCACTGAGCGTGGCTGTGGCAGAAAGAAGAGGGAGGGGACACTTGGCCCTCCTCTTCAGGGGCACCTCAGCAACTGCCTTGGCTTTTCCTCTCTCTTTCAGCTCTTTGATGGCCACTTTGATACCAAAATAGGCCCCAAGGTAGAAAGTGAGAGCTACAGAAGGATTGCCACCAGCATTGGGTGTGCCACCAACAATATCCTCTTCCTGACCGACGTCCCTCGAGGTAGGTGGCCTGCCAGCCCTGCTGCCTCCTGTCTGTGCAGGGCATGGAGATGATCTCTGAACATGTGCTGTTTCACTGTCACAACACCCCAGGAATCACAGAAACATTCAGGTTGGAACAGACCCTCAGGATCACCAAGTCCAACCATTAACCCTGCTCTACAAGGTTCACCATATCCCCAACCACCACATCCAAACACCTCCGGGGTTGGGGACTCCACCACCTCCCTGGGCAGCACATTCCAGTGCCTGACCACTCTTGCTGGGAAAAACCTTTCCTAATGTCCAGTCTAAACCTACCCAGTTGGAGCTTGAGGCCATTCCTTCTTGTTCTGTCACTAATTACCTGTGAGAAAAGACCAGCACCAACTTCTCCACAGCCTCCTTTCAGGTAGCTGCAGACAGCCAGGAGGTCTCCCCTCAGCCTTCTCTGTTTCACACTAGCCATCCCCAGCTCCTTCAGTTGCTCCTCATCAGATTTATTCTCCAGGCCCTTCCTCAGCTTCCTTGCCTTCCTCTGCCCTGGCTCCAGCACCTCCACATCTCTCTTGTATTGAGGTGCCCAAAAGTGGGCACAATACCCCAGGTGTGGCCTCCTCAGAGCTGAATACAAGGGGGCAGTGACCACCTTGCTTCGGTGTCACCCCCACTGGCTGCTGCCATGCTCCTTCCTTATGCTTCCAGGCTGTCACCCAGCAGCAGGACAGTGATGAGTAGCACTGCAGGGAGGGAAAACAGGTCAAGCAGAAAACCTGTCCTTGCTCCAGGGAGCAAGGAGAGGCTGTGCAAGTGGAGTGGAGCATTTGCTGAAGCAGTTGGCATGCCCCACTGGGGAGCAGACACTGTCTGCTGGTGCAGCTCTGTGGCATCGTGGTGGTCGGTTCTTTGTGCTGCTCACCACCAGGTTGTGTTCACTTCTGTCACCAAGACCTGACCCCCTGAAAGCCAGGCTCAGCAGGCTAATTTAATTTCCTACCTTTCCTAGAAACATCTTTCTGGCAGAAACAGCACTGGGTTGGGATCTAAGTCTAGGCCAACTTCGTCCCCAGGAGCCCCTGCCTCCCTCTCAGCCCTGGCAGCAGAGCTGGTGGGAGCTTGCAGTTGCCTCATTCCCCCTGTATCATCTTCCTGTGGCCTCTTGCTGTGCTTAGGGAGTGAAGGAAACTTGTGAGAAGTGAATCCTAACAGGGGGTGTTGGACTTTGGTAGCAAGCCCAACCACAGCCCAGCTGCTTTGTGACAGAAATGGAGCTGCCAGTGTGTGCTGCCTGCAGGGTGCCTTGGCCACCTCTGGGGCCCCAGCACAAGGATATGGACCTGCTGGAGCAGGTCCAGAGGAGGCCACAAAGATGGCTGAAGCACCTGCCCTATGGGGACAGGCTGAGGGAGCTGGGGCTGTTCAGCCTGGAGAAGAGAAGGCTCCAGGGAGACCTCAGAGCAGTCTTCCAGTACCTGAAGGGGCTCCAGGAGAGCTGGGGAGGGACTTTGGACAAGGGCTGGGAGTGCCAGGCTGAGGGACAATGGTTTGAAACTAGAGTGGGGTAGGTTTAGGTTGGATGTGAAGGGAGTGAAATGCTGGAACAAGGTGTCCAGAGATCTGGTTGAGATCCTGTCTGTGGAGACATTCAAGATGAGACTTGAGGTGGCCCTGGGCAGCCTGATCTAGTTGGAGGTGTCCCCTGCTGCTTGCAGAGGGATTGAACAAAAGGACTTTGGAGGCTCCCTTGCAACCTGATGCATTCTGTGAATGTGTGACAACCATCAGCAGGGTGCTGCCTGCAGGGTGCCCTGGACAGCTATCAGCAGGGTGCTGCCTGCAGGGTGCCATCAGCTGGGTGCTGCCTGCAGGGTGCCCTGGACAGCTATCAGCAGGGTGCTGCCTGCAGGGTGCCATCAGCTGGGTGCTGCCTGCAGCGTGCCCTGGACAGCTATCAGCAGGGTGCTGCCTGCAGGGTGCCATCAGCAGGGTGCTGCCTGCAGGGTGCCATCAGCAGGGTGCTGCCTGCAGGGTGCTTTGTGTCCAAGCCAGCACCTGGGAGAGGGAAGCTGAGGCAGCCAGCTCCAGCCTGCCCACAATGTGTGGCCACCCCAGTCCCCCCCTGCAGCTCTGCTGGGGGCTGGGCCCTCTCTGGAGCCCTGCAAGGCCACAAGCATGTCTTTAAAAAGCATGTCAGTGCTTTCAGAATCACAGAATGAACCAGGCTGGAAAAGACCTCAGAGATCATCAAGTCCAACCCATGGTCTAATACCTAACACCTCCTGACAACTAAACCACAGCTCCAAGTGCCACATCCAAGCCCCTCTTGGACACCTCCAGGATGGTGACTCCACCACCTCCCTGGGCAGCTCATCCCAGTGGCCAATTCCTCTTTCTGGGAAGAACTTTCTCCTCACCTCCAGCCTCAACCTCCCCTGGCACAGCTTGAGACTGTGTCCTCTCGTTCTGGTGCTGGGCGCCTGGGAGAAGAGCCCAACCCCCAGCTGGCTTTCAGGAAGCTGTAGAGAGCCATGAGGTCTCCCCTGAGCCTCCTCCAGGCTAAACAACCCCAGCTCCCTCAGCCTCTGCTCACAGGGCTTGTTTTGGGGCACCTCCAAGCCTTGCAGCCCCTGCTGTGGCGGTGCCAGCAGGCAGCCCTCACCTCCCCTCTCCCCACCCCGGCTGTGTTTCAGAAGCCAGCGCGGCGGAGGAGGCGGAGGCGCACGTGGCGGTGGTGACCAGGCCAGGCAACGCAGGACTGACTGATGATGAGAAATCCTATTACAGCCTCATCTCCTCCTTCTCTGAACTCTTCCTGCCTGCCTCCACCTAGGGGGGAGCAGGGCCTGCCCGGCAGCCTGCGCCTCGCCTGCGTCGTCCCTGTGTAACCTTAGGTAATTTCTGTCCGTACCCAGACCTCAAAAGCCGAACCCGCGTCGTGTCTTGGAGCCAGCAGCAGTGCAGGCAGGGATGGGAGGGGGAGAAAGGCAGAGGCCTGCAGCAGCCAGCTGGAGCTGGGAGCAGGGGGAGAAGCAGCACCCATGGGTCATAGACTCACAGAACTGTCAGGGTTGGAAGGGAGCTCAAGGCTCAGCCAGCGCCAACCCCCCGCTGCCATCGGCAGGGACACCTCTCACGACAGCAGGTTGCTCACAGCCACATCCAGCCTGGCTGCTAAACCCCCCCCCCAGGGATGAGGCTTCCACCACCTCCTGCTCTTCCTCCCCTCTCCCAGCTAGCAATTAGCTCAGGGGATGCTTCCTTCAGGCTCTGGTGCTGAGTTGCCCCCCATGAACTCTGGCTGTTGGAGAAACAGTCTGCAAACAAGGGGGGAAGGGGGGTGTCCCCTTCTCCCAGAGGGATCTGTGGGAGGCCCAGGATGGAACATGAGTTTCTCTCTGCAGCCAGGGCTGCTGACTAAAAGCTTTCAAAGTGAGGGGGGGGAGTGGGCTGGAAAATGCCACAGGTGTGCCACACAGTAGATTGGAAGTGTCCCAGCAAAAGCCAGCCCTTGCTGCAGGCAGGCTCTTCAGGCCAGGAACAGCTTCAGTCCTGGCTACACCCACAGCAGGGCTAGGTAGGAAACAGCACAGCTTGCCTATTAAAGCTGCTCTGAGCTACCCAGTGAAGAGTATCTGTATAAACACAGCTTTAAAATGCACCTTTGAGCCTCTCTTCACTGCTGGGTCACAATGGCTGGGCTCTGGGATCCAGCTGGCTGAACACCAAAGCCACCTTGATCTTTCTGAAGCATCTCCCTCAGTACTAACCACCCCTTGGAGCACCTCCTCAGCAGCCACCACCACCCTGACACCTGTTCCTAGCACTGGACAGCTGTGAGCAAACCCCCACAAGCAACTGCTCCCAGTATTCAATGACAGAAAGCCTTCACCTTTCACCTCCCCCTACCTAAATTGTGTCCACTTAGCTCAGATCACCCCTGGAGCTTTCCCTACTGTAGTGAATAAAAACACCACTTTGCTTTGGCTGTGTTCAGTCCCTCCCTCTATTTGGCCTTCCTGTCTACCACCAGTGGTCCCCAGCACTCCAAGGGCAGCTCTTTCAAACCTCTCAATGCTTTGTTTTGCCTTGCCTGCTCCTTTCCTTAAGGCAGGCAGCCCTGTCCTGCCCAGGAAGCTGCTATCACCTGCCTGACCATCTTCAGGTTCCAGCAGGGGCACAGCCAGGTCATACCCAGTCAGAGTAGGGGGGCAGAGGCACTCTGGAGCTGCAGTCCCTGCTGCTGGCACTTTGTGCATGGGTGGCACTTGTGCCATGCACGTTTCTGCATGAGCTGTGCTTGAGCTCGCCCTCAGGGCTGGCCAAGCTGGCATCCCAGGCTGGGCATGGCCTTCCTGAGCTCTGCTCTGCACCTGCAGCTGTGTGAGAACAAAGCAGGGCCCAGGCACTGGGAGAAGCAAACACATCCTGCCAGCAGCCCTGCCCTTCCAAAACCTTTGCTGGTAGCAGGTAAGGCCTGGAGGCAGCCCCTCTGGCTGACCACCTGGGTTTGTGTCAAGAGTTGTGACCTTCCTCCTGGGGGAGAGGCTGCTAATTAGCACTGGTGAGAGTATCTGCATGGCTGAAGAGTCCCTTGCTTCCTTCATGTTGCTGATGATGACACTTGAAATACCTTTTTTGCTTTGCATTTGCCCTCAGAAAGCTATGCATGGGGGGGGGGGGGGAAGAGAGGGGTGATGGGGGACACACACCCCCCCCCTCAAAAATAAAAACCAAATGAAAAGAAGCCTGAGTTTCTCCATAAAAGCACTTTAATTAGTGGTCATGTTTCAGGGCAGAGCAGCAGCCATTGAGCTGAAATGTGCAGTTAGAAAGAGTCTTAAGAAAATGGACATCATTTACCAGCCAAAAAAAACCCACCAAACCCCCACCCACCCCTGAAGTTCTGTTTGGATTGCATATAGGAAAGGAGGAGAGAAAGAAACTTAACAATAGGAATGATAATAAATCATCACAAGCATCATTTTGTTTTCCCCTTGATAAAATCCAAAGTAGGAAGGGGGAGGAAAAATGGTCAAACAGAAAAGTCATTGATTCTGGTACATCCCACCCCCCCCCCAAAAAAAAGCTCACCCAAGGTCACAGTGGCCTATTTACAGTCCCAACACCATCCAGACAAGCAGCTCTTTTGTGCTCCATGTGCACTAAGTAAGTGTCTGTGCCCCTGGGAAAGGATCCTCCACCTGCAGCTTCTCCAGGCTGCCCCCCACCCCCACCCCTCCTGCCCCTGGCTCCCTGGATGGGCTGCTGGGGGAGCTGCTGCAGTCAGTGGTGGAGAGATTTGGTCAGAGATGAATCCCCTTGGGTTCTAGCAGCCTGGGGGGTGGCTGGATTGATCTCTCAGCAGCTGTGCCAGCGGTTGCTGTGCCCAGCAGCCTGGCAGGAGCAGCCTGGCTGTGCTCAGCAGAGCAGGCTGGGCACCACCGGTTGGGTTTATTGGCATGCAGCATGCCACTGCTCTGAGCTCTACAGCATGGCTTCCATCTCCAGGGGAAGTGGCAGATGTGGTCACAAATCTTACCCAAAGGTGACCCCTTCTAGGGGAGGAGCACAAGGCCATCAATCTGTCCCTGCCCCTTTGGTGGTTGAGCTCTGGTCCCTCAGGTAGAAACTCGAGGTAGTACTCACACCTTGTTGTGCAGCGTGGAGGTGGCCAAGCCATGGTTCCCTCCTCAGGTGCAGGAGCACTTGGCTAACCTTGTCAGCAGTTTTGGGGGGGGGGGGGGTAAGTGGAAGGAGGAGGCTTGTGTGGCCTCCACATTCCTCCCTGGTGCTGTGGGAGCACAGACCAGCAGCCCTCCACCCAGCCTCTGGGTCTGCTCTGCTCCCCATGTGCTTATCAGCAGTATTGGTTTGTGCTTTTTCGTGCTGCCAGCAGGAGCCCACAGCTGCTTTTTGCTGCTGTGCCTTTGGGCCACCCTCAGAGCAGCCTTCCAGCAAAGCTGCTCACTAATGGCACAGCTAAGAGGAGGCCTCCAGCAGCCCAGCAGCAAAAGCCTGGAGGGTGCTCTGGCTTTACAACATGACTGCCTGAGAACAATTCTTGGCCCACAGGAGGCAAAGGGCAGGCTGAAGCTCTTCTTCCTAAACTGCTTTGGACAGAAGATTGTCCTCAACTGTTTCTCCCTCCAGGAGAGGCCTCTGACCTTTGCAGAAGGCCAAACAGTCCCTGTGCCTTTTCCCTCTCTGCCAGCAATGCCACACTGCAGCACAGGCTGCCCTTCAAATGCCTTTTCGTTTCCCATGCTGCTTCCCTGCAGCTCAGACAAGCTGCAAGCCTAAGCTGAGCCTGACTGGAGGGAAACAGAATCCATGCTCATGAGAAGCAGCCCCCAGCACTCCCCTGCCAGCCCTTCCCAAACTCAGGTGTTCAAACAGAGCCTCTGAGCTCCTGCTTTAAAAAACCCAACCAACTAACCAACCACACAACTCAAGAGCTTCTGTTTGCAAGCCTCCCTTCAAGGGGGGGAGAAGCCCTTCTAGTGTTGCCTGCTCCCCTTCTGCCCCTCCAGCCCTCAGAACTGCCTCCCTGCCACCTTGGCAACCCACTTAAACCTGACTCCACTCAGGACTGCTGACCATACTGGGGGCCCAGGGTCTGCTGTCAGCATGTCTCAAGTTTTGACATCTAATTGCACCAGGAGAAATCCAGACCCTGTGCCCAGAACCACCTGCAAGGGTTCTGTTCTCCTTGAAGGTGAGCTCAGTGTTGCTAACACCAAGCTTCCCCCTTCCACGAACAGAAAGGAAACCCCCAAACAGCTCCTGGAACACTACACACACGTGGTGGAAGCACTGCACACAGGGAGCAGCCTCTCCTGGGTGATCTGAGCACACAGACCCTCACACCTCCATCCAGTGCTTCCCTTCCCTCAGTGCCCACTGGTGAGCCAAGCACAGGACCCCACTGTCCCAGCTCCTCTGGCCTGGCAGCCACAAGGCAGCATCCACCACATGCCCTCATCACAGCAGTTTCTCCCAGACCTGCCTTGGCCACCTTGCTGCTTTCTAGGCTGGAGGAGATGCCTGCCTGCCTGCCCAACACAGAGACCATCCAGTTGGGGTCTTCCACTGCCTGCTTCCAAGTGCAGGAGGAACAGCCACTCGCTGTCTCTCTCCCTACCATCTTCCACCAGCTGGCAGCCAAGCAACACAAGAAACACGTGAAAGATGCAGTCTGGTGCCCTAGGAACCAGCCACTCCTGAAGGCTCTTGGTGCCTGGAGAAGCCCTTTTCCTTCACCTCCTCCTCTGCAGGGCAGCCTGTCCCAGCAGAGCCCCTCCAGGGCTGGCTGCTGAGCCGTGTGATGGAGCCTGGGCAGCTCTGGCTGAGGAGGGAGCCGCTGCTCTCCCAGCCCACAGCTGCTCCCCCGGGGCCCTCCGAGCCCTTTGGCAATGCCCCCATGATTGCACATGAAAACAAACTCATCCCAAAGTGTAAATGAGGTCATGTTTACCCCCTGAGCCCACACCTGCCCCCCTCCCCCCCTTGCCAGAGGACAGCCTACACCTGGTCTGTCTGGTACTCGGAGGCCTCCGACAAGCTCTCGGAGAAGCTCAGAAAGTTCTCCTGGTACTCAGAGCAAACTATCTCAAACCTGTAGTGCCTGAACTCCACTGCAAAGGTGCCAAAGTAGCACAGGAAGCACATCACCAGGCCCCACTGGATCCTGGAGGCGTGCATGTGAATGCCCTGTGCCATCAGGATGAAATCTGGAGGAGGGAAGTCAAGGAGCTCTAATGGAAGCAGAGGCACAGCCCAGGAGGAAAGCAAGCCAAGGGGCAAGACAGTAAGCATCAGCATCACCAAAGTCACCCTGGTGACAGCCAACCCAGGCAGCCACCAGCAGCAGTGCCAGAGATGGAGGGGATGTCAGGTGCCTGACAGTGCCCAGGGCACACAGGAGCAGGGCTGCCTGACCCCAGATCAGGCTGATGAAAGAGTTCCAGAGGAAGAGACCTGGGCAAAGAGAGGTCAATGGCTTGCTTGGACACCCAGCTAGCCAGGGACAGAGCCAGGAAGCTGGAGATCTGGCTGTGGGCCCTCATCCCCCACCTGCCAGGAGCCTCCCAGAGTGAAGCAGGTCAGGTCTCTGCACTGCAGGCAATGGGGGCAGCTTTCAAACCACACCATGCAGTATTTAATCCTCCTTAAATCACCTGGCAAAACCACCCTGTGAAACCCAGCAGCACCAGTGAGCCAGAACAGCAGGGACTGCAAGGACAACAGAGATGGTGAAGGGTCTGGAGAACCCTGGTGAGGAGCAGCTGAGGGAGCTGGGGTTGATTAGTGTGGAGAAGAGGAGGCTCAGGGGGGACCTCATTGCTCTCTACAGCTCCCTGAAAGGAGGCTGCAGTGAAGTAGGGGTTGGGCTCTTCTCCTTAGGTGATAGAAGGAGAGGAAATGTCCTGAAATTGTGCCAGGGGAGGGTTAGGTTGAAGAGGAGGAAAAATGTCATTGCTGCCAGAGTGGTCAGGGGTTGGCAGAGGCTGCCCAGGGACGTGGTGGAGTCCCCATGGCTGGAGGAGTTGCAGCAAGCTGTGGCCATGGCACCTGAGGCCATGATTTGGTGGCCATGGTGGGGTTAGCTCAGTGGTTGCAATCAATGATCTCAGAGGACTTTTCCAACCCAAACAGTTCTCTAAGAGCCTCCATTCCCTGCTGCAGAGAGTGCAGGACACATGACACCTGGCTGCCCAGCCCAGTACCATGGAACATTAGAGGTTGGAAGGGACCTCCAGAGATCATCATAGAGTCAATGAGGTTGGAAGGGACCTCCAGAGATCATCATAGAGTCAATGAGGTTGGAAGAGCCCTCAAAGATCAAGTCCAACCTGTCACCCAAGACCTCATGACTACTAAACCATGGCACCAAGAGCCAGGCCAAGGGGGAATGGTTTGAAGCTGAGGCAGAGCAGGGTCAGACTGGAGCTGAGGAAGAAGTTCCCCAGCAGGAGGGTGGTGAGACTGCAGAACAGGCTGCCCAGGGAGGCTCTGGATGCCCCCCACCTGGGGGTGAGTCCAACCCCCCCTGCCAGAGCAGGGTCACCCAGGGTGGTCTGCACAGCAATGCCTCCAGGTGGGGTTGGAAAGTCTCCAGAGAAGGACACTCCACAACCTCTCTGAGCAGCCTGCTCCAGGGCTCTGTCACCCTCACTGCAAAGTTTCTCCTCACGTTAAGGTGAAACCATCTCTGCTCAAGCCTTGTACCTGGTGTTCCTTGGCTTATCGCTGAGCACCACCCAACAGAGCTTGGCCTCCTCCCCTTGCCCCCCACCCCTCAGCTATTGAGAGACAGTGATCAGATCCCTCTCAGCCTTCTCTTCCCCAGACTCAGCAGCCCCAGGGCTCCCAGGCTTCCCAGGGAGCAGGGCCAAAGGATACAGAGCACCACGCAGAGGGTGATGCTGGCCGAGAGGGCCACCCGTGGGATCCCCACCTTCCGCCCCTCGTTCTTCAGGTTGATCTTGAGGGTGAGGGCAGACTGGATCCAGCATGCCAGGGTCCCAAAGCCAAAGGTCAGCGAGGTGCCCACGTTGTGGATCTCCTCATCGTTGGAGAGCTGGGGACCAGCAAAGTGCTGACTGTCTGGTGGCCACCGGAGCTACCCGCTGGCCACCTGGGGCTGATGCTGCAGGGGCACGGGGGGGAGGGATGTATGGCACAGAGAGGGGGGAGGGATGTGTGGCACAGAGAGGGGAAGGGATGTGTGGCACAGAGAGGGGGGAGGGAGGGATGTGTGGCACAGGATGGGGGAGGGAGGGATGTGTGGCACAGAGAGGGGGGAGGGAGGGATGTGTGGCACAGGATGGGGGAGGGAGGGATGTGTGGCACAGAGAGGGGGGAGGGATGTGTGGCACAGAGAGGGGGGAGGGATGTGTGGCACAGAGAGGGGGGAGGGATGTGTGGCACAGAGAGGGGGGGGAGGGATGTGGGGCACAGAGAGGGGGGAGGGATGTGTGGCACAGAGAGGGGGGGAGGGATGTGTGGCACAGAGAGGGGGGGAGGGAGGGATGTGTGGCACAGGATGGGGGAGGGAGGGATGCGTGGCACAGAGAGGGGGGAGGGATGCGTGGCACAGAGAGGGGGGAGGGATGTGTGGCACAGAGAGGGGGGAGGGATGTGTGGCACAGAGAGGGGGGAGGGATGTGTGGCACAGAGAGGGGGGAGGGATGTGTGGCACAGAGAGGGGGAGAGGGATGTGTGGCACAGAGTTGGGAGGAGGGATGTGTGGCACAGAGTTGGGAGGAGGGATGTGTGGCACAGAGAGGGGGGAGGGATGTGTGGCACAGAGAGGGGGGAGGGATGTGTGGCACAGAGAGGGGGGAGGGATGTGTGGCACAGAGAGGGGGGGAGGGATGTGTGGCACAGAGAGGGGGGGAGGGATGTGTGGCACAGAGAGGGGGGAGGGATGTGTGGCACAGAGAGGGGGGGAGGGATGTGTGGAACAGAGTTGGGGGGAGGGATGTGTGGCACAGAGAGGGGGGAGGGATGTGTGGCACAGAGAGGGGGGAGGGATGTGTGGCACAGAGAGGGGGGAGGGATGTGTGGCACAGAGAGGGGGGAGGGATGTGTGGCACAGAGTTGGGGGGAGGGATGTGTGGCACAGAGCTGGGGGGAGGGATGTGTGGCACAGAGCTGGGGGGAGGGATGTGTGGCACAGAGCTGGGGGGAGGGATGTGTGGCACAGAGAGGGGGGAGGGATGTGTGGCACAGAGAGGGGGGAGGGATGTGTGGCACAGAGTTGGGGGGAGGGATGTGTGGCACAGAGGGGGGGGGAGGGATGTGTGGCACAGAGGGGGGGGGAGGGATGTGTGGCACAGAGTTGGGGGGAGGGATGTGTGGCACAGAGCTGGGAGGAGGGATGTGTGGCACAGAGAGGGGGGAGGGATGTGTGGCACAGAGAGGGGGGAGGGATGTGTGGCACAGAGAGGGGGGAGGGATGTGTGGCACAGAGAGGGGGGAGGGATGTGTGGCACAGAGAGGGGGGGAGGGATGTGTGGCACAGAGTTGGGGGGAGGGATGTGTGGCACAGAGGGGGGGGGAGGGATGTGTGGCACAGAGGGGGGGGGAGGGATGTGTGGCACAGAGCTGGGGGGAGGGAGGGATGTGTGGCACAGAGGCTGGGGCAGGATGGACTATGGGCCTGGCTCCTGGGAGAAGTTGCTAGAAGCTTCCCTGGCTCCAAGCTGGACCTGCCTATGGCCAAGGCCAGCCAGTCAGCAGTGGTGGTAGCACCTCTGTGCTGATGTATTCAAGAAGGGAGAACTGGCAGGGCTGGAAGGGAGCTCCAGGCTCAGCCAGCCCCAGCCCCCTGCCCTGGGCAGGGACACCTCACACCACAGCAGGTTGCTCACAGCCACCTCCAGCCTGGCTGCAAACACCTCCAGCCAGGAGGCTTCCACCACCTCCCTGGGCAGCCTGGGCCAGGCTCTCACCACCCTCCTGGCCAACAACTTCTTCCTCACATCCAGTCTCAATCTCCCCACTTCCAGTTTTGTTCCATCCCCCTTATAAAAGCTGCAGGGAAGTGGGAAGGGAGAGAAACAACTCTGCAAACACCAAGGTGAGTGAGGAAGGAAGCAAGGGAGAGGTGCACCAAATTCCCCTGCAGCCCTTGGGGGGAGGCAGCAGGCTGAGCCTCTGCAGCCCACAGAGATTAATGGTGGAGCAGATGCCCACCTGCAGCCTGGGGAGCACCCTACAGCAGAGCAGGTGGCTGTGACTCCTAAGAGAAGCCTGCAGTGGAGCAGTCTGTTCCCCTGGGGAAGGGACCCACGCTGGAGCTGCTGGTGAAAAACTGCAGCCCCTGGGAAGGACTCATGCTGGAGAATTTCATGGAGGGACTCTCTCCCAAGGGACCCCACAATGGAGGAGGGAAGGAGAGGAAACAGCCTGAAATTGTGCCAGGGGAGGGTTAGGTTGGAGAGGAGGAAAAATGTCTTTGGTGCCCAGAGTGGTCAGGGACTGGCAGAGGCTGCCCAGGCAGGTGATGGAGTTCCCATGGCTGGAGGTGTTCCAGCAAGCTGTGGCCATGGCACCTGGGGCCAGGGTTTGGTGGCCATGGTGGGGTTAGCTCAATGGTTGCAATCAATGATCTCAGAGGACTTTTCCAACCCAAACAGTTCTCTAAGAGCCTCCATTCCCTGCTGCAGAGAGTGCAGGACACATGACACCTGGCTGCCCAGCCCAGTACCACAGAACATGAGAGGCTGGAAGGGACCTCCAGAGATCATCATAGAATCACAGAGTCAATGAGGTTGGAAGAGCCCTCAATGATCAAGTCCAACCTGTCACCCAAGACCTCATGACCACTAAACCATGGCACCAAGAGCCAGGCCAAGGGGGAATGGTTTGAAGCTGAGGCAGAGCAGGGTCAGACTGAAGTGTTAGAATGTTAGAGGTTGGAAGGGACCTCCAGACATCATCAAATCCAACCCCCCCCTGCCAAAAGCAAGAATGGTCAGGGCTTGGCAGAGGCTGCCCAGGGAGGTGGTGGAGTCCCCATGGCTGGAGGTGTTGCAGCAAGCTGTGGCCATGGCACCTGGGGGCCATGGTTTGGTGGCCATGGTGGGGGTGGGCTGATGGTTGGGCTTGGTGACCTCGGAGGTCTTCTCCAGCTGAAACCATTCTGTGATTCAATGACCTGTGCCAACCCCTGTGGCTTCAGCAGGTGCCCTGCCCTGGCTCTCAGCAGCTCAAGGGTGACCATGCAGGTGCAAACCCTGCTGGCAACAGGTGGGAGATGAGGGTGGCCCTTCCTCTCAGGCACCACCTGGGGGGCAGACAGAGGGGGCAGAGCAGGTACAGGGAGGGCTGGGGCACGGCCAGGCTCCTGCTGGAGGTCACAGCCCTCAGCAGCTCTGCTGGCAAGGCAGGGGGCTCCCAGCAGAGCCCCAGAGGAGCAGTACCTGGAAGTTTCCCAGCAAGGTCATGCCAAAAGAGGCCAAGCACAAGGCCACCAGGCCGCTGACGTTCAGCCACGGGCTCAGCACCTTGGGCTTCAGCTGGATGAAGCGCAGCACAGCCATCACCAGTGCTGGGAAGGAAACACAGGGCAAGGCACAGCATCAGACACCACCTGGCTGGGGCCTCGTGGAGCCCTCAGCCTCTTCCCAGGAGAGGAAGAGAGGAGAGAGCTTGCTGCAGGCTGGGCTGCCCTGCTGCTTCTGCACCACCCAACCCCACTCAGGCCCTGGCCAGGCTCAGCACAGCAAGAAGACAATTTAGCCTGCTGGTGAACCTCTCTTTAACCTGATGCTTGCCTCCTCCCTGGAGGGCTTCAAGGCCAGGCTGGATGAGACCTTGAGCACCTTGGGCTGGTAGGAGGCGTCCCTGCCCATCATGGCAGGTGATCTTTAAGGTCCCTTCTAACCCAAAGCATTCTCTGAGCTCCCACACCTCCTCCTCCTCTTGAGATGCTTTGTCTAGGAGCTGGGGAATGCAAATCTCCTGGGGGAAAGCAGAGCCCCCTCACGTTTGGCTGTGAAGCAGCCAGCACATGGACCTCACCATGCACTCACACTGCAGCAGCTGGGCTTGCACCAACTGCCACTGCACCCAGGGGCACTGAGCTCTCTGGCAGGGGGCAGAGCAAACCCCACCTGTGCTAGAAAAGGTGGGAACAGCACAGAGGTATTGCTGCACCACCACCACCATGCCCACTGCTGCTTCTCCTCTGGAACAGGCTGCTGGGGCCATGAACATCAGACCAGGTGCCTGCTGCTATTCCTCCCCAGATGCAGGACCCTGCACTTGTCCTTCTTGGCCTTCATGAGGTTTGCCTGCAGCCAGCTCTCAGCCTGACCAGCTCTCCTTGGATGGCAGCACAGCCTGAGGGGTGCCAGCCACCCTCCCACCCCCCCTGTTTGCTCCCATCAGGACCTTGCTGAGGGAGCACTCAGAGCCCTCAGCCAGGTGGTTAACGAAGAGATGGAACAAAACTGGGCCCAGTCCTGATCCCTGGGGGAACACCACTGGCCACAGGCCTCCAAGGTGACTCTGTGCCACTGCTGCCAACCCTCTGAGCTCTGCTGTGAATCCAGTTTGCCATCCACCTCAAGGACCAAGAGTCAGCAGGGCCAGCCCCAACTGCTTCGCATCCCGAGAGGTGAAGGTAGCAGACTTAGGAAACGAGCAGAGAGTTGGGTTTGGGGATACTCCCCAAGGCAATTTCTTCTCCTTGTGGCGTTTCCTTCTTCCTCCCACTGCTGGGAAAGCCCCATGAGAACCATTCCTGTGGTGGCTCCTACCTAGAAAGGCTGCCATGTTCATGACCTGGCTGAAGACGCAGCTCGCCGGAGGGGCATCACCTGCAATGCTTAGAGAGCACAGAGGCCATCAGAGGGGAGGGAGCAAGGACACAGCCACCCACCACCAAGCACAGCAGCCAGGGGCAGCAAATCCTTCACTTACCTTATATAAGGTGGTCTTTTGGAGCCAGGTTTCCTAAGAGACGTAAAGAAGACTCAGGAGTTTGTTTCACACAGTCCCAGGGTGGCTGGGGGGGGGGCTGGAAGAGATCTCTGGGGGTTACCCACTCCAAACCCCCTGGGGGTTGGAAGGGACCTCTGGGGGGTGGAAGGGACCTCTGGGGATCATCTACTCCAACATCTCTGGGGACTGGAAGGGACCTCTGGGGATTACCCACTCTAAAAATCCCTGTGGGTTGGAAGAGACCTCTGGGGATTACCCACTCCAACATCCCTGGGGGCTGGAAGGGACCTCTGGGGATTACCCACTCCAACATCCCTGGGGGTTGGAAGGGACCTCTGGGGATCAGCTACTCCAAACCCCCTGGGGGCTGGAAGGGACCTCTGGGGGGTGGAAGGGACCTCTGGGGATCATCTACTCCAACATCTCTGGGGACTGGAAGGGACCTCTGGGGATCATCCACTCCAACATCCCTGTGGGTTGGAAGGGACCTCTGGGGATTACCCACTCCAAACCCCCTGGGAGTTGGAAAGGACCTCTGGGGGTTGGAAAGGACCTCTGGGGATCATCTACTCCAAACCCCCTGGGGACTGGAAGGGACTTCTGGGGATCATCCACTCCAAACCCCCTGGGGGCTGGAAGGGACTTCTGGGGATCATCCACTCCAACATCCCTAGGGATTGGAAGGGACCTCTGGGGATTACCCACTCTAGAAACCCCTGTGGGTTGGAAGGGACCTCTGGGGATTACCCACTCCAACCCCCCTGCTAAAGCAGGGCCACCCTCAGCAGCTTGCCAAGGACTGCAATATCCAGGTGGGTTTTGAAATCCCTTCAGAGGAGGAGACTCCACAGCCCCTCTAGCAGCCTGCTCCAAGGCTCTGACACCCTCAAAGTGAGGAAGTTTTTCCCTCATGTTGAAGTGAAACCTCCTGGGTTCCAGTTTGCACCCACTGGCCCTTGCCCTGTCACTGGACACCACTGGAAAGTGCCCAGCCCCAGCCCCTGGACCCTCACCCTTTAGAGATTGATAAGATCCCTCTTCAGCCTGCTCTTTTTCCAGGCTCAACAGCCTCCCATTTAGCCTCCATTGCTTCAGAGAAACAAGTGACTGGATTCCCTATTCCAGGAAGGCTCTGGAGGGGCTGGAAGGTGTCCAGAGCAGGGCCAGGAGGAGGAGCAGAGGGCTGGAGCTGCTCTGAGCACAGCCTGAGAGAGTTGGGGTTGTGCAGGCTGCAGAGGAGAAGGCTCCCAGGAGACCTTCTGGTGGCCTCCCAGGAGCTGCAGGGGGCTGCAAGCAAGCTGGGGAGGGACTTTGGAGGGGGTGAGGGAGGGATAGGACTGGGGGGATGGAGGAGAACTGGAAGTGGGGAGCTGGAGATTGGCTGTGAGGAAGAAGTTGTTGGCCAGGAGGGTGGTGAGAGCCTGGCCCAGGCTGCCCAGGGAGGTGGTGGCAGCCTCCTGGCTGGAGGTGTTTGCAGCCAGGCTGGAGGTGGCTGTGAGCAGCCTGCTGTGGTGTGAGGTGTCCCTGCCCATGGCAGGGGGGGGGGTTGGAGCTAGCTGAGCCTTGAGGTCCCTTCCAGCCCTGCCAATGCTGTGACTGACTGGCAAGCCCCCAGGCAGCTCTTACCTATCTGGTACACTTAGTGGGACAATCTTATTATCTTCCACTGCTATGAAGTACCTGCAAAACAAATAAGTCACTAAATACATACAGTCCAGATATCACTCAGATGCAAGTGTCTCAAGGCTCTCCTGGAGGCAGCCCCTCTTCCTCCCTGCTCAAGCAGGCAGGTTTGCTCACTCCCCAGCTTCAGCTCCGTGCCTTCCTTCGTGCTGCAGCTGTCTTGCATGGCCAGGTAGGCAAAGAGGGTCACTGAGCTGAGCTGCCCTTCAAAGTGACCACCCAAGGGGTTCACTTACAACATGTGGTCCATCTGGTTTGCCGTGGTGTGTCCCCTCCCCCTTCCACAAGAGCTGCTTTGATACAAGCAGAGGGGATGGGACCAGGAGAACAGCAAGCCACAGGGGTCAGGAAAACAGCTTAAGCTGCCCCTGCTGCTGAAAAACACAGCCCCAGAGCAGAGCCAGAACCATAGCCTGCAAACTAACTGCTTCCTAGCTGCTCTCTGCGTGTTTACTGCTCCCAGACTGATGCTGCAGTGGTTTGGCTGCCTGCTTGGAGAGAGCCCAGCTCAGGGGAAGTGTATGCCTTGTGCTGCAAGTGGCAGTGAGGAAGGGAGAGGTCAGCACTCAGCTGCTGCCAGCCTGAGGGGTTGGAGTTTGCATCCCAAAGAAGGAGCATCTCCAAGAGCTCTCCTAAGCCATTCAGAGGAAAGGTGGTGGAAGGGAACTTTTTGCCCTTGTTTTTGGCTGTCTCTCCTGGTGCCAGGAAGAAGGCAGGCTCAGAAACTTGACCTGGGGAGCACAGAAGCTCAGCAATAAAAACGGGACCCTCCAGGCCATGAACTGCCACAGCCTGGCCCAGCCACACAAGGACAGAGCATTCCCAAACACTCCCTGTGCTGAGATGCAGCTCACACCACAGTGGTTCATTCCAGCTGCCCCAACCTCACTTGCATCTCCCACACCAGCAGCAGGAGACCAAACTTACACTATCCATAATCCAGCTGAGGTAAACAGGGTGAACACAAGAGGTAAGAACATCCACACGCTGCACTTCTTCCCATCCATGCCTGCTAGAAACAAAGGAGAAGGTAAAGACCAAAGAGAGAAGGCAGAGCTACCACCCTGCCTCAGCTTCCCCCCCTCTGGAAGCAGGAAGAGCACCCACACAGCAGGGGCTTCAGCATCCCAGCAGCCAGGTGCTGATGGCAAGGCAGCAGCAAACCTTTCCCACTGCCACGGTCAGCCTAGGAGGTTAAGCTGCTGCACAAAGGCAGCACCACCCACACTGGGCATGAAGAACACCAAGGCACAGAGCCTGGGGTGTGAAGGCTTTTGGGACACAGCTACAGGATCTGAGTGGCTTCCACTGAATGGTTTCAAAGCCATTGTCCCCTGTCCTTGTCTCTTTTGCTTGATACTCAGTGGTAGGATGAGAGGCAATGGTAGAATCACAGAATGGTCAGGGTTGGAAGGGAGCTCCAGGCTCAGCCAGCCCCAGCCCCCTGCCATGGGCAGGGACACCTCACACCACAGCAGGTTGCTCACAGCCACCTCCAGCCTGGCTGCAAACACCTCCAGCCAGGAGGCTTCCACCACCTCCCTGGGCAGCCTGGGCCAGGCTCTCACCACCCTCCTGGCCAACAACTTCTTCCTCACAGCCAATCTCCAGCTCCCCACTTCTACTTCTGCTCCAGCCCCCCCAGTCCTGTCCCTCCCTCCCCCCCTCAAAAGTCCCTCCCCAGCTCTCTTGCAGCCCCCTGCAGCTCCTGGGAGGCCACCAGAAGGTCTCCTGGGAGCCTTCTCCTCTCCAGCCTGCACAACCCCAACTCTCTCAGGCTGTGCTCAGAGCAGCTCCAGCCCTCTGCTCCTCCTCCTGGCCCTGCTCTGGACACCTTCCAGCCCCTCCACAGCCTTCCTGGCACAGAGGCTGCAGAGCTGGCCCCAGAGCTGCAGCTGTGGGCTCAGCAGAGTGGAGCAGAGGGGCAGAATCCCCTCCCTGGCCCTGCTGGCCACACTTCTCTTGCTGCAGCCCAGGCTCTGCTTGGCTCTCTGGGCTGCAAGTGCTCCCTGCTGGCTCCTGGGGAGCTTCTCCTCCCCCAGCACCCCTAAATCAATGGACACAAACTCAATCACATGAGACTCCATCTCAACATGGGGAGAAACTTCTTTACTCTGAGGGTGCTGGAGGCCTGGAGCAGGCTGCCCAGGGAGGTTGTGGAGTCTCCTTCTCTGGAGACCTTCAAACCCCACCTGGATGTGTCCCTGTGTGACCTGCCCTGGGTGATCCTTTGGCAGGAGGGTTGGACTCAATGATCTCTGGAGGTCCTTTCCACCCCCTAGCATTCTGTGACACTGATCCTCCACCTTCACCTCCCCAACCTAATGGCTGCTGCCTGAGCAGCAGCAAGCAGAAGGTGTGTTTGCCCTCCCAGAAGGCTGATGGCTTTATTGATAGAGGCCTGAGGAGGAGGTTTATTTGCTCCTTGAAATGCTTCCACTGTGCAGGAGCAAGCACAGCCAAGACACACACTGAAGGGGAAGGGGGCAGGAAGCCTGCCCAGGAGGATTGTCCTGTTGTCAGGAAAACACTGTCAGTGGCAAGGAACAGCCAAGGTAGAGGTGGAACCTGGCGAAGAAAGAGCCAGACCTGTCATGGCAGCTTGCAGGCAGCTTTTGAGCCAAGGGAAGAGCCTCAGCCCAGACTCTGCACAGCAGTTTTTCTTGGTTGTGTTGCCTCCTCCTTCTGCAGTTTAGGGCCCTGCAAGGCCAGAACAATTCCAGGGTTCCCTTCCCTTGCTACCCTGTCACTGTTTTTCCCCCCAGCAAACACAACAGGGACACTCAAGGTACTTCCCACACAGTGTCCTGAGACAAGTACAAGGTGAGGAAGGATCCCACAGAGCCATTTCTGTGCTGACCAGCTCTGCCTCCCTCCCCAGCATGAGGGTTTGTAGGAGTCAGTTACCTGGCAAGCAGACTCCCAGGCTGCTGCAGTCATGAACTGCTCTTACAGGAGGACCATGCCACACATTACACTTTGTGTCAGCCCACTGCAAACACAGTGGACAGGGAAGACCAGGGAGCAGCCTCCACCTCTTCCACAGAGGCCAAGCCTTCAAGCCTGCTGCCAGCAGCCTCTCCATCACCTCCAGAGGGCTTCAAACATCTGCTGGCCCAGAAACATCCCCAGGCAGGCTTTCCTGTAGGCAAGAGGCTACATTACATCACCTCCTGCACCAGACCTAGAGGGTAGAGGGGCTTTGCAGAGGGACCTGGCCAAGCTGGACAGATGGGCAGGGTCCAAGGGCAGGAGACTGAACACATCCAAGTGCCAGGTTCTGCACATTGGCCACAGCAACCCCAGGCAGTGCTACAGGCTGGGGGCAGAGTGGCTGAGAGCAGCCAGGCAGAGAGGGACCTGGGGGTGCTGGTTGATGGTAGGCTGAACATGAGCCTGCAGTGTGGCCAGGTGGCCAAGAGGGCCAATGGCATCCTGGCCTGCATCAGGAACAGTGTGGCCAGCAGGAGCAGGGAGGTCATTCTGACCCTGTGCTCAGCACTGGTTAGGCCACAGCTTGAGTCCTGTGTCCAGCTCTGGGCTCCTCAGGTTAGGAAAGAGGTTGAGCTGCTGGAAGGTGTCCAGAGAAGGGCAATAAAGCTGGGGAGGGGTCTGGGGCACAAGGCTGTGAGGAGAGGCTGAGGGAACTGGGGTTGCTTAGCCTGCAGAAGAGGAGGCTCAGGGGAGACCTTCTTGCTCTCTACCTGAAGGGAGGCTGTAGCCAGGTGGGGGTTGATCTCTTCTCCCAGGCAAGCAGCACCAGAACAAGAGGACACAGTCTCAAGCTGCACCAGGAGAGGTTTAGGCTGGATGTTAGGAAGAAATTCTTCATAGAGGGAGTGATTGCCCATTGGGATGAGCTGCCCAGGGAGGTGGTGGAGTCACCATCACTGGGGGTGTTTAGGAAGAGCCTGGATGGGGTGCTTGGTGCCATGGTTGATCAGATGGTGTTGGGTGATAGGGTGGACTTGATGATCTCGAAGGTCTTTTCCAACCTGGTTAATTCTATTCTATTCTACTCTTGCCCAGGCAAAGTCCACTCCTGCAGTGCCAAATCTGATGGGCCACTGGTTCAGCCAGCCAGGGCTGCAGTGGTTCCTCACAGGGAGCAGGAAATAAGACAGGGAGGGAACAAGTTCTCTCCCCAACTGTCTGGGTCTGGCCCAGCTCAGGAAATGAAGAGGAGGAAGCCAAACACTCCCCCACCATAGCTGCAGACTGGCCTAAGTCCCCAGGCTTTCCCTTCCTGCTGCTCCTCATGGGACAGGCAGCTCAGCTCTCTCCTAAGGGCACCAGGGAGCACCTCCTGTCTCACCAGACATACCAAGGATGCTGCACAGGGCAGCTCAGCAGCTCCTGGGTGCTGAGGAGCAGGCAGCAGGAGGGTGGAGAGTGTCCTGCCTTGAACACAGGACCAGCCCTCCCCAGGAAGCCAGGCCTGCAGCCTGCCAAAGCAAACACTTCTTGATGGAGCAAACAGCACTCCTCCAGAGACTGCTGCTCTGGCAGGCACCTCTCCCTTGCAGACACAACCATCCAGAGCATGCCTCAGCATTCACATCACAGAGCCACGGGATTGTTTGGGTTGGAAAAGCCCTCCAAGATCATCCAACCACCAACCCAACACCACCATGGCCACTAAACCATGGCCCCTGAGTTTCTTGAGCACCCCCAAGGATGGGGACTCCACCACCCCCCTGGGCAGCCTCTTCCAAGCCCTCCTGACCACTCGTGCAGCACAGAAATTCTTCCTCCTCTCCAACCTAACCTTCCCCTGGCACAATTTCAGGCCATTTCCTCTCCTGTCACCTGGATCCTCTATCCCTACAACCTCCTCTCAGGGAGCTGTAGAGAGCAATGAGGTCTCCCCTCAGCCTCCTCTTCTCCATACTCAACACCCCCAGCTCCCCCAGCCACTCCTTCTAAGACTTGTTCTCTAGAACAAAACATGCACTGACCCCATGCCAGGTAATCTTCAGCTGCTGTGAGAGTTTCTTCCATGGATTTTGAAGCCTCAGCAGCCTTCTTCTCCTCTCCTTCCTCCCATTCACTCCACTCTTCTCTCTCCACCTGTTCCCAGTGCTTTCCCTTCACTGCTCAAATGTCAGCCTTCACACATTCCCAGACTGCATCAGGTCAGAAGGGACCCTCCAAGGTCATCTTGTCCAACCCCCCCTGCAGCCAGCAGGGACACCTCCAACCAGATCAGGCTGCCCAGGGCCACATCAAGTCTGATCTTGAATGTCTGCAGGGATGGGGCCTCAACCACATCTCTGGGCAGCCTGTTCCAGTACTTCACCACTACCTTGATGAAGAACTTTCTCCTTATAGCCAACTTAAACCTACCCTGCTCCAGTTACAAACCACTGCCCCTGGTCCTATCCCCACAGGCCCTTCTAAACAGTCCCTCCCCAGCCTTCCCATAGGTCCCCTTCAGATATTGAAATGTAGCTCTAAGGTCTCCCTGGAGCCCTCTCTTCTCCAGGCTGAACAGCCCCAACTCTCCCAGCCCGTCCCCATAGCAGAGGCTCTCCAGTCCTCTGATCATCTTTGTGGCCTCCTCTGGACCTGCTCCATCAGGTCCAGGTCTCCCTTGTGTTGGGAGCCACATAGCTACACACAGCCCTGCAGGTAAGGCCTCCCCAGAGCAGAGGGGCAGGATCCTCTCTCTCCATCTCTGGCCACACTGCTTTGGAGGCAGCCCAGGCTGCCCTTGGCCTCCTGTGCTGCCAGTGCCCATTGCTGGCTCCCATCCACCTTCTCCCCCACCAGCACACCCCCCAAGTCCTTCTCTGCAGGGCTGCTCTCAACCTCATCATCTCCAGCATGGCTTATTCCTCCTAATACATTGCTTAGGATCATCTGCCCCATATCCCATAGACCTTCCCCCTGTTTCTTCACTCCCACTTATGCTGCAACCATTGTTTCAGGCTGGAAATCAGGGCTGGGAGCTGAAAGTGCCTGTGCTGGGCCAAACCACAGTCTTGCACTCTCAGGCTGCAAGGAAAAGGTTGGGGGGAGGACAGGAAATTGTGAACCCAAGGCAAAACAATTGAGAATGTCAGCACACAGCCCTGGCTCTTGAATCTCAACAGCAGACACTTGCAGCACCAAGAACCCTTAAAGGGGAAACGAAACAACTGTGCTGGCTTCTGCCATCCAGGCCCAGAGGATGCTGACAGCTGGGCACAGAGAGCAGCACAGGAAAATCGTTTGACTTTCAGCAGCACAGCAGTGGAAAGAGGAGGCAGGTGTTTGTCAGGGAAATGTGAGTCCCTGCTCTTCACCCTGCTCCCCATAGGCAGAAAAATCAGCAAGAGTCAAGTCCCCTTCTCTGAGGCAGCTGTGTCCACCTGAGCAGGACTCAAGGGGCCAGGCAGTGTTGGGATACAGCTACCACACATCCCCTGCTCCGCGCTGTTGGCAGCTGACTATGCCCCCGGACCTTGCTACGGTGCGAGGGCTCCGGGAATGCTGCTCGGGCAGCCCCTAAGGTCACGCTGCCAAGAAGCTTTGTTTAAAAGGCAAAAGATAAAGAAGGAGCAGCAGAAGGGAAGCTCGCTCAGAATTTCTCCAATCTTTACAGCCTGAGGGCTCTGAATCCCGGCTCTGGCACAAGCCTGCTGCGGGAAGGGAAGCTGAGGCTGAGATCCCGGGCGGCCCCGGCATCGCCCTGGGACATCGGCGCCCAGCCTTGCCTTGTCGCTTGCTGTCATCGGGAGGCAGGATCTCGCCTTCCCTCCCTTGAGGGACCACAGCACAGCCCAACCGCTTTCCCCCAAACCAACGGGACCCAGCCCGCACGTCAGGAATCCCGACTGGATCGGAGGAAGGCAGGACCTGTCCCACGCCACAGCCTCAGCCCAGGCGGGTTTGTGCACGGAGAGCTGCCGGCAGCCGACGGCCGTGCCCGGCTCCATCAGCACGACACCCCTCAGACCCGGAGGGAGGGATGCCGCAGGGGGCTGCGAAGGGGACGCCGAGATCACCACCTAGACCTCACCGTAGCCGGCTCCTCCGGGCGCTCGGTCAGGCGGCTCTGGGCGTCTCATCGGCGCGGTTGCACCGGCCGCGTCCCGGCAGGCTCAGGCCGCGCAGCGCCGGGGCTCCGGCTCCTTGCCGAGCGCTGCAGCAGCTCCGCGTCCCCCCCGCCGGGGCCAGCCCCTGGGCGGGCAGCGCTCCCACCGCCACCTCCCGCCGCAGCTCCCCGCCGCTGCGGCAGCCGGGCCGATGGGGCAGGGCAGTGCGGGGCAGGGCAGTGCCGGTCCGCGGGGTGGTGCCGCAGGGCGAAGGGGCACAGGGGAGCGGGCGGCACCCCGCGGTCCCCAGGCCGGCTGCCGGCCGTGGCGGGGGCGGCTCCTACCTGCTGGCGGCTCCGGGGGAGGGAGGGCGGGCAGCGGCGGGGCGCTGGGCCGAGGAGGCCGGGCCGGGGCCGGGGAAGCGGCCGGGGAAGCGGCCGGCGTCGCCCCCGCCCCGCCCCCGACGGGCGGGACTGCGGCCGCGGCTGGGCGGATGGCGGCGGCCGGGGGCGGCCCCGCGGAGCCGCTTGGCAAGCGCCGGGGCGTGACCAAATCGGGGAACCGGAGAATGGGTTGGGTGGGAAGAGCTCTCTAAGGTCATCCAGCCCAGCCCAGCCCAGCCCCGCCGCCGCCGCCGTCAAACCACGTCCCCAGGTGCCACGGCCACACCTTTCTTAACACCTCCAAGCATGGGGACTCCGCCACCCCCCTGGGCAGCCTCTGCCAATCCCTGACCACTCTTGCAATGAAGAGGCTTTTCCTCCTCTCCAGCCTAACCCTCCCCTGGCACAATTTCAGGCCATTTGCTCTCCTTCTATCACCTGAGACTAGGGAGAAGGGACCAACCCCCACCTGGCTCCAGCCTCTTCTCAGGGAGCTGCAGAGAGCAATGAGGTCTCCCCTCAGCCTCCTCTTCTCCACACTAATCGATCCCAGCTCCCTCAGCTGCTCCTCCCCAGCTCTGTTCTCCAGACCCTTCCCCAGCTTCATTGCCCTTCTCTGGACCTGCTCCAGCAAGCACCTCAATGTCTTTTTTAGGGTGAGGAGCCCCTCCTGGCACCCCAGAGCACCCCTCTGGCATGGCTTGGGTTTGGCAGTCTCCACCAAAAACACTCTGTGCCCCAGGCCAGCACTGTGTGGGATGCCATGGAGCTGTGGCTGGCACAGCCATCAGATGGGCTCAGACTGGGTGGAAACTGGCTCCTGCTTTGCCCTTTTCCTCCTCTCCCCAGCAGCATCCTCCCAGCCTGCAGCTCTGGACGCCTCCTGCTCCTCAGGTTCCTCAGGCACCGAGGAGGGCTCAGCACCCGAACCCTGTGGGCACACCTTTGCAGTCCTCCTGGGAAGTGATGCCCATTTGCTAAGCATTTTGGAAAACCTGGAAGAAGCAGCCACCCAGCAGCAGTAGAGCCCAGAAACAGCCTGGGCTGGGCTGCTCTCTTTGAGCTCCTTTCCCTGGCTGGTGGAATTGCCCCGGGAAGCATCCCTGTGGCTGGAATTTTGGGAGAACTTTTCCAGCCAAACATCTCAGTGCTCACCCTTTGGGAATGTTTCCTGAGGCAAAGGGATCTGTTTGCTGTCTGGTCCTTGTGGGATTAAGTCGACATCAGCAGCACCAATTTTTGCTCCCCTCTGTCCACTCCTCTCTCTGCCAGGATGCTCTGTGACTGGTGTCAGTTACTGACCACCTTGTCTGTTCTCCTGAACCCAAAATAAGGTGGCAGTCACTCGAAGTTTTCATAGACTCACAGAATGGTTTGGGTTGGAAGGGACCTTAAAGATCATCCAGTTCAAATTTCCCTGCCTTGGGCAGGGACAGCTCCCCCCAGCCCCAGGCTGCTCAAGCTCTCACCCACCCTTGCCTTGAACACCTCCAGGGAGGGGACAGCCACAGCCTCCCTGGGCAACCTGTGCCAGTGTCTCCCCACCCTCACTCTCAAGAATTTCTTCCCAATCTCCAGTCTCAATCTTTCCTCCTCCAGCTGAAAGCCATTGTCCCTCAGCCTGGCACTACGAGCCCCTGGCAAAGCTCCCTCCCCAGGGAGGAAGCCCCTCCGGCTTCCTTGTAGCCCCCTTCAGCTACTGCAAGGCTGCTCTGAGGTCTCCCTAAAAGCCTCCTCTTCAAGTTTTGCCCTGGTGCCACCTGCCTGAATGCACACCAGACCCCAGCAGGGAGCTGAGGTCAGTTGGTCAGTGGTTTATAGACTGTCTTTACAGAGGCTGAGCAAGGGAGGTGGTGGAGTCCCCATCCCTGGAGGTGCTCAAGAGGGGATTGGATGTGGCACTTGGAGCCACGGTTTAGTAATCATGAGGTCTTGGGTGATAGGTTGGACTGGATGATCTTTGAGGTCTTTTCCAGCCTTATCAATTCTATAAGACTGGAGGTGGCTGTGAGCAACCTGCTGTGGTGTGAGGTGTCCCTGCCCATGGCAGGGGCTTGGGGCTGGCTGAGCCTTGAGCTCCCTTCCAGCCCTGACAATTCTATGACTCTAAGACTCCTTCATCCTGCTGCTGTGGCCCTCAGGACACCCCTTGACAAGCTTCCCTCTCTTTGACTCCCCCTCCAAGGGTTACAGCCCCCTCAAAGCAGAGGTCCCCAGAGCCAGCAAGGCCCCAGCAAGGTCCCCTGAGCCCCAAAGTGGCTGTTTCTCTGCGGTGGTGGCACTGCAGGAAGGCAGCCACCCTGCTCGCTTCTCGGTGTTTTAAAGGCCAAGGCATCTATTTTTAGGGCTGGAATAACATTCTTCCTGCTCTGGTATTTCAAATCCTCTCTTATCCCAAGCTAATGAAATGTCTCCTCGCAGCATTTGCTTTTTGCAGCCCCATGGAATCACAGAATCACAGAATGTTAGGGGCTGGAAGGGACCTTGAGAGATCACCCACAGTCCAACCCCCCCCCTGCCAGAGCAGGGTCACCCAGAGCAGATCACACAGGAGCACATCCAGGTGGCTTTGAATATCTCCAGAGAGGGAGAGTCCACAACCCCCCTGGGCAGCCTGTTCCAGTGTTCTGTCACCCTTCTGTTCTTCCTTCTCTTCCCATGGAACTTCCTATGCCTCAAACTCCCACCACTGCCCCTTGGGCTGGCACTGGGCATCGTGGAGAAGAGCCTGCCAGAGAGCTCAGCCAAATTTCCCTCTGTGTGCACCCAATGCTGCCCCATGGCAGGGATGCACTAAGGAGCTGAAGGTCACTACTGGGCATGGCTTTTTCCTTGGGCAAGGAGGTGCTGTGGCCCCCACCTCACCTAGACAGACCCCCACATCAGAATCACAGAATGTTAGGGGCTGGAAGGGACCCTGAGAGATCATCCACAGCCCAACCCCCCCTGCCAGAGCAGGGTCACCCAGAGCAGATCACACAGGAGCACATCCAGGTGGGTGTGAATATCTCCAGAGAGGGAGACTCCACTACCCCCCTGGGCAGCCTGCTCCACTGTTCTGTCACCCTTGGGTTCCCAGAGTCACAGAATTTTAGGGGCCTGAAGGGACCTTGAAAGATGGAATGGGATGGGATAGGATAGGATAGGATAGGAATGGAATGGAATGGAATGGAATGGAATGGAATGGAATGGGATAGGATAGGATAGGATAGGATAGGATAGGATAGGATAGGAATGGAATGGGATAGGATAGGATAGGATAGGATAGGATAGGATAGGATAGGATAGGATAGGATAGGAATGGAATGGAATGGAATGGGATAGGATAGGAATGGAATGGGATAGGATAGGATAGGATGGGATAGGATAGGATAGGATAGGATAGGAATGGAATGGAATGGGATAGGATAGGATAGGATAGGATAGGATAGGATAGGATAGGATAGGAATGGAATGGAATGGGATAGGATAGGAATGGAATGGAATGGAATGGGATAGGATAGGATAGGATAGGATAGGATAGGATAGGAATGGAATGGAATGGGATAGGATAGGATAGGATAGGATAGGATAGGATAGGATAGGAATGGAATGGAATGGGATAGGATGGGATAGGATAGGATAGGATAGGATAGGATAGGATAGGATAGGATAGGATAGGATAGGATTAACCAGGTGTCCAGAGAAGGGCAACAAAGCTGGAGAGGGGTCTGGGGCACAGCCCTGTGAGGAGAGGCTGAGGGAGCTGGGGTTGCTTAGCCTGGAGAAGAGGAGGCTCAGGGGAGACCTTCTTGCTCTCTCCAACTCCCTGCAGGGAGGTTGTAGCCAGGTGGGGGTTGGTCTCTTCTCCCAGGCAACCAGCACCAGAACAAGAGGACACAGTCTCAAGCTGTGCCAGGGGAGGTTTAGGCTGGATGTTAGGAGGAAGTTCATCCCAGAAGGAGAGATTGGCCATTGGAATGTGCTGCCCAGGCAGGTGGTGGAGTCCCCATCACTGATCATCCAGTCCAACCCAGATGCCTGGGAAAAAGCAGGCTCCAAGTGGCAGCTCTAAGCACCTCCCTGGCCCCGAGGCTTGCTGCCACAGGAGCAGCAGAAGCCAGGTAAGCTCACTTCAAATGTCACAGAGGGGAGGCCCCTGAGCTCAGCAACCTCTGGCCTTCAGCAGCCGAGGAGGAAGCAAAGCTCCTGCTAAGGAGGGGAGAATTGGCAGGCTCTCAGCCCCGGCGATTCTGGGCCGGAACAAACGAACACAACCGCAGCAAAGCTCCTCAGAACAACCCCTCTTAGTCACTTCACCCCTGCCACCAGGAGAGGCTGGAAGGCAGACAGAGCAGCAGATGGGGACTGGGAAGCAACTTCATTTTGGGTAAACTCCTCAGCGTCTTGAGACATTTTGTTCACAGCTCCTTTGCCAGCAGATGGTGTCCCTCCGGGTGCCGGGAAGCACAGCACGCCTGCTGGCGACAGCCCCACCGGCAGAGCTCGCCCAAATCACACCCACAGACACACGAGGGGGGCGGGGGGGGGAGAGAAATAACGGAGAGGGCAGGGCCTGGGGACAGCAACAGCGTGCTGCAGCCCCTCCAGGGCAGGGTGTTACCAGAGGTGCTGGGAGAATGGCATGGGATGGGATGGGATGGGATGGGATGGGATGGGATGGGATGGGATGGGATGGGATGGGATGGGATGGCATGGGATGGGATGGGATGGGATGGGATGGGATGGGATGGGATGGGATGGGATGGGATGGGATGGGATGGCATGGGATGGGATGGGATGGGATGGGATGGGATGGAATAGAATAGAGTAGAATAGATTGGAATGGAATGGAATGGAATGGAATGGAATGGAATGGAATGGAGTAGAATAGATTGGAATGGAATGGAATGGAATAGAGTAGAATAGATTGGAATGGAATGGAATGGAATGGAATGGAATGGAATGGAATGGAATAGAATAGAATAGAATAGAATAGAATAGAATAGAATAGAATAGAATAGAATAGAATAGAATAGAATAGAATAATCCAGGTTGGAAAAGACCTTTGAAATCATCCAATCCAACCTATCACCCAACACCATCTCATCAACTAAACCATGGCACCAGGCTCTTCTTAAACACCTCCAGGGATGGGGACTCCACCACCTCCCTGGGCAGCTCATCCCAATGGCCAATCTCTCTGGGAAGAATTTCTTCTTCACTTCCAGCCTAAACCTCCCCTGGCACAGCTTGAGACTGTGTCCTCTTGTTCTGGTGCTGCTTGCCTGGGAGAAGAGACCAACCCCCACCTGGCTACAGCCTCCCTTCAGGGAGCTGGAGAGAGCAAGAAGGTCTCCCCTGAGCCTCCTCTTCTGCAGGCTAAGCAACCCCAGCTCCCTCAGCCTCTCCTCACAGGGCTGTGCCCCAGACCCCTCCCCAGCCTTGTGCCCCAGACCCCTCCCCAGCCTTGTTGCCCTTCTCTGGACACCTTCCAGCATCTCAACATCTTTCCTAAACTGAGAGGCCCAGAGCTGGACACAGGACTCAAGCTGTGGCCTCAGCAGTGCTGAGCACAGGGCACAAGGACTTCCCTGCTCCTGCTGGCCACACTCTTCCTGATGCAGGCCAGGATGCCCTTGGCCCTCTTGGACCCCTGGGCACACTGCAGGCTCATGTTCAGCCTACCATCAACCAGTACCCCCAGGTCCCTCTCTGCCTGGCTGCTCTCAGCCCCTCTGCCCCCAGCCTGTGGCACTGCCTGGGGTTGCTGTGGCCAAAGTGCAGCCCCTGGCACTTGGCTGTGTTCAGTCTCCTGCCCTTGGCCTCTGCCCATCTGCCCAGCCTGGCCAGGTCCCTCTGCAGACCTCTCCTACCCTCCAACAGCTCAGCTCCTGCCCCCAGCTTGCTGTCAGCTGCACATTCACTGCTGATGGACTCCATCCCCTGGTCCTGATCATCAATAAAGATATTAAAGAGGCTGGGGCCTAGCACTGCTCCCTGGGGCACAGCACTGGTGCCTGGCTGCCAGCTGGCTGTGGCACCATTCACCACCACTCTCTGGGCTCAGCCTCCAGCCAGTTCCTCCAGCAGAGGAGACTGTTTAGAAGCCTTTTTTTTCTCCTGGGAGCCTCCACCCCAACAGCTTGATGAGATCCCTAAAGTCATGCTCTGTCTCCCACCTGCTGGGCTTGTTTCCACAAAGTTGTGTTCTGGCTGCCAGTTTCTGAGCCTAGAAACTTATCAGTGCCAGCCAGAGGACAACATTCACCCTGCATCTGCAGGCTGCAGAGGGAGATAGGGATGCAGCCACCTCCCAGGGTTGCACTCACAGTAACCTCAGCCTTGGAAAAGACCTCTAAGAGCATGAAGTCCAACCTTCAAGTCCTGTTTAGTATCTTCATTGCTGATCTGGATGAGGGGATGGAGTCCATCATCAGTAAATTTACAGGTGACACCAAGCTGGGGGCAGGAGCCAGGCTGGACAGATGGGCAGAGTCCAAGGGCATGAGGGGCAGGGAAGTCCTTGTGCCCTGTGCTCAGCACTGGTTAGGCCACACCTTGAGTCCTGTGTCCAGTTCTGGGCCCCTCAGTTTAAGAAGGACATTGAGACTCTTGAATGTGTCCAGAGAAGGGCAACAAAGCTGGGGAGGGGTCTGGGGCACCAGGCTGGGGAGGGGTCTGGAGCACAGCCCTGTGAGGAGAGGCTGAGGGAGCTGGGGTTGCTTAGCCTGCAGAAGAGGAGGCTCAGGGGAGACCTTCTTGCTCTCTCCAACTCCCTGCAGGGAGGCTGTAGCCAGGTATGGGTTGGGCTCTTCTCCCAGGCAGCCAGCACCAGAACAAGAGGACACAGTCTCAAGTTGTGCCAGGGGAAGTTTAGGCTGGAGGTGAAGAAGAAATTCTTCCCAGCAAGAGAGATTGGCCACTGGAATGTGCTGCCCAGGGAGGTGGTGGAGTCCCCATCCCTGGAGGTGTTCAAGAGGGGATTGGATGTGGCACTTGGTGCCATGGTCTAGTAGGCATGAGGTCTTGGGTGACAGGTTGGACTTGATGAGCTTTGAGGTCTCTTCCAACCTGGTTGATGCTATGATTCTACCCAACACCTCCAAGAGCAGTGGGGCCATGTCCCAAAGTGTCATCGGTTGAGCACCCCCAGGGCTGGGGACTCCACCACCTCCCTGGGCAGCCTCTGCCATTCCCTGACCACTCTTTGCAGCAATGAATTTGTTCCCTCCTCTCCAACCTGTCCCTCCCCTGGGGCAGCTTGAGCAATGTTGCTTCTCCACTTCCAGCTTTTCACAACCATGGGAAACTTGCCAGGGGTTTCACAGCCTGGGATCTCTGAATCCCACTGGAACTGCTGTTGTAATGTCACCTCCTCAGGGAGAGGCTGGGGACAGCCAGTACCTCTGTGCAGGGCCACTTGTTCCTCTCACACCATGTGCTCAGCAGGAATCAGCTCAAGGAAGTCCAAGTAATGAGGGCAAAAGGAAACCAAAAGGCTCTAAAGGCTGATAAAGATCAAGAGGCAGCTGTGTATCCAAGTGCCTGAGGAGCACAGCCCCTGCAGGAACGCAGGGATGCAGTCAGGAAGCTGCACAAATTGATGGCAGCCAGCAGGAGCTGACATTTCTGCATCTCCTCAGCTTGGCTCCTGCACTCAAACACCCAGCCCAAAGCCACTGTCTGCACCGTGCTGAAGGCCACATCCCAAAGATGTTTAGAGAATCACAGAACTCTTTCTGCTGATCCAGCCAGCAGCCCAACACCACTATGGCCACTAAAGCATGCCCCCAGGTCCACCTTTCTTGAACACCTCCAGGGATGGGGACTCCACCACCTCCCTGGGCAGCCTCTGCCAATCCCTGACCACTCTTGCAGCAAAGACATTTCCCTCCCTGTCCAACCTACCCCTCCCCTGGCACAGTTTCAGGCCACTGCCTCTTGTTCTGCAACCTGAGACTAGGGAGAAGAGCCTAACCCCCACCTCACTATGACCTCTCCAGCCACTCTGCAGCTGCCTCTCAGCAGCCTGAAGGAGGGAAGCCAGTGCCAGCTGCCTCAACTGCAAGGCAGGAACCTCCCAGCTCTCAGAGACAGCTCCCAGCTCCTTCCTGCAGGTGCTGCAGGGGGTGGTGGTGAGACACAGAATAAAGGAACCACAGGAGCACAGAATGGTTTGGCTTGGAAGGAACCTTGAAGATCATTCAGTTCCAACCCCCCTGCCATGGGCAGGGACACCTCCCACCAGCCCCAGGCTGCTCAAGGTCTCATCCAGCCTGGCCCTGAACCCCTCCAGCCAGGAGGCAGCCACAGCCTCCCTGGGCAACCTGTGCCAGAGCCTCCCCAGCTTGTCAACAATTTATTCCTCATCTCCACTCTCAGTCTCCCCTCTCCCAGCTCAAAGCCATTGTTCCTCAGCCTGGCATGCCCAGCCCTTGTCAGAAGTCCCTCCCCAGCTCTCCTGGAGCCCTTCAGGTACTGGAAGGCTGCTCTGAGGTCTGAGCACTTGGATGTGTTCAATCTCCTGCCTTGGTCTCTGCCCATCTGCCCAGCCTGTCCAGGTCCCTCTGCAGAGCCTCTCTGCCCTCCAGCAGATCAACTCCTGCCCCCAGCTTGCTGTCAGCTGCACATTTACTTCTGATGGACTCCATCCCCTCCTCCAGATCATCAATAAAGATATTGATCAGGCTGGGGCCCAGCCCTGCTCCCTGGGGCACACCACTGGTGCCTGGCTGCCAGCTGGCTGTGGCACCATTCACCACCACTCTCTGGGCTCAGCCCTGCAGCCAGTTCCTAACCCAGGCTCAGAGCGCTGCCGTCCAAGCCATGGTGACATCTCCTGGCGCCCTTCTGTTTGGCAGTGCTTCCCTTACCTTGAGGAGGAGCCCAGCTGTGCTGGGGGGAGGGTGGTTTGGCCACACCAGGCAAACCCCAGCTGTGTGCAGCCTGGAGCCCCGTGCTGTGGGAGACCTTCCCAGACAAAAAGCCAGCGGCCAGGCGAACTGGTAACTGTTTATTGGAAACCACTCCAAGAGTTTACACACCAGTAATGGCAAAGGAACACTGTCAAAAACACCTGCTGGGTGAAGTACAGAATCAGGACAACTCTGGTAGATCATAGGGCATCATTTAAAAAAAAGAAGAAACAGAACAGAAAAGAGAAATCAGTTTCATTTCCAGGTGGTTGGTTGGTTGGTTGGTTTTCCCCACCCCCCTCCTCACTCCAGTTCTACATCTTCCCTGAACCCCCTAGGGCCTGCCTCTCAGTTACCTGCAGCCCTCTGCCTTGCCCGTCAGGGCTGTGGGCACGCTGTGCCAAGGGGGCAAGGCAGTGACCTTCTCTAGAGGAGAAACCCCAGTCCTGCACCTGCCAAAGTGCCCCAGAGCTGACAGAACAAAGCCTCCCTCCTGCACTGGCAAACATCTAAAGGGCTTACACATCCCATCCCATTCACTCCACAGGATGCCTTTTTGTGCCTTTCTTTTCTTCCTTTTTTTTCCTCCTTTTTTTCCTTCACTTTTTCCTCCTTTTCTCTTTTTTTCCTTTTTCTCTTTTCTCCCTTGTCTCTTTTTTCCCTTTTCTCTTTACTTTTCTTTTTCCCCCTTTTCTCTTTTTTTTCCCTCCATTTTCCCCCTTTTCTCCTTCTTATTTTCCCCCTTTTCTCTTTTTCCCTTTTTCTTTCCCCCCCTTTTCTCCTCCCCCCCCCTTTCTCTTTTCCCCCCTTTCTCTTTTTTCCTCTATTTTCCCCTTTTCCCTTTATTTTTTCCCCTTTTCTCTTTTGTCCTTTTTCTTCCCCCCCCTTTTCTCTTTTTCCCTTTTCTCTTTCTCCCCTTTTCTCTTTTTTCCTCTAATTTTTCTTTTCCCCCTTTTCTCTTTTTTTCCTTTATTTCTTTTCCCCCCTTTCCTCTTTTTTCCTCCTTTTCTGCTTTTCTCCCCTTTTCTTTCCTTCCCCCCTCCTTTTTTTCTCCCTTTTTTCCTCCCTTTCCCCCCTTTTCTCTTTTCCTCTTTTCTCTTTTTCCCCTTTTCTCTTTTTTCCTCTAATTTATCTTTCCCCCTTTTCCCTTTTTTTCCTTTCTTTCCCCCCTTTCCTCTTTTTTCCCCTTTTCTCCTTTTCCCCCCCTTTATTTTCCCTTTCCCCCCTTTTTTCTCCTTTTCCCTCCTTTTTTTCCTTTTTTCCTCCCTTTTTTTCCTTTTTTCCTCCCTTTTTCCCCCCTTTTCTCCTTCCCCCCCTTTTTTTTCTATTTTCCTCCCCTTTTTCCTTTTTTTCTCCCTTTTTTCCTTTTTTCCTCCCTTTTTCCCTTTTCTCCTTCCCTCCATTTATTTTCCTTTCCCCCCTTTTTTTTTCTATTTTCCTCCCTTTTTTCCTTTTTCCCTCCCTTTTTTTCCCTTTTCTCCTTTTCCCTCCTTTCTTCATTTTTTTCTTCTTTTCTTCCCCTTTTTTCCCTCCCTTTTTTCCCCCTTTTCTCTCCTTTTTTCTTCATTTTTTTCTTCTTTTTTTCCCCCCTTTTTTCCTCCTTTTTTTCCCCTTTTCTCCTTTTCCCTCCTTTTTTCTTCATTTTTTTCCTTCTTTTTCCCCCCCTTTATTTCCCCCTTTTTTTCCTCCCTTTTTTTCCCCCTTTGTTGGTTTTTTTTCTTCTTCTTATTTTTTTAAACAAGGCAACTGTTGAAATTCAGAACCTACAGAACTGCCTTTCTGTTTTGCTCAGAAACCAATGGATGTTGCATGCAGCTGAACTATTAGTAAAGACTCTCACTGAAATAAAGCTCTTTTTTTTTTTAAATGTTTTTTTTTTTAATTATTATTATTTTTTGTTATTAATCCAAGGCAGAAACAGAAATGAAGAGGCCTCTTGTGCAAAAGGAGCTAAAACATGCATGCAGCAATGGCCATGAGCGACTGGAATATAACTCAGGCTTCCAAACGGCAAAACCAAAGCTTCATTTGGCTTTTGAGACGTGGCTGAGCTCTAGACCTTGACAAACCACAATGTGGATGCAAGAAGGGAAGCATCCCAGCACTGCCTCAGCTGCAGCTTGGGCCTGGATCGAGCTTGAACCTCGCCACAAAGCCCGCTCAGCAACCAGGGGCTTTCACATCTAGCACAGAGAGCAGCGCCGTGGGCTGGCTGGCAGGGGAAGAGGAAGAGGAAAGAAGGTTTACAGCCTGATGGCTCACTCAGCTGAGGCCCCTTTTTCCTCTTGGATGTCCTGGTTTCCATCAGTGCTGCTCCTGTCCTTCCTGTCTGGAGGTGAACCAGCACGCTGGGCCCTGCCCCATCCCCTCTGAGATGCACCGCCAAAGCTGATTTGGTTAACAGCAGAACTAAACCTCTCCTGGCTGGCTCCTGCGAGCCACCAGCGTTTGCCATCAACAAGCAACACACAAAAGTATTTCAGACATGAACTACAGGGACTAAACTCAAACCTCTCTCCTGGTTCACTAGAATATCAAATCATAGAGAACATTTGTACACTGAGTAGGCTGAAGTCTGGACAGAAGACAGCTAATAAGGAAAGAACAAACAAAACAGAACAAAACAAGCTGGGGCTGAATTTGTTCCTGGGGTGGGGGGGACTCATTCAGCCCAGCTGCTCTGAACAAAGTCACTTTTACCCAGAGGAGAAGGAAGCCAGCACAGGCAGAGGGGTGCAGCACACCCTCCCAGGGCGCTGCTGGAGCTCTTCAAGCGCTGCTGGAGCTCTTCAAGCGCTGCCATCTCCAGTCCTTTCCTTGCGGGCCTGGATCATCTCCTTGGGAGCCTGCTTGCGGTCAGTGACCAACCCCAACCAAAACATGAAGTCAATGAACCAGGTGGTGGGGTTGAATGCCATGCCCAGCTCGCTGGCTGAGTAGTCAAATGGGAAGGTGTGGTGGTAGTTGTGAAAACCTTCACCTGAAAAACAGAGAGGCAGCTTAAAGACCACGCAGTCGGCAAGCGTAGGGACGTAGGAGTGCAGACGGGTGGGACATGGAATCGTGGAGTGGGCTGGGTTGGAAGGGACCTTGAAGATCCTCCAGTTCCAACCCCCCTGCCATGGGCAGGGACACCTCCCACCAGCCCCAGCTTGCTCAAGGCCTTGAACATTTCCAGGCACAGGACATCCACAGCCTCCCTTGCCAACCTGTGCCAGTGTCTCCCCAGCTTCACTCTCAACCATTTCTTCCTCATCTCCACTCTCAGTCTCTCCTCTCCCAGCTCAAAGCCATTGTTCCTCAGCCTGGCACTCCCAGCCCTTGTCCAAAGTCCCTCCCCAGCTCTCCTGGAGCCCCTTCAGGTGCTGGAAGGCTGCTCTGAGGTCTGCCTGGAGCCTTCTCTTCTCCAGGCTGAACAGCCCCAACTCTCCCACAGCCTGTGCCAGGGGAGGTTCTGCAGCTCTCTGATCAAGCCGTTGTTCCTCATCCTGGCACTCCCAGCCCTTGGCAAAAGTCCTGTGGTAGTTTTAGGCTATGCCTTTAAAATGTTCCACAGACCTTGAACAGAAAATAGTGAAATGTAAATAAAACACTATTGGGTGTGAAAAGGAAAATAATGGTAAGCTCTAAACAAGGCCCAGGGGAGACTTATCTGCCACAAGAATTAATCTGGTAAATAATTTAGCTTTTTTCTCTCTTCCTCAGGCTGAGAGATACTAACAGGCTGGATGTGGCTGTGAGCAACCTGCTGTGGTGTGAGGTGTCCCTGCCCATGGCAGGGGGGTTGGAACTGATGAGCCTTGAGGTCCCTTCCAACCTTAACAACTCAATGATTCTATATTGTATCCATTCAATCCATTCCATATGATAGATTGTAGTTCTGCTTGTGAATACAGCTTCATTTGCTTCCTACCTGGATCATCTTTGAGGTCCCTTCCAACCCTAACAACCCAATGATTCTATGTTGTACCCATCCAATCCATTCCATATGATAGATTGTAGCTCTGCTTGTGAATACAGCTTCATTTGCTTCCTACCTGGATCATCTTTGGGGTCCTTTCCAACCCTAACAACCCAATGATTCTATTTTGCACCCATCCAATCCATTCCATATGTTAGATTGTAGCTCTGCTTGTGAATACAGCTTCATTGGCTTCCTACCTGGATCATCCTTGAGGTCCCTTCCAACCCTAACAACCCAATGATTCTATGTTGTACCCATCCAATCCATTCCATATGATAGATTGTAGCTCTGCTTGTGAATACAGCTTCATTTGCTTCCTACCTGGATCATCCTTGAGGTCCCTTCCATTGAGGTCTCTTCCAACCCTAACAACTCAGTGACTCTCTTTTGCACCCATCCTATCCATTCCATATGTTAGATTGTAGCTCTGCTTCTGAATACAGCTTCATATGCTTCCTACCTGGATCATCCTTGAGGTCCCTTCCATTGAGGTCCCTTCCAACCCCAACAACTCAATGACTCTCTTTTGCACCCATCCAATCCATTCCACATGATAGACTGTAGCTCTGCTTCTGAATACAGCTTCATTTGCTTCCTACCTGGATCATCCTAGAGGTCCCTTCCATTGAGGTCCCTTCCAACCCCAACAACTCAATGACTCTCTTTTGCACCCATCCAATCCATTCCACATGATAGACTGTAGCTCTGCTTCTGAATACAGCTTCATATGCTTCCTACCTGGATCATCCTTGAGGTCCCTTCCATTGAGGTCCCTTCCAACCCCAACAACTCAATGACTCTCTTTTGCACCCATCCAATCCATTCCATATGATAGACTGTAGCTCTGCTTCTGAATACAGCTTCATCTGCTTCCTACCTGGATCATCCTAGAGGTCCCTTCCATTGAGGTCCCCTCCAACCCTAACAACTCAATGATTCTAACTGAGCTGGCCTGGCAGTCTGAAGTTGGTGGGGGTGTGGGGAGAAGCTTCCAAGCCTCCCCTGTGTCAGAGGAGGGGCAGGTGCCCGCGAGGTCGCCGAGCTGCGCCCCGGGCCGCAGCACTTACCAATGGCTCCCAGGGTGACCAAGGTGTTCTGCCTGGGGTTGATGTGCCGGTCGTAGGGGCGGGTGCCGTACATGTGGGCGGCGCTGTTGACCAGCCAGGTGACGTTGAGGGAGATGGTGTACCGCAGGATGGAGGCCAGGAAGTAGGCGTTCCACAGGCTCTCGCCCCACAGCCACCACGGCACCACAGTGGGCACCACGAAGCACATCAGCACCACTGAGCTCTTGTAGTACCTGCGGGGGGGGAGGGCACGTGGCGGTTTCAGGCTGTACCTCCTCCTTCCCAGCCAGCACTGCTGCAGCTGCACTGTCAATGCCCTGATGAGAATGGCAAGGGCGTGGAGTGACAGCATGAGGGGCAACGGCTTTGAGCCGGGAGAGGGGAGACGGAGAGTGGAGAGGAGGAAGAAACTGCTGAGAGTGAGGGTGGGGAGGCTCTGGCACAGGTTGCCCGGGGAGGTTGTGGATGCTTCCTCCCTGGAGGTGTTCAAGGCCTTGAGCAAGCTGTGCTGGTGGGAAGTGTCCCTGCCCATGGCAGGGGGCTGGAACTGGGTGAGCTTGGAGGTCCCTTCCAACCCAAAGCATTCTAAGAATGTATGGATCAAGATTAAGTCATTTCAAAATAAAGCAGGGCCACAGGAGAAGCACAGATAAGAAAGGTCCTCTTTCTGAACCAGAAGTAACTTTTCAAGTCCAGAGAAGGGCCATGAGGATGAGCAGAGGGCTGGAGCACCTCTCCTGTGAGGACAGACTGAAGGAGCTGGGGCTGTTCAGTCTGCAGAAGAGAAGGCTCTGAGGTGACCTCATTGTGGCCTTCCAGTATGTGAAGGGGGATACAAGAAGGCTGGAGAGGGACTGCTCTCAGGTAGTGATAGGACTAGGGGGAATGGAATGAAGCTGGAGGTGGGGAGATTGAGGCTGGAGGTGAGGAGGAAGTTCTTCCCCATCAGAGTGGTGAAGCCCTGGAATGGGTTGTCCAGGGAGGTGGTTGGGGCGCCGTCCCTGGAGGTGTTGAAGCCCAGGCTGGATGAGGCTCTGGCCCCATTGCCCCTCATCCTGGCACTCCCAGCCCTTGTCAAAAGTCCCTCCCCAGCTCTCCTGGAGCCCCTTCAGGTACTGCAAGGCTGCTCTGAGGTCTCCCTGGAGCCTCCTCTCCTCCAGGCTGCACACCCCCAGCTCCCTCAGCCTATCCTCCTCCGGCCCCGCTCCGTTCTGCGACCCGCCCCTGGTGGAGACCCCTTCCCCTCTAGGGCTCCCTTCCAAGCCACTTACTTCCTCTGGAACCTGACCACAGGGTCCTCCAGCAGGTCAGAGAAGTCCAGCTTGCTGCCCTTCTCGATGACATCGCGGTGCTTGCGCACGAAGAGCCACCCCACGTGGGCGAAGAAGAAGCCGCGCCGGGCGTTGTGGGGGTCGGCGTCCGTCTCCGAGTACTTGTGGTGCACCCGGTGGTCCCTGCTCCACTCATAGATGTCATTCTGCAACACAAACACCCCCCACCCCCCCCAGCAGCCCAAAGGAAGTTTCCCCACTCAGAAGAAGCCAGCTGGGAAGAAGAGACCTACCCCCACCTCACGACAACCTCCCGTACGGGAGGTTGTCGTGAGGTGGGGGTAGGTCTCTTCTTCCCCATGGTTTTCCTTGCCTCCATCACCTCCACAAAGGATGGAACAAAGAGGCAAAGGCCCAGCTCAGGAAGCTCCAGCCCAGCACAGGTTCCTCTCCCTGCTCTGAGCAGCCAAAGGAGGAACTGAATTCACACCAAGAAGCTGCTGGCTCTGGGCTAACTCCTACCACCAGCTGGGTGTTGCACAAACATCTCTGAGGTCTGAGCCTGACTATCAGGAAGCACAGAGCTAGTAGCAGGCTGCCTTGCAAACACATCTGAACCTTCCTGGTGACAAAGGAGAGGGAAAGCAGGGCCAGGCTGGGACTGTGAGAAGATGCCTGCTGCTCTCCTTTCTGGGCACATCCAAACCTGCAGCTGCCTGCCCCATCCAAACCTGCAGAGACCTGACTGCTCTGCCATGTCTGCATCCAGTGGGCCCTGACAGACGGTCTCCACCTTGCCCTGTGAGGTGTGAGGCCTGATCTGTGCCACAGACAGGCTGCTGACAGGGTGCTGAGGCCCTGAGCCAAGCACATGGAGCTTGGTCCTTAATTAATGGCTGCTTAGTGAGGCCAGCAGGAGCAGGGAGGTCATTCTGCCCTGTGCTCAGCACTGCTTAGGCCACAGCTTGAGTCCTGTGTCCAGTTCTGGGCCTCTCAGGTTAGGAAAGAGGTTGAGATGCTGGAAGGTGTCCAGAGAAGGGCAACAAGGCTGGGGAGGGGTCTGGAGCACAGCCCTGTGAGGAGAGGCTGAGGGAGCTGGGGTTGCTTAGCCTGCAGAAGAGGAGGCTCAGGGGAGACCTTCTTGCTCTAACTCCCTGCAGGGAGGTTGTAGCCAGGTGGGGGTTGGTCTCTTCTCCCAGGCCCCCAGCACCAGAACAAGAGGACACAGTCTCAAGCTGTGCCAGGGGAGGTTTAGGCTGGAGGTGTGGAGAAAGTTCTTCCCAGAGAGAGTTGTTGGACAGAATGTGCTGCCCAGGGAGGTGGTGGAGTCCCCATCCCTGGAGGTGTTTAGGAAGAGCCTGGATGAGGCCCTTGGTACCATGGTTGAGTTGCTCAGATGGTGCTGGGGGAGAGGTTGGACTCGATGATCTCAAAGGTCTTTTCCAACCTGGTTTATTCCATTCTATTCTATTCTATTCTATTCTATTCTATTCTATTCTATTCTATTCTATTCTATTCTATTCTATTCCATTCCATTCCATTCCATTCTATCCCATTCCATTCCATTCCATTCCATTCTATTCTATTCTATTCCATTCTATTCTATTCTATTCTATCCCATTCCATTCCATTCCATTCCATTCTATTCTATTCTATTCCATTCTATTCTATTCTATCCCATTCCATTCCATTCCATTCTATTCTATTCTATTCCATTCTATTCTATTCCATTCCATTCCATTCTATTCTATCCCATTCCATTCCATTCCATTCTATTCCATTCCATTCCATTCTATTCTATTCTATTCCATTCTATTCTATTCCATTCCATTCCATTCTATTCTATCCCATTCCATTCCATTCCATTCTATTCCATTCCATTCTATTCTATTCTATTCCATTCCATTCTCCATTCCATTCCATTCCATTCCATTCTATTCTCCATTCCACTCCATTCCATTCTCCATTCCATTCCATTCCATTCCACTCCACCACCCCACAGCTGGATGGGCAGTGTGAGGGACTCTGCGTGCCCCGAGCCAGCAGGGCGTCAGCAGCAAACAACTTCTTGCCAGTCTGGTTTTGTTTCTCCTCCCTGTCTCTAAGCTGAGGGGACCCCCTGCACGAGACAGAAAAGCTGCCTGGAGGCCAAGAAGCAGGAGAGGGAACCCCAAGCCCACCTGGAAAGCCATGGAGTTAGCTACAGCCAGGAAGATCCGCAAAGGCAGCTTGGCTTTGTAGGAGCGGTGGCTCCACAGGCGATGGGCACCGGCTGTCACCCCCAGGGCTGTCATCAGGAAACACAAATATGCTGCAAGACAGAAAAACAGAACACAAGGTGTGCCAGGGGCCAGCTGCCATTACCTCTGCTGGCTTTTGATGTGAAGATTATCCCTGCCCCTTCCTGCCACTGCCTGCAGGGTGGCTCAGACGAGGAGGCAGGGCAGACACAGGAGGCTCCCAGCCCAGCTCTGCTCTGTGGGGCCACATCATTCCACTTCCCACCACTCCCCAGGTGGTGTTAGGAAGGCTTCTCAGCCAGATTTCTCCTCCTTCCTTCTGAGGATTCTAAGTGAAAGATCACTGAAAGAATCATAGCATCACAGAACTGTCAGGGCTGGAAGGGAGCTCAAGGCTCAGGCAGCCCCAGCCCCCTGCCATGGGCAGGGACACCTCACACCACAGCAGGTTGCTCACAGCCACCTCCAGCCTGGCTGCAAACACCTCCAGGCAGGAGGCTGCCACCACCTCCCTGGGCAGCCTGGGCCAGGCTCTCACCACCCTCCTGGCCAACAACTTCTTCCTCACAGCCAATCTCCAGCTCCCCACTTCTACTTCTGCTCCAGCCCCCCAAGTCCTATCCCTCCCTCACCCCCTCCAAAGTCCCTCCCCAGCTTTCTTGCAGCCCCCTGCAGCTCCTGCAAGGCCACCAGAAGGTCTCCTGGGAGCCTTCTCCTCTGCAGCCTGCACAACCCCAACTCTCTCAGGCTGTGCTCAGAGCAGCTCCAGCCCTCTGCTCCTCCTCCTGGCCCTGCTCTGGACACCTTCCAGCCCCTCCAGAGCCTTCCTGGCACAGAGGCTGCAGAGCTGGCCCCAGAGCTGCAGCTGTGGGCTCAGCAGAGTGGAGCAGAGGGGCAGAATCCCCTCCCTGGCCCTGCTGGCCACACTTCTCCTGCTGCAGCCCAGGCTCTGCTTGGCTCTCTGGGCTGCAAGTGCTCCCTGCTGGCTCCTGGGGAGCTTCTCCTCCCCCAGCACCCCCAAGGCCTTTCCTCCAGGGCTGCTCTCCAGCCAGTCCCTGCCCAGCCTGGATCAGTGCTTGGGATTGCCCAAGCATTGCAACAGGCTGCTCAGGGAGGTGGTTGAGTCACCATCCCTGGAGGTGTTTAAAGGTCACTTAGATGTGGCACTCAGCCACATGGTTTTGTGGTGAACTTGGCAGAGTTAAGGTTAATGGTTGGGGCTGAGGATCTCAGGGTGAGTGGCTGGACCTGATGATCTCAGGGTTAATGGTTGTGCCTGAGGATCTCAGGGTTACACCTCAGGGTTAATGGTTGGACCTGATGACCTCAAGGGTCTTTTCCAACCTGAATGACCCTATGCAAGCAGCACAGTCAGTGCAGAGGAAAGGAGGAAGGAAAACCCCAAGGAAAAACCCCCATAACCAACCTGGCACTCCAAGAGTTAATGGCCAAGGCTCTTTCTAGTTCAGTGAGGGACTTGCTGTACAAAAGAAGCTGCTAAAATAGTCAGCTGAGGCCTGTGCCTGCTTTGTGAGCTCTGCCACGGGGCTGACTTATCAAAGGGGAGATCACACTCCCAAGGGAACCGCGGCACTGTGACCTCCACCGAGCCGTGCTAGCCATGCTGGCTGCCCACACCTCCCCAGGCCACCCCAAGGGGCAGAGGCCCTGAATTCAGAGCCCAGGAGGCCATCTCATCGAGGAGCAGTAACATGGAGCTTCTCCTGCCCTCAGGCAGTGCTGCAAGGCTGGCAGAAGCGCAGCTCGGGAGAGGGCTGCGCCGGAGGGTGGCAGAGGAGGCTGGCAGCAGCCACTGACGATAGGTGGGAAGGAAGAACAGCAAGCTGGCAGCACCCCCACCCCCCCAGGATGCCCAGGTGGGCATGTCACAGGCTCACAGGATGGTAGGGGCTGGAAGGGACCTCTGGAAATCACCAAATCCAACCCATCTGCCAGAGCAGGACCATAGAATCCAGCACAGGTCACAGAGGAACACATCCAGATGGGGCTGGAAAGTCTCTCTCCAGCAGAGGAGACTCCACAACCTCTCTGGGCAGCCTGCTCCAGGGCTCTGTGAGCCTCACAGTGAAGAAGTTCCTCCTCATGTTGAGGGGGAACCTCCTGGGCTGTAGTCAAGGAGCATTCCCATGGTGCTGTCCTCACCAGGGAGCCAAGCTGGCCACAGTGCTCACTGCACAGAGAGGGCTGCTTGGCACATGAGAGCTGCTCGAGGGGTAAGGAAGATGGAGCCAGAAAAGGGCTGGGGGAGGACTCCCAAGTCACAAGCCTGGAGACAGAGCACACAGAGCTGCTGTGCAGGCAGGGCCAGCAGCTGAAAGGAGAGCCTGAGCAAGGGAATTCTGCCAGGCTGAGCAGGAGCTCTGAAGCCACCCGACAGAAGGTGGTGTTATGCCAAGGTAAAAGCAAATGAATAAACAAACCAAGGTAGCAGAATGAGGACTCTGAGAGGTTGAAAAATGAAAAGCCAGGAGCTAACAGAGCAGCAGAAGCTGAGCCCTGAGATGGGAGAGGCCACAGGGCAGGCAGTGAATCCAGGCTTAAGGCTGGCATCCCCGGCGCTGCTCACAGCAAGCCAGAGCTGTGCCACCACGGCCTCACACTGAAGCCAGAGGGGGAAGAGGCAGAGCCTGTCAAGCTGTTTTCTGCCTATGGGCTCAGTTGTGCCTCACTGATGGGCTGAAGGCAGGGTGGAATGTCTGCTTCAGTGAGCTGCTGGCAGGGAGCCACCTGCCTGGCATGGAGCTAAGTGTGCCACTGGGCTGGGAACACATCCCAGTGCTGACTCCATGGCTCTGCAGGACACCTCACGCCTGCAGCAGGGTTCTGCTGCCACACACAGACCCCAGAGCAGCTCCTCAGCCTCAGCTCTGCTGACCATGCTCAGTGGGAGGGTTCAGAGCTACCCTGTTAATAGAGACATCCATGTCATGAGGCACTTGTCAGCCCCACACACCTCTGCACCTTCTGGATGCTGTCACAGCTCATGGCCATGAGCTCCACAGCTCTGCAGGGTTCTCCTGAACCTTCACTCCTTCTTCTCCTACTCTAAAATTCTTCTCTTGAGGAATTACTCAGATCAAGAGATGAATTCTCTTCTTCAGCCCCTAGGATGGTGTGGAATGCCCTGTGCCATAGAATCAGAGAATTGTTAAGGTTGGAAGGGACCCAAGGCTCAGCCAGCCCCAGCTCCAACCCCCTGCCCTGGGCAGGGACACCTCACACCACAGCAGGTTGCTCACAGCCACCTCCAGCCTGGCTGCAAACACCTCCAGCCAGGAGGCTTCCACCACCTCCCTGGGCAGCCTGGGCCAGGCTCTCACCACCCTCCTGGGCAGCAACTTCTTCCTCACAGCCAATCTCCAGCTCCCCACTTCTAGCTCTGCTCCAGCCCCCCCACTCCTAGCCCTCCCTCACCCCCTCCAAAGTCCCTCCCCAGCTTTCCTGCAGCCCCCTGCAGATCCTGCAAGGCCACCAGAAGGTCTCCTGGGAGCCTTCTCCTCTGCAGCCTGCACAACCCCAACTCTCTCAGGCTGTGCTCAGAGCAGCTCCAGCCCTCTGCTCCTCCTCCTGGCCCTGCTCTGGACACCTTCCAGCCCCTCCAGAGCCTTCCTGGCACAGAGGCTGCAGAGCTGGCCCCAGAGCTCCAGCTGTGGGCTCAGCAGAGTGGGGTAAAGCAGAGCAGTGATGCCTGTGTCTCCCCAGAGCCAGGGCTAGCCCTGGGTTTTACCTAGCTGTAGAGGATTTCAGCTGGCTGTGCTTGGCTTTGAACCCCTGCTCACAGCAATGATTACAGCAGCTTCAGCTTTGGCCAGCTCCCCTTTTCTCCCATTTATCTGAGCAGAAAGGCCACAGGGCAATCCCCTGGGAGCACAGCCCCTGAACCTTCTCACACAGCAAGCCACAGACATGCCCACAGCTGTGCTCAAGCTATGCCAGCCCAGGTGCCCACAGCAGCCAGGAGGGTGCCCACAGCTGTACAGAAGTCCCAGGAGGTGGCTCTGCTCTCATCACCTCACCAGCTGGATCCTTGCTCACAGCAGCACCAACCAGGGCCCTCTGCCACCCTCAGTGAATACAAATCAGATGTCCCCAGCTGCCATCCCAGCTAGGACCCAAAACTCTGCAGGCAGGTTTAGGGCTTGCTGCAGGTCCAGGACAAGTCTGAGACCTAAGTGCAAGGAAGAGGAGGCTCAGGGGAGACCTCATTGCTGTCCACAACTACCTGAAGGGAGGCTGTAGCCAGGTGGGGGTTGGGCTCTTCTCCCAGGCAACCAGCACCAGAACAAGAGGACACAGTCTCAAGCTGTGCCACGGAAGGATCAGGCTGGAGGTGAGGAGAAAGTTCTTCACAGAAAGAGGAATTGGCCACTGGAATGTGCTGCCCAGGGAGGTGGTGGAGTCCCCAGCCCTGCAGGTGTTTAGGAAGAGACTGGATGAGGCACTCAGTGCCATGGTTTAGTAGTCAGGAGGTCTTGGGTGGCAGCTTGGACTTGATGCTCCTTGAGGCTTCTTCCAACCTGATTGATTCCATGATTCCATGACCTGTGCCAGGAGCTCTGAGCTCCACACAGCTCACACACCAAGCCCTGAGACCTGCCTTTGCCTGGAGGGTAAAGCAGGATCTGCTTCAAAGGAGGAGGATTAAATCCAGGCTTTAAGTGGGCTGCTTGCATCTCCCTAATCCTTCTCCAGACTTCAAGGCAGAATTGCTTTCAAACACAGGATTTTTACAGCCTTTTTTCTCTTTCTTCACAGAGAGAGTAATTGACCACTGGGATGTGCTGCCTAGGGGGGTGGTGGAGTCCCCATCCCTGGAGGTGTTTGGGAAGAGCCTGGATGAGGCCCTTGGTGCCATGGTTGAGTTGATGAGATGGTGCTGGGTGATAGGTTGGACTTGGTGATCTCAAAGGTCTCTTCCAACCTGGTTAATCCTATCCTATCCTATCCTATCCTATCCTATCCTATCCTATCCTATCCTATCCTATCCTATCCTATCCTATCCTATCCTATCCTATCCTATCTCTTCTTTTCTCTTCTCTTCTCTTCTCTTCTCTTCTCTTCTCTTCTCTTCTCTTCTCTTCTCTTCTCTTTTCTCTCTTCCATCCTATCTTATCTTATCTTATCCTATCCTATCCTATCCTCTCCTCCTTGCCTCTCCCTAATCCTTCTCCAGACTTCAAGGCAGAATCGCTTTCAAACACAGGGTTTCCACATCTTTTACTTCTGCTCTCTCCAACACTCTCCCTGCAAGCTGTGGAACTCACAAACCACACATTACTGGTGTGAAATCCCCTCCCTGGGGCAGCAGTCCATCCTCCCCCTGGGGGAGCAGGCCATCCTTCCCCTGGGGCAGCAGTCCATCCTCCCCCTGGGGGAGCAGACCATCCTTCCCCTGGGGCAGCAGTCCATCCTCCCCCTGGGGGAGCAGGCCATCCTTCCCCTGGGGCAGCAGTCCATCCTCCCCCTGGGGCAGCAGTCCATCCTCCCCCTGGGGCAGCAGTCCATCCTCCCCCTGGGGGAGCAGGCCATCCTTCCCCTGGGGCAGCAGTCCATCCTCCCCCTGGGGGAGCAGGCCATCCTTCCCCTGGGGCAGCAGTCCATCCTCCCCCTGGGGCAGCAGTCCATCCTCCCCCTGGGGCAGCAGTCCATCCTCCCCCTGGGGGAGCAGGCCATCCTTCCCCTGGGGCAGCAGTCCATCCTCCCCCTGGGGCAGCAGTCCATCCTCCCCCTGGGGGAGCAGACCATCCTTCCCCTGGGGCAGCAGTCCATCCTCCCCCTGGGGGAGCAGACCATCCTTCCCCTGGGGCAGCAGTCCATCCTCCCCCTGGGGGAGCAGGCCATCCTTCCCCTGGGGCAGCAGTCCATCCTCCCCCTGGGGGGGCAGGCCATCCTCCCCCTGGGGCAGCAGTCCATCCTCCCCCTGGGGGAGCAGGCCATCCTTCCCTGGGGGAGCAGTCCATCCTCCCCCTGGGGCAGCAGTCCATCCTCCCCCTGGGCGGGCAGCACGCTGCCCGGCGGAGCCCTGCGGAAGCCTGAAGGGCTGATGGAGCGCTCCCAGCCACGACTTCACTGACACACAGCAGCACAAGCAAAATGCTGCTGGAGCAGTGGGAGAAGCATTTAGGAGAGGGAACACTCAGCAAGAGAAGGGGGGAAAGAAAACCAGGAGCAAGCACATCAGAGAGAAGCAGAGGAGGGGAAGGGGGAGATGATGCGGGAGAGCTGGGATACAGGGGGGTTAAACAACCCTGCGAGGATGGAGCTGGCAGGTTGCTAGGCTGCCAAACCCTCTGCCTGTGCACAGATGCTATTTATGGGAACATGCCAGAATCAATAGGCAGAAGATTTTTTTTTTTTTAGTCAACATTCTTATTAATGAGCTGAAACAAAGGTAAACAGCACATTAATTACAGCTGCAGAGGAGGCTAAATCGGGAGCGGCAGCGGCGGGCGAGCGAGGGAACACGAGAGGATCCACGCAGCAAGAGGGTGGGGGTCAAAGAAGGGCTCAAAATAAAGCTCTGCCTGGATAGAAGGAGCAAAGTAATGCAGCTCAGAGGGCAGTGAGTGACTGCAGGCAGGGCTCTGCAACGAGGGTGAGGTGCCTGAGCAAGCAGGAGCCTGCAAGGAGGAGCACCACCAGCTCATGAAATATTCTGAGCGCGCAACGTGGTAAGGCAGGAAGCAGCACAGGACCATGGAACTGTCAGGGATGGAAGGGAGCTCAAGGCTCAGCCAGCCCCAGCCCCCTGCCCTGGGCAGGGACACCTCACACCACAGCAGGTTGCTCACAGCCACCTCCAGCCTGGCTGCAAACACCTCCAGCCAGGAGGCTGCCACCACCTCCCTGGGCAGCCTGGGCCAGGCTCTCACCACCCTCATGAGGAACAACTTCTTCCTCACAGCCAATCTCCAGCTCCCCACTTCTAGCTCTGCTCCAGCCCCCCCACTCCTATCCCTCCCTCACCCCCTCCAAAGTCCCTCCCCAGCTCTCTTGCAGCCCCCTGCAGCTCCTGGGAGGCCACCAGAAGGTCTCCTGGGAGCCTTCTCCTCTGCAGCCTGCACAACCCCAACTCTCTCAGGCTGTGCTCAGAGCAGCTCCAGCCCTCTGCTCCTCCTCCTGGCCCTGCTCTGGACACCTTCCAGCCCCTCCACAGCCTTCCTGGCACAGAGGCTGCAGAGCTGGCCCCAGAGCTGCAGCTGTGGGCTCAGCAGAGTGGAGCAGAGGGGCAGAATCCCCTCCCTGGCCCTGCTGGCCACACTTCTCTTGCTGCAGCCCAGGCTCTGCTTGGCTCTCTGGGCTGCAAGTGCTCCCTGCTGGCTCCTGCTGACATCAGTGTGATTTTGAACAGCAGGCACAGTGCTACCATCTCGCTGTCAGAGAGAAGCAATGAAAACTATGCCAGGCAAAGTGTTTAAAAATGGAAGGGAAGAGGAGCTCAGCAGCATAAAACATCTGAGCCATCTTCTTCACCACAGCTCATTATCCCAGGGCTGGATTTCCAGGCAGCCTTTCCTGTGCCCTGTGCCAGGCTTGCCTGAAAACCTGAGTGTGCAGGGGACTGACCTCTTGGGAGGCTATGGGGAGATACTGCCACAGTCTGTAGCTGCTTCACAGGCTCCAGGAAAACATCCCCTGCTCTGAGTGGTTGCTTGAACTGGGGCAGATCTCTCCCCACAAAAAAAATTGAACTGAGTATTATGCTCAGTACCAAAATGAGAGCTGTTTCTGCAAGCCTGGGACCACAGGAGGCTAGGGGAGGCTGAGGGCAGACCTCCCTGCTCTCCACAGCTCCCTGAAAGGAGGTTGCAGGGAGAGGGGGGGTTGGGCTCTTCTCCCTAGCCTCAGGTGATAGAATCACATTCAGCCCCCAAGGATCACCAAGTCCAACCCAGAGCCCTGCTCTGCAAGGCTCCCCCCTAAACCATATCCCCAAGCACCACCTGTAAACACATCCAGGCTTGGTGACTCCACCACCTCCCTGGGCAGCACATCCCAAGGCCTGACCACTCTTGCCCTGGAAAAAATGCTTCCTGCTGTCCAGTCTAAACCTCCCCAGTCACAGTTTGAGGCCATTCCCTCTTGTTCTATCACTAATTACCTGGGAGAAGAGACCAGCAGCAGCCTCTCCACAACCTTCTCTCAGGACAGGCTACCCAAGGAAGGAGAAGAAATGGCCTGAAACTGTGCAAGGGGAGGGTTAGGTTGGACAGAGAACAGGTCCAGAGAAGGGCAGCAAAGCTGGGGAGCACAGCCCTGTGAGGAGAGGCTGAGGGAGCTGGGGTTGCTTAGCCTGCAGAAGAGGAGGCTCAGGGGAGACCTTCTTGTTCTCTGCAACTCCCTGCAGGGAGGTTGTAGCCAGCTGGGGGTTGGTCTCTTCTCCCAGGCCCCCAGCACCAGAACAAGAGGACACAGTCTCAAGCTGGAGGTGAGGAGAAAGTTCTTCCCAGCAAAAGGAATTGGCCACTGGAATGAGCTGCCCAGGGAGGTGGTGGAGTCCCCATCCCTGGAGGTGTTCAAAAGGGATTGGATGTGGGACTTGGAGCCATGGTTCAGTTGTCAGGAGGTGTTGGGTGACAGCTTGGACTTGGTGATCTCTGAGGTCTTTTCCAACCTTATTGACTCTCTGATTCTCTAGGTTCTATGATTCTATGACACAGGAAAGATTTCTCTGCTGCCAGAGTGGTCAGGGGCTGGCAGAGGCTGCCCAGGGAGGTGGTGGAGTCCCCATCCCTGGAGGTGCTCAGGAAACCTGTGGCCATGGCACTTGGGGGCCATGGTTTAGTGGCCATGGTGGTGTTGGGTTGATGGTTGGACTGGATGATCTTGGAGGTCTCTTCCAACCCAAACCATTCTATGATTAACCACACAGAATCATCACAGATTCACAGGATGGCTCAGGCTGGAAGGGACCTGAGAGCTCATCTGCTCCAACCTGCCTGCCACAGGCAGGGACACCTCTCAGCTAGACTCAGCTGCTCAAGGCTTCATCCAGCCTGGCCTTGAACACCCCCTGGGAGGAGGCAGCCACAACCTCCCTGGGCAGCCTGTGCCAGAGGCATTTATTGCTAGCCAGGCCTGCAAATTCCAGATTGCTTTTGCCTTTCACCTGGTCCTAAGAAAAGCCAAGAAACCAACCAGAACAAGGAGCCCAGCAAGCACTGGGTTCACTCTGCACACCTGAAGAGGCCATGCTGCCTCCTGAAAGAGATGAGAGGATGTACACCCACATCCTTCTTAGGCACAGATCACCACCACTGGAGGTGTTTAAGAAGAGCCTGGCTGAGGCACTCAGTGCCATGGTTTAGCTGATCAGATGGTGCTGGGTGATAGGTTGGACTGGATGCTCTCAAAGGTCTTTTCCAACCTGGCTAATTCTCTATTCACCATCACTAGGTGAGAAGGTGACACTGAGCCAGCCAGCCACCATCCCAAGGCTGCCATGGCAAACAGAACCCACTGGGATGGAGCAAATCCCAATTGGCCCTGAAGGGCAAAGCATCAGACAGAAAAACCAGGGGAGGTGAAAGGAAATCAATTGCACACTCAGAGTGGTGCTGCTGTCAATAGACAGAGCAGTGCCTGTTGTGCCACTGCCAGCTGGCAGCCAGGCACCAGGGGTGTCCCCCAGGGATCAGGGCTGGGCCCCAGCCTGATCAATATCTTTACTGATGGTCTGGACCAGGGGATGGAGTCCATCAGCAGGGAATGTGCAGCTGACAGCAAGCTGGGGGCAGGAGCTGAGCTGTTAGAGGGCAGCAGAGCTCTGCAGAGGGACCTTGCCAGGCTGGGCAGATGGGCAGAGGCCAACTGGATGGCACTGAACAAGTCCCAGTGCCAGGGGCTGCACTTTGGCCACAGCAACCCCAGGCAGTGCCACAGGCTGAGGGCAGAGTGGCTGAGAGCAGCCAGGCAGAGAGGGACCTGGGGGTGCTGGTTAATAGTAGGCTGAACATGAGCCTGCAGTGTGCCCAGGCAGCCAGGAGGGCCAAGGGCATCCTGGCCTGCATGAGGAAGAGTGTGGCCACTATTGCACCTCCTCCCTGGGCAACCTGTGGCAGTCTCTCACAACCTTCATGGGGAAGAGATTCTTCCTAACAATCAATTTGAATCTCCCCATTTCTAGTTGTGTTCTATTCTCCCCCAGTCCTATCCCTCCCTCACACCCTCCATGGTCCCTCCCCAGCTTGCTTGGTGCCCCCTTAACATCCTGCAAGGCCACCAGAAGGTCTCCTGGGAGCCTTCTCCTCTGCAGCCTGCACAACCCCAACTCTCTCAGGCTGTGCTCAGAGCAGCTCCAGCCCTCTGCTCCTCCTCCTGGCCCTGCTCTGGACACCTTCCAGCCCCTCCAGAGCCTTCCTGGCACAGAGGCTGCAGAGCTGGCCCCAGAGCTGCAGCTGTGGGCTCAGCAGAGTGGAGCAGAGGGGCAGAATCCCCTCCCTGGCCCTGCTGGCCACACTTCTCTTGCTGCAGCCCAGGCTCTGCTTGGCTCTCTGGGCTGCAAGTGCTCCCTGCTGGCTCCTGGGGAGCTTCTCCTCCCCCAGCACCCCCAAGGCCTTTTCTCCAGGGCTGCTCTGCAGCCAGTCCCTGCCCAGCCTGGATCAGTGCCTGAGATTGCCCCAAGCCAGCTGCAGGACCTCACACTTGGTCTTGTTGAACCTCCTGAGGTTGTCATGGTGCCCTTCCATCACCCACTGGTGAAACCCAGGCTGCCTCTGCATGGATGCACATGGCTGTGTTTGCACTCCCAGGAGCATCCCCCAGAGCCAGCCCTTTGGACTGGCAACACAAAAGCCTTTTCTTTTCAGCTGGCACAGCAGTCAGGTTCACCCTGACAACTGCAGCCAGCAGGACCAGAAACAAAGCCCAGGCAGCAACGGCAGCCCAGCCTGGCAGCAAACACCCCAGAGAGAGCTCAGATTCTCCCAGGAAGCAAACACACATCCCCTGATCTCACCAGCAGCTGAAGAACTGCCTTGAGATGCTCTGATGGGTTTCTGTGTATTTTTAGATCAAAAGAGAAGGCTTGCAAGGTGCTCTGGCTTCTCTGAACTACTTGGTGCTTATGTGTAGCCCCTCTCAGCTCAGCTCAGCCCAGCCAAATCCTGCTTCATCACAAAACCACAGGCAGATTCTCACTTCTCTCCCTGTGACCTCACTAAGCCACACACAGGGCTAGGGCTCCCCTGGGCTTTCAGTGCTCTATAAATGCCAAGAGTGAATTCATGCCAATTCTGCCTCTTTTTCCCTCCCCCCTCAAGGACAGAACAAAGAAATCCTGTGGTTAAGCCTTTAGCACAGCACTCCAGAGCCCTGCATTCAGCTCTGCCTCCAGAAAGAAGGGCTGGTTGGTTAGTTAGTTAGTTAGTTAGTTAGCTAGCTAGTTAGCTAGCTAGCAGCCCTGCCCAGCACTGCCCAAAGCCTGTCCTCCACACCTGGGCCCACGGCAGGGGAATGGCCTCTGCCTGCTGCTCACGCTGTGCACACCCCTGAGACCACCCAAAGCACAAAGCCAGGGGACAGCAGCTGCCTGGCTGTCAGAAATGAGGCTGTGGGCTGTGACTTGGGCAAGCTGAGAGCTGCCAGAGCCACCAGGCATGGGGCACCCCAAAGGAGCAGGGCTCAGCAGGGAGCAGTCCCCTGCTGCACCGCTGGGGCTCTAAGAACGGTTCGAGGGGGAGGGAGCAGCCCCTCTGACCCAGCTGAATGAGATCCACTGCACAGGACAGAGCCTGCTATGATCCAGTGCCCTCCCTGCCACAGCACAGCTCTGATGGGTTTGACAGCAAACTGATGTCTAAGCTGTCAGCCCCTGGCTGGGACAGCAGCTCTGAGCTGGGTGAGGAACTGGCTGGAGGCTGAGCCCAGAGAGTGGTGGTGAATGGTGCCACAGCCAGCTGGCAGCCAGGCACCAGTGGTGTGCCCCAGGGAGCAGGGCTGGGCCCCAGCCTGATCAATATCTTTATTGATGATCTGGAGGAGGGGATGGAGTCAGTCAGCAGCAAATGTGCAGCTGACAGCAAGCTGGGGGCAGATGTTGGTCAGTCAGAGGGCAGAAGGGCTCTGCAGAGGGACCTTGCCAGGCTGGGCAGATGGGCAGAGGCCAACAGGATGGCATTCAACAAGTCCCAGTGCCAGGGGCTGCACTTTGGCCACAGCAACCCCAGGCAGAGCTACAGGCTGGGGGCAGAGTGGCTGAGAGCAGCCAGGCAGAGAAGGACCTGGGGGTGCTGATTGACAGCTGCCTGAACATGAGCCAGCAGTGTGCCCAGGGGGCCAAGAGGGCCAAGGGCAGCCTGGCCTGCATTAGGAATGGTGTGGCCAGCAGGAGCAGGGAGGTCACTGTGCCCCTGTACTCTGCATTGGTTAGGCCTTGAGTACTGTGTCCAGTTCTGGGCTCCTGAGTTTAGGAAGGACATTGAGAGACTTGAAGGTGTCCAGAGAAGGGCAACAAGGCTGGGGAGGGGTCTGGGGCACAAGGCTGGGGAGGGGTCTGGGGCACAAGGCTGGGGAGGGGTCTGGGGCACAGCCCTGTGAGGAGAGGCTGAGGGAGCTGGGGTTGCTTAGCCTGGAGAAGAGGAGGCTCAGGGGAGACCTTCTTGCTCTCTCCAACTCCCTGCAGGGAGGTTGTAGCCAGCTGGGGGTTGGTCTCTTCTCCCAGGCAACCAGCACCAGAACAAGAGGACACAGTCTCAAGCTGTGCCAGGGGAGGTTTAGGCTGGAGGTGAGGAGAAAGTTCTTCACCGAGCGAGTCGTTCAGCATTGGAATGAGCTGCCCAGGGAGGTGGTGGAGTCCCCATCCCTGGAGGTGTTCAGGAGGGGATTGGATGTGGCACTTGGTGCCATGGTCTAGCCATGAGGTCTGTGGAGACAGCTTGGACTTGATGATCCTTGGGGTCTCTTCCAACCTTAGTCATACTGTGAGACTGTGACTTCTCAGAACTTCAGCTTCTGGGGGGTGCTGCTGCCACAGCATCACAGAGTGGGCTGGGCCAGAAGGGAGCTCCAAAGCTCCTCCAGGCCAACCCCCTGCACTCACCAGGGACATCCTCCACTGGTTCACAGTATCACAGTCTCACAGTCTCACAAGAACTTTCTCCTCACTTCGAGTCTAAACCTCCCCTGGCACAGCTTGAGACTGTGTCCTCTTGTTCTGGTGCTGGTTGCCTGGGAGAAGAGACCAACCCCTTCCTGTCTACAACCACCTTTCAGGTAGTTGTAGAGGGCAATGAGGTCACCTCTGATCCTTCTCCAGGCTAAGCAACCCCAGCTCCCTCAGCCTCTCCTCCCAGGGCTGTGCTCCAGACCCCTCCCCAGCCTTGTTGCCCTTCTCTGGACACCTTCAAGTCTCTCAATGTCCTTCAGCTTGCCCAGAGCCCTCTCCAGCCTCACCTTGGATATCTGCAGGGATGAGGCCTCAACCAGCAACCTGGGCAGCCTCAAGGCTGTGTAGCTCCCACGTGTCCCTCTGCAGCACCAGAGGCTTTGTGCCTGCAGCACTGCTGTGCTGTCAGCTCCTGCACCGCTTCCTCCCCTCGGCGGAACCGAACAGCGCTCCCACAGAACCTGTGGCAGAACAGTGAGCAATTGGCCACTGGAATGAGCTGCCCAGGGAGGTGGTGGAGTCCCCAGCCCTGGAGGTGTTTAGGAAGAGACTGGATGAGGCACTCAGTGCCATAGTTTAGTAGTCAGGAGGTCTTGGGTGGCAGCTTGGACTTGATGCTCCTTGAGGCTTCTTCCAACCTGATTGATTCCATGATTCCATGACCTGTGCCAGGAGCTCTGAGCTCCACACAGCTCACACACCAAGCCCTGAGACCTGCCTTTGCCTCGAGGGTAAAGCAGGATCTGCTTCAAAGGAGGAGGATTAAATCCAGGCTTTAAGTGGGCTGCTTGCATCTCCCTAATCCTTCTCCAGACTTCAAGGCAGAATTGCTTTCAAACACAGGATTTTTACAGCCTTTTTTCTCTTTCTTCACAGAGAGAGTAATTGACCACTGGGATGTGCTGCCCAGGGGGGTGGTGGAGTCCCCATCCCTGGAGGTGTTTGGGAAGAGCCTGGATGAGGCCCTTGGTGCCGTGGTTGAGTTGATCAGATGGTGCTGGATGATAGGTTGGACTTGGTGATCTCAAAGGTCTCTTCCAACCTGGTTAATCCTATCCTATCCTATCCTATCCTATCCTATCCTATCCTATCCTATCCTATCCTATCCTATCCTATCCTATCCTATCCTAATATCCAACCTAAGCCTCCTGGCAGCTGGATCCCCAGAGCCTCATTCCAAGCAGCAGGCACAAGGCTCCTGCAGCCAGCCGAGCACGCAGCAGGCAGCTCGGTTACCCAGAGCCATCAGGCAGAGGCTGGTGGCAGGGCACAGAAAGGCTTCTTTGTCTCCATCTCTGGCACAGGCAGAAGGCCCCACACTGGGTCTCTCTCCTTCCCTCCACCCACCCAGCCAGGTGGGTTTCATATTTCCCCCCCTGCACTGCAGGAGGAGCTCAGCTTTCATTTCTCTGCTGAGCAGGAGCCGGGCAGCGTTTGGCCAACTGGAGCACACAAGCCCAGCCCTCTGCAGCACCAGGAGGAGCCCAGGCCAACAAGGAGAGCCCTGCTATGGCTATGGCTCCTGTGAGGAGGTCTGGCCACGCTGGCATGGAGTCAGAGAACTGTCAGGGATGGAAGGGAGCTCAAGGCTCAGCCAGTTCCAACCCCCCTGCCATGGGCAGGGACACCTCACACCGCAGCAGGTTGCTCACAGCCACCTCCAGCCTGGCAGCAACCTCCAGGGAGAGGGCATCCACAACCTCCCTGGGCAGCCTGTGCCACAATCACTGCCAAGCCTCTCCTTGAAATTAAAATCATAGAAGTACTAGGGCTGGAAGGTTGCTGAAGGCTCAGCCAGCCCCAGCCCCTGTCATGGGCAGGGACACCTCACACCACAGCAGGTTGCTCACAGCCACCTCCAGCCTGGCTGCAAACACCTCCAGCCAGGAGGCTTCCACCACCTCCCTGGGCAGCCTGGGCCAGGCTCTCACCACCCTCCTGGCCAACAACTTCTTCCTCACAGCCAATCTCCAGCTCCCCACTTCTGCTTCTGCTCCAGCCCCCCCACTCCTAGCCCTCCCTCACCCCCTCCAAAGTCCCTCCCCAGCTCTCTTGCAGCCCCCTGCAGCTCCTGCAAGGCCACCAGAAGGTCTCCTGGGAGCCTTCTCCTCTGCAGCCTGCACAACCCCAACTCTCTCAGGCTGTGCTCAGAGCAGCTCCAGCCCTCTGCTCCTCCTCCTGGCCCTGCTCTGGACACCTTCCAGCCCCTCCAGGGCCTTCCTGGCACAGAGGCTCCAGAGCTGGACACATGCCTGCCTCACTGCACCCCAGCCCAGCTGACTGCAAGAGGGGAAGGAGCAGCTCACAATGCAAGCTAAGCATCTGCCAGCACCACCACTGCAGCCCATTGCTTCAGCTGACTTTGAAGGTCCTGGTTTCCACACCTACAGCCAAATGCCTTCTGGAAAGCAGGTAGAACCTCATGGTGTTGGCCAAAAAAACGACTTCATGGTCTCAGTCCCCTATAAATGACAGAGTTTCTGGCTTTTCCATGCAAAATTCCAAGCCAGCAGCCCTGCATTTCCCTTCTCCAGGGCCCTGCTAGCAACTGACCCGAAGGATCACCCAAAGGTAGCAACAGGCAGCAAGTGGGAGCCCAGGACTGCTCTCCCTCCACCCCATGTGCTGCCTGTTTCCAATCCTTCCCATCAGGACTCACATTTGCTGCTCTGCCCAGGCACTCCTCTACCTCAGCTGCAGACCTCCTGCATCCCAGCTCCTTCTCATCCATTCATGCAGAACATGAAACAAGCCTCAGAAACACCTTGTCTCATCCCAGCAACCCAGCTTCTCCCCAGGCTCCTGGGTGTCCAGCAGGGCACTGAGGACTTTAATGTCCATCCCAGCCCTGGGCTGCAGCACCTGCTGGTTAGAAGAGCACAAACTCCTTCCAGGTGCCCTCTCCCTTGCTTCTGAAATGCCACCTCAGGGCCTGGGCAGAAGCCTCTTCCCAGAGCCAGCTGTGTGACCATGTGAGGAGACACCTTCTGAACTACTCCAGAAGCAGAGGGCAGGGGGGGGGAGCAGCCAGACACTGCAACCCTTTCCCACTGACCCAGGATGAGCCTATGGGCAGAGGAATCATTACAGAGAGGCTGGGATGGGGAAGATGTGAAACACTCTAATCCACAAAGGTCAGCCAAAGAACAGAGCTGAAAGAGTTAAGACAGAGCTCATTCCAGACCAGGTGATCTTATTCTGAGCTGCTCAGAACATCACTTTGGGGAAGCCAGTGGCCACAAATGGGCTGAGAAGGAGCCTCCTCTCAGTGTGCCTCCAGCAATGCTCATCCTCCTGGTGCTGAGGTGCCTGCAGAAGAAGGATGGCCATGCAGGATCCCTGAGCAGCATCTGGCACAGCCCTCCCTTCCTCTTGCACAGCTTTGCACAGCCATTGGTCACATTTCAGCTCTCCAGTGGGGCAGCACATTTCCTTGGGAGCCTGCATGGCAAAGAATAGAGCCTGACTGCAAGAAATGGCCTGGCTTCAATCCTGGCAGCAGTGCTCATTACAAGTGGCACAGTAATTGCAGGCAGGGAAGGGGCAGTGGCAGCGCTGAGGATGCATGCTAAATCCTGCTGGGTGAGCCAGCTTTCCCCTGCCCTGCCCTGCCAGGGGAGGCAGCAACACTTCTGCCTCCCTGACAGCACCTGCACCAACCCCAGACAAGCAGGAGTGCCCAGCTCACACTGCCCTGCCTGCTGGCATCTCCTGGAGACTCACAGAGCTGGAAGGGAGCTCAAGGCTCAGGCAGCCCCAGCCCCCTGCCCTGGGCAGGGACACCTCACACCACAGCAGGTTGCTCACAGCCACCTCCAGCCTGGCTGCAAACACCTCCAGCCAGGAGGCTGCCACCACCTCCCTGGGCAGCCTGGGCCAGGCTCTCACCACCCTCCTGGCCAACAACTTCTTCCTCACAGCCAAGCTCCAGCTCCCCACTTCTACTTCTGCTCCAGCCCCCCCACTCCTAGCCCTCCCTCACCCCCTCCAAAGTCCCTCCCCAGCTCTCTTGCAGCCCCCTGCAGATCCTGCAAGGCCACCAGAAGGTCTCCTGGGAGCCTTCTCCTCTGCAGCCTGCACAACCCCAACTCTCTCAGGCTGTGCTCAGAGCAGCTCCAGCCCTCTGCCAAGAGAGGAGAGGAGAGGAGAAGAGAGGTTCGGAGAGGATGAGACCACGTTGGAAGAGACCTTCAAGATCATCAAGTCCAACCTATCACCCAACACCACTTAATGAACTAACCCATGGCACCAAGCACCCCATCAAGTCTCCTCCTGAACACCTCCAGTGATGGTGACTCCACCACCTCCCCAGGCAGCCCATTCCAATGGGCAATCACTCTCTCTGCATAAAACTTCCTCCTAACCTCCAGCCTAAACCTCCCCTGGTGCAGCCTAAGACTGTGTCCTCTTGTTCTGGTGCTGCCTGCCTGGGAGAAGAGACCAACCCCCAGCTGGCTCCAACCTCCCTTCAGGGAGTTGCAGAGAGCAAGAAGGTCTCCCCTGAGCCTCCTCTTCTGCAGGCTAAGCAACCCCAGCTCCCTCAGCCTCTCCTCACAGGGCTGTGCTCCAAGCCCCTCACCAACTTTGTTGCCCTTCTCAGCAGGACCCAGAGGGTGCTCTGCCCAGAGGGCAAGCAAGAGGCATTTCAATCCGACACAGTATTTCCACTCCTCCTTGTCTGCAGAGGTCTCAGAGGTACCAAATGGAACTTCCTTGGAGCTAGGTGGTCTTATTTAGAGCCCCCCACCCTGGAAGCACAGAATGGTTTGGTCTCTGGAGCGCGGAGGCCAAGCTTCAACCTCAGCCCACCACGGCCACGAAGCCATGCCCTGAAGCGCCACGTCCACACCTTTCCTGACCAACTTCCTGTCCAGGAACCGCTTCAGGACTGAAGGCAGCTCACAACCCACAAGCCAGCAGATGGCACTGAAGAATGTGCAAGCCCTGGAAGTGCTGAGGGCTGACAAAAGTCCCATCTGCAGTGCACAGCGGCAAGGCGTGCCCCGGGGAGCTGGGCAGCCGCCCGACGCCCCCCAGCCACCCCACCACAGCCCCCCGAGCTGCTGGCACCACAGCTGCTTGGATCCCTCCTCATGCAAGGGACACAGGCAGCAAGGTTGGGATGCAGAGCCCTGCCTGGGAGCAGCCTGTGCTCTGCTGGCTCTGCACCACGACGTCTCCTAATGAAACGGGGAAAGGCTGAGGGAGCTGGGGGCTCTGCAGCTCAGGGAATCAGAGAATCAATAAGGTTGGAGAAGACCTCAGAGATCAGCAAGTCCAACCTGGCACCCAACCCCTCATGGCTACTAAACCATGGCTCCAAGTGCCACATCCAATCCCCTCTTGAACACCAATGATGGGGACTCCACCACCTCCCTGGGCAGCTCATTCCAGTGGCTAACAACTCTCTCTGTGAAGAACTTTCTCCTCACCTCCAGCCTAAACCTCCCCTGGCACAGCTTGAGACTGTGTCCTCTTGTTCTGCTGCTGGGGGCCTGGGAGAAGAGACCAACCCCCACCTGGCTACAACCTCCCTGCAGGGAGTTGGAGAGAGCAAGAAGGTCTCCCCTGAGCCTCCTCTTCTGCAGGCTAAGCAACCCCAGCTCCCTCAGCCTCTCCTCACAGGGCTGTGCCCCAGACCCCTCCCCAGCCTTGTGCCCCAGACCCCTCCCCAGCCTTGTGCCCCAGACCCCTCCCCAGCTTTGTTGCCCTTCTCTGGACACCTTCCAGCAGCTCAACCTCTTTCCTAACCTCAGGAGCCCAGAGCTGGACACAGGACTCAAGCTGTGGCCTCAGCAGTGCTGAGCACAGGGCACAAGGACTTCCCTGCTCCTGCTGGCCACACTCTGCCTGACCCAGGCCAGGCTGCCCTTGGCCTTCTTGGCCCCCTGGGCACACTGCTGGCTCCTCTTCAGCTGCTCTCCCCCAGCACCCCCAGGTCCCTCTCTGCCTGGCTGCTCTCAGCCCCTCTGCCCCCAGCCTGTGGCACTGCCTGGGGTTGCTATGGCCAAAGTGCAGCCCCTGGCACTTGGCTGTGTTCAATCTCCTGCCCTTGGCCTCTGCCCCTCTGCCCAGCCTGGCCAGGTCCCTCTGCAGAGCTCTGCTGCCCTCTCACAGCTCAGCTCCTGCCCCCAGCTTGCTGTCAGCTGCACATTCCCTGCTGATGGACTCCATCCCCTCCTCCAGATCATCAATGAAGATATTGATCAGGCTGGGGCCCAGCCCTGCTCCCTGGGGCACACCACTGGTGCCTGGCTGCCAGCTGGCTGTGGCACCATTCACCACCACTCTCTGGGCTCAGCCTCCAGCCAGTTCCTCACCCAGCTCAGAGCTGCTGTCCCAGCCAGGGGCTGACAGCCTGGCCAGGAGCTTGCTGGGGGGGACAGGGGCAAAACAAACCTTCTTGTTGTGGTTCAGTAACTAACAGCAACTCTCTGCTCTTTCTCTGGTGCCCTGTAGAGGGGGGAGGGAAGGGAGCAGGGCTGGGGAAGCTGTGGGTAGCCCCCTGGTGTGTCAATACCTGCAAAGGTTGCCTATTTTGGACACATCCCTTGCCTTCCATGGTTCAGATTGTAGCTCTGCTTGTAAACACAGCTTCATTTGCTCTCCAGCTGAGCTGGTCTGGGAATTTTATGCTGGGAAGGGGGGGGGAAATTTTGACCCACCACACATCCTCCTCCCTGATCCCAGGCCTTGGCAAGGCCCTCAGAGTGAGCTGGCTGCCAGGCAGTGCTGGGCACTGCACCCAGATGATCCAGGGTGCCTGGGTGGCCCTGCCTGTGCCAGGCTTTGAAATGGTCAGCACTGGTCATGCTCAGCAGCCTGAGAGAAAAGCTTCTGAAGAAGGTAAACAGCTCAGTGCACCTTTTTATCCCCAAAGAGGCCCCTGCACACCTTGTGATGAATGGGGTCCTCAAAGAAGCTATCATGAGCCCACCCAAAGCTGCTAGCAGCAGAAGCACTGGGCCCTGCAGGGACACATGCTGGGAATGTTGGATAGAATAGAATAGAATAGAATAGAATAGAATAGAATAGAATAGAATAGAATAGAATAGAATAGAATAGAATAGAATAGAAATGGAATGGAATAGAATAGCATAGAATAGAATAGAATAGAATAGAATAGAATAGAATAGAATAGAATAGAATAGAATAGAATAGAATAGAAATGGAATGGAATAGAATAGCATAGCATAGAATAGAATAGAATAGAATAGAATAGAATAGAATAGAATAGAATAGGAATGGAATGGAATAGCATAGAATAGAATAGAATAGAATAGAATAGAATAGAATAGAATAGAATAGAATAGAATAGAATAGAATAGACCAGGTTGGAAGAGACCTCAGAGATCATCAAGTCAAACCTCTCCCCCAGCACCATCTGATCAACTCAACCATGACACCAAGATCCTCAGCCAGGCTCTTCCTAAACACCCCCAGGGATGGTGACTCCACCACCTCCCAGGGCAGCACATTCCCATGGCCAATCTCTCTTGCTGGGAAGAGTTTCTTCCTACCATTCAGCCTAAACCTCCCCTGGCACAGCTTGAGACCCCGTCCTCTTGTTCTCCATGCAGGGATTTCAGAGTTTTTTGCTTTGCTACCCTCACAGCTAACCTCATTGGGCCTGCAGCAGGCCAGAGCTGGTTGGAACAAAGAAGTTCCTGGCTAGGAAGTATCATTTGATGGCTGTGATGAACTTGGGAGATGAGGCACACCCCCAGAGCTGCCTACCAAGTGGCCTGTGGAAGGAGATGCAACATGTCTGGCCTGACAGAGGCCACATCCATAGCCCCAGCTGGCCAAAGGACACCTTTGCAAGAGCTCATTCCTGGGCAATTATGGAATCACAGTATTGTTAAGGCTGGAAGGGAGCTCAAGACTCAGCCAGTTGCAACTCCCCCTGCCATGGGCAGGGACACCTCACACCACAGCAGGTTGCTCACAGCCACCTCCAGCCTGGCTGCAAACACCTCCAGCCAGGAGGCTTCCACCACCTCCCTGGGCAGCCTGGGCCAGGCTCTCACCACCCTCCTGGCCAACAACTTCTTCCTCACAGCCAATCTCCAGCTCCCCACTTCTACTTCTGCTCCAGCCCTCCCACTCCTAGCCCTCCCTCACCCCCTCCAAAGTCCCTCCCCAGCTCTCTTGCAGCCCCCTGCAGCTCCTGCAAGGCCACCAGAAGGTCTCCTGGGAGCCTTCTCCTCTGCAGCCTGCACAACCCCAACTCTCTCAGGCTGTGCTCAGAGCAGCTCCAGCCCTCTGCTCCTCCTCCTGGCCCTGCTCTGGACACCTTCCAGCTCCTCCAGAGCCTTCCTGGCACAGAGGCTGCAGAGCTGGCCCCAGAGCTCCAGCTGTGGGCTCAGCAGAGCAGAGCAGAGGGGGAGAATCACCTTCCCACACCAGGCCTAGCCACAGGAGCCATCACACTGCTCTGGGCTCCTGGCCTCACCAACAGCCTGGTGCTCCCACCCTGCTTCGGTTCCCCACCTCAGGCTGCAGAGAACAGCGATCCCTCCCTCTCCCTCAAACCTCCACAGGAAGTGCTAAGCACATGGAGCCCAAATCCCTGCAAGAGCAGGTGGGCAAAGGGAGAGCTGAAGGGGAAGGTCCACGTGGCAGCTCCTCGGGGCCTGGGCTGCTCCTGCATCCGGGCTTTGCAGGACGGATGCTGAACCCTGTCAAACCTGCTGGGTGCACCCAGCAAGCCTCCTGGTGGAGCTGAGGGCAGCCATGACTCATGGCACCCTTCCTCAACAATTCCCATCACCTTCCAAGGCTGGGAACCCCAAGTGCAGGCATGCCCCAAAGCAGTTGTTAGCGAGGTGAACAGCAGAGTCAGGCAGCCAAGCACCAAGAGGACAGAGGGAGCCTGTAGCGTGAGCTGCCTGGCTCTAGGTCAGGAGGGAAAGGGGAGGGCAGCAGGGTTTTCTCCACACAAAAAAGCCATGCTGGGGAAGAGCAAGGTTGAGAGGGCTCCCAGTGAGCACAGGCAGGCTGAGTGGAGGGTATTTCAAAGGCATCTGCCAGGACACAGCTCCAGAGCCGCCTGATGCCTTGTGCGGCTCATCCGCTGCCTCTCAGGTCAAGGCAGCTCCCAGCTGATGGAAAATTTTGAAATGAGCACTTTTATTGTTTTGTTCAGCTTGGACTGAAACCAAATTCCACAGAGGCTGGCCCTGGGCTGGCCCTGAAAGCCTGTTTTAACCAGTTTCTCTCCACGTGCTGTGAAAGAGAACTCGGCCCCCACAGCTCCGGGTGAGGCGCCCTGCAGCGCTCAGAAGGTGTGCCCACCGGCGCCCATCCCCTCCCACACTCACACCCCAGTGCCCACCTTACGGCTCTTCCACCCACTGCTGGGCCTCCAGGTGCCAGGGCAGGAGGCAATGGGCACAGGTGGGCACAGATAATCCCCAGTGCACAACCGGCCAGTCTGTGCTTGGCAGCGCTGCCCCATTGTCTATTGTGCCCAGCCAGACCCAGTGCCCGCACATGCCCGCTGGAAAGGGGCCCACGGAGCAGGCAGCTGGGCTTCAGCAGCCCCTTCCTAAGGGGGGCAGAGCAAAAGCAGAGGTGTCTCAAGCTGTCACCAGAGATAAAAAGCAAGCCCACCTTCCTGCACCCTGCAGGACCCTAAAGGGTTGCAGGCAGACCTGACTGCTCTGCGCTCCGGGCACGCAGCTCCTGCAGCCTGTCCTGCTCCCCCCAGCCAGCAAGGCAGGGCCAAGGTAAACAATGAAATCAGCCTGAACGCCACCAGGAATAGGGAGGGAAGAGGAGCAGCAATCACAGAAGGAAACTAAGCAAAACACAGCCACCCCCTAAACCTCTTCTGGTTGCAAAGTCAGCCAGGCAATGGTTTGTGCAAACCCAGCCACCAGGCGAATGCCAGGTCCCCCACGAGGGACCCAGGAACAGCTTCCCAAGTCAGAACTTGTCACAGGGGCAGTAACTGACAGAAAGGTTCCTTTCCCAGCTGCAAACAGTGGCCAAGGCTTTCAGACAGAGCACCAAAAGCTGAACCACTGAAAAACAGATGCAGGGCTTCTGCCCACAGCAGAAACAAACCTGATTTCTACAGCACTTGGCCTGGGCTTTTTGAGGGTCACCTCAGCACAGCTGGGGGCAGCCTAACAACCCCAGCTGTGAGTTCCCCGCAGCACAGACCCTTCTCTCCTCTATTTGGATGAGTCCCTGGCTAGCACATTCTCCCTCCACCCAAAGAGCACCCCCAGAGCAGCTCTTTTACCCAAGCAACTGCACCAGCTCTAAGCAGCATTCATCCTCTCTCTTGGCCTCCCCTACATTTCCATGACTTATAGACACAATTCTCCTGGTGAAGGATGATTCTGACATCCCCACCAGCTCTTAGCCTCACACACCCTGAAGAAGCCTTGCAGGGTGCTGAAGAAGCCTTGCAGGGTGCTGAAGAAGCCTTGCAGGGTGCTGAAGAAGCCTTGCAAGGTGCTGCAGCGCTTCCGTGGAGCTCTTCCCCCTCAGCACTGCTCTTTTGTGGAGGAATGACGATCTCAAGCCGTAGGATGGCAGCCAACCCCCTGCATTTCACACTCCCCTTCCCAACCCGAGTCCTGGGGGCTTTTCCGGGCCAGCAAGAAGGCAGACGCAGCAGGGTCACCAGAAAGCATAGCTGGGATTATTTTCTCCCCGCTCGGCGTCTCGCAGCTCTTCCTCGCCCTGCGAATCTCGCCTGGGAAGAGCTCTAGCAGCTTCCCCAAGAGACAAAGGAGGACGCGCGGCTACCCGCTCCCCTGCCGGAGCACCGACGTGGCTCTTCCCAAAGTACTGAGAGGAAGCAGCAAAGGGCAGTCTCCCTCCAGCAGACTTTGAAAGACGGAGGAGCAGCCGCTTGGCTCTTGTTTAACTCAAAGGAAAACGAAAGAAATAAAAGCCCCCAACCAACCAAAACCCGCCAAGCCCACGGACCGACGGAGCCCGAGGGAAGCTGCCTCCTGTTTCTACAGCAACCGCGGGGCCGGCGCGGCGCCGGCAATGGCATCCCGGGAGGGAAAGGGGCACAAAGAAGCAAAGGGGGGGGGGGTGTCCGCCGCCCCCGGTCTCAGCGCAGCGCCCGGCGAGCAGCGCCTCGCCCCCCGCCCAGGACCCCCCCCACCCCCTCGGCCTCCCCTCGGCCCCCTCCCCACCTGTGGCGCGGCCCCCCCGCACTCACCCCAGAGAAGGGTGAGGAGCTGCGCCCGCGGCAGCAGGCTGAGCGCGTAGACGGCGCCCAGGTGCAGCAGCCCCATCAGCACCACGTTGCGCCAGACGATGGCCTGCCCGCCGCCCGCCTCCCGCCGGGGCACGGCCATCTCGCCGGCGGGGCGCTAGCGGCGGCCCCCGCGCAGTGCGGCCGGAGAGCGGCGGCGGCGGCTAAGGGAGGCAGGGCCGCGCCGCCGCATCTGTTTCTGCCGCTGCCGCCGCCGCCGCCTCCTCCATGGAGCTGCCGCGCCGCCGGCTGCGCCCCGCAGCGCGGCGGGGGCCGGGCGGGGAGGCGGCAGGAGCCCTGCATAGCGACAGCCAATGGCGGCGCCGCACGGCCGCGCTCCGCCCCGCGCCCCGCTCTCGGCGCGGGGCCGCCGCTCGGGGAGCGCCGCTCGGGGAGCGCCGCCGGCAGCAGCCGCGGCCCTGCCCTGCCCTGCCGCAGGGAGGCTGCTGGCCGGCGGCTGCCCAGCCTGCGCTGGACGAGAGGGTCGAGGCTTCCGTCCTCGCCGCCTGCGACCACTCGGGCGGCAGCCTTCAGGGCGGGCACCGGCGCCGGCCACCTGCCCCCCAGGGCTGAGGCGGTCGACGGCCCCCGGGAGAGGGTTTCGTAGAATCGCTGAATTGTTAGGGTTGGAAAGGACCTCAAGGAACGTCTAGTTCCAAACCCCCTGCCATGGGCAGGGACACCTCGCAGGAGCTCGGGAGGCTGCCCTGCGAAGACAGGATGCAGGAATTGGGGCTGTTCAGCCTGGACAGGAGAAGAGACCTTAGAGCTGCCTTTCATTATCTGAAGGGGACCTACGGAAAGGCTGGGAAGGGACTCTTCAGGAGGGCCTGCGGGGATAGGGCAAGAGGAAATGGTTTGAAACTGGAGCAGCAGGGGAGATTTAGGTTGGACATTAAGAGGAAGCTCTTCACAGTGTGTGGGGGGTGGAACACTGCAACAGGTTGCCCAGGGCTGTGGTTGAGGCCCCGTCTCTGCAGACATTCAAGATCAGACTTAGTGTGGCCATGATCTAAGTTGGATCTGCCTGCAAAAAGGGCTGGACAAGAGGGCCTTTGAGGGTCCCTTCCAACCCGATGCGGTCTGTGAATCTGAAATGTCAGCAGGCATTCAAAGGTCCTCCAAGTGAGTTTGCCTGGCTGAGAGGAGCCAGGTGAGCGCTGAAAACACACAAAGACAGCAAGCATGGCACCAGCACTGCCTACCTGAACGGAGAAACACAGCGGCATAGAACGGTAGGGGCTGGAAGGGACCTCTGGAGATCATGGAGTCCAACCCTCCTGCCAAAGCAGGGTCACCCAGGGCAGGTCACACAGGAACACACCCAGATGGGGCTTGAAAGTCTCCAGAGAAGGAGACTCCACAACCTCTCTGGCCAGCCTGCCCCAGGGCTCCAGCACTGTCACGGTAAAGAGGTTTTTTCCTCATGTTCAAGTGGACCTTCCTGGGTTCCAGTTTGTGTCCTATCACAGGGCACTGAATAGAGCCTGGCCTCTGCTTCTTGACACCCACCCTCCAGATGAACGCTCATAAGGTCTCTCAGAGTGTGCCACACTTCCTCTTCCCCTTGCCCACTGTGGCTGAAGGAGTGTTCCAGCACCCAGATGTAGATCCCTGGGGATGCTGTGCCCCCCAGGACACCACAGCCCCCTGCCAAGCTGCTGTGGGACCCTGCGTCACTTAAGCTGTGCTTGGCTGGGACAGTTCTCAAGCTGAGGCTGCAAAGGGATCAACAGGCTTTGCTTGCAATGTCTTAGGCAGACTTGTGCTGTTTTCTGTTAATGACAAAGGTTTAACAAACAGCAAAAAGTGAGCTCTAACTTTGCACAGCTCCAGATTTTGTCCTTCCTCAGTTATTTGCTCTCCCCCAGTCCTCAGCACCTTGAGCAGCAGGTTCAGTTTGGGGCCCTCACTCACAGAGGGACATTGAGGGGCTGGAGCAGATCCAGAGAAGGGCAACAAAGCTGGGGAAGGGTCTGGAGAACAGGGCTGGGGAGGAGCAGATGAGGGCCCTGGGGTTGGTTAGTTTGGAGGAGGCTGAGGGGAGACCTCCTTGCTCTCTACAGCTCCCTGAAAGGAGGTTGGAACCAGGTCAGGGTTGGTCTCTTCTCCCTAGTAAAAAGTGAAAGGACAAGAGAAAATAGCCTCAAGTTGCCCCAGGGGAGGTTTAGGTTGGACATCAGAAGAAACTTCTTCCCTGCAAGGGTTCTGCAAGCCTGGCCCAGGCTGCCCAGGGAGGTGGTCGAATGCCCATCCCTGGAGGGGTTTCCAGAGCTGTGGTGCTGAGGCCATGGCTCAGCCCCAGCCTGGGCAGAGGCAGGGAATGGTTGAAGTGGATGAGCTTAAAGGACTTCTCCATCTGAAACCCTTCTGTGATTCTGTGCCCTGGAAGCATTTTCCCTTTGGGCCTTCAGAAGGGCAGCGTTGGCCTCCACTCCTGATGGGCAGTTGCTAGGGACAGGGAGCTGGGCCTGGGGGAGAGTGGTTTCAGGATGGGTGATAACAGGTACAGACCTCTGGTACACAGCACATTAGTCTGCTGTGCTAATGAATTACTAAGTAACCCCCCTGAGGCAAGTGAGTCAGCAGAGAGCATGTAATGAAACCCAAGACTGGCTTGGATAGATGTTGAACATCCCTCTAGAATTCTCCATGTGGAAGGAAGGAAGAGGACAAAGGTGCTGGAAGTGCTTCACAGCAGGACAGAGTGAGGATCATTCTAATGCCCCTGCTGCCTGCTCCCTCCACGTTTCAGCACAGAGCTCTTGGAAAGCCTTTTTTTGTTCTTCTTCTCCTTCTATCTTGCCATGAAAAATGAAGCAATGCCCCCAAAGCATTGTTCAGATGAAGGCTTTACATGGTAAAGAAGGAAATGAAGCCTGCTCTGCTCTCATGAGACCCCCCCCACCTGGAGCACTGTGTCCAGTTCTGGTGCCCCCCCCCCCAGCCACCATAAGAGGGACATGGAACTGTTGGAGAGGGTCCAGAGGAGGTCACAGGGCTGCAGAACCTCCCCTGTGGGGACAGGCTGGGAGAGCTGGGGCTGTTCAGCCTGGAGAAGAGAAGGCTCCAGGGAGACCTTAGAGCAGCTTCCAGTACCTGAAGGGGCTCCAGGAGAGCTGGGGAGGGACTTTTGATAAGGGCTGGGAGTGCCAGGCTGAGGAACAATGGCTTTGAGCTGGGAGAGGGGAGACTGAGAGTGGAGATGAGGAAGAAGCTCTTGAGAGTGAGGCTGGGGAGACTCTGGCATAGGCTGACCAGGAAGGTCCCTTCCAACCCAGACCCTTCTATCAGAGGAACAAGTGTTCATGTATTGAAGAGTTCCTCATGTACCTGGCAAAGAAGCTGAGCAACAAGCTCCCAAGAAGCCTCCCTTGTGCTGTCCAGGCAGGCACAGACCTACAGGTGAGGTCAGCTGCAGTTGCCCTTTGAAGGTAAACCCTCTCCTGGTTAAACTCTCTTCTGGCTAACCTGCAGCTGGGAAGCTTGTAGGAGTTGTCTCTGGTCTCTTGGGGGTGAGAGGTGCACCGACTGCATCCATAGCTCCTCCCTGGCCTTTGCTGCTGTTACCTGCCTGACCCACAGGGCTTAGAGGAGGGGGAAATGTGAGCCACCAGCTCAGCCTGCGGTGAGTCAAGGCTGGGAGACGATCCCGAAGGTGCCCATTGAAGACTGGACGTGTTGAGGCCCTTCTGGTGTCAGGGCCTCATTTATCAGCCTCCCTCAGTGTACTCTGGCAGTGGCCTTGGCTCTCACTGAAGGCTGAGTGACTCTGCTCAGTGCTGCTCAGCACCCCTGGCCAGGGAGGCAGAATCAGTCAGGGCAGCCCTCTGACCACACGAGCCTTTAGCTCTGAGCCGTGCCTGGCTCCAGCTGTGCTGCCCTGGCTTTGCAGTGGGGGCTTAACAAAGCCCACAACAGCAAACCCTTCTGGGTTTGGAGCCACACAGGACTCTGGGTGTGGTGAGGGGAGACAAGGGAGGGAAACAGCCGACCCAGAGCCTCCTTGTTTACCCCTTTCAGGCATAACAGAGCCCTCCAGCCCTGCTGGGTTTGTGCTGCTGGAGAAAAGGACCAGCGTGGTGAGGAGGGCGAGGACGAAGCTGAGAGGGGGCTGCAGGGCTCTGGGGAGTGGTGCCATGGCTCTGCATGCTGCCTCTGCCAGGCATGCCCCCCTCTCCTCCACGGCTTTGGGGGCTCTGGCAGCAAGACCCCCCCTCCTTTCTTTCACTAGCCCAGTCAGGCTAACATCTGCTGGCTTCTGGGCAGAGGAAACACAGCTACTGATCAGGCTCCCCAGAGAGGTTGTGGAGCCTCCTTCTCTGGAGACTTTCAAGCCCCATCTGGATGTGTTCCTGTGTGACCTGTGCTGGACTCTGTGGCCCTGCTTTGGCAGGGGAGGGCTGGACTGGATCATCTCCAGAGGTCCCTTCCAACCCTTAACAGCCTGTGAGCAGCAGCCCCACCAAAGGCACAGCACAGGGCAAGGCTGCTACACACCACACAGGCTGGCAGCGCTGCAGAGACTGACACCCCATCTCCAGCAGCCCTGTCTAGTGCTGACCTGGGGCTTCTGCCATCAAAACAGGTTGGACTTGATGATCTTTGAGGTCTTTTCCAACCTTATTGATGCTATGAAAACCAAGGCACAGAGCTCCAGAGGCAGGGAAAAGCTTTTCACTGGACACCCCTCTCCAACACTCGGCCCACGGTCAGCTCTGCAGCGCTGGCCCCGCTGCACCCCAACTCTCCTCCTCAGCAGCAGAGCTGCAGTAATGCTGCCCTTCCCCACAGGCCCTCCTGCTGGAGCTCCTGCCTGGATGGTGACTCCTGAGGCAGATACCTCCTGCTGGCAGCTGCCCTTCTTGGGCAGCACCCCTGGTGCACACCACAGCCCTGAGTTCCCTTCCATCCTTTTTCCTTCTAAATCTGCAGGCTGGAGGGGCCACCAAGAGGAGCAGCCTGGCAGTGATGCCAGGGTATCAGCCTCTTCCCACTCATGGAGATCAAAATTAGGTTATTTTGGGCCAGATTCTTTTTCTGGTATAAACTGGCAGAGCCTCTTTGCCTTCTGTAAATGGAGAGGGCCATTTGCATTTGTACCAGCACCTGGGGGGCTAATTGCTTGGCACTCCTTGAAGACCTGACCAGATGGCAGCAGAGCTGATGAACTGTTCTTATTCATCTCAGCTGCTCTCAGGAGAGGCACAGATTTTTGCCCCCCACTGCTGTGAAGTGCTTGGGCAGGGCAGGGCTGGGCAGTGCTCCAGGCCTGAGCTCCTGGGGACAGCTGAGGCCAAGGATACCTTTGCTTCCAGTGAGGAGAGCTGGTGCAGAGTCCAGGCTGGTGCTGCAACATCACAGCACCCCAAGATGCCATCACCTCAAACCCCTCACTCTTCCTCTCTGAGCTGGTGGTCTCATTTTTGACCACTTCAGTGTCCCAACCCAGCTTACCTGTGGCCAGCTAAGGTCACATTTGTTCTCATGCTAACACTGCTCTTCAGTTCCACTCAACCTGCTTCCCTCCTTGCTCTTCCCTGGGTGAACAAGTGTGTTTAAGTCTCCTCCTGTTCAACAAACTCTTCAGACCCCAACTTCTCCATGCCTTGCTGGGTCCCTCCTCACCTGGCATCCTCTTTTAGATGGATGGAAGTCTCACAAAGGCTTCTGCAATGCCTGGAAACCTTCCTTGGTTTTACAAAGCCACTGCTCCTAGCTCATCCTTTCAGGTCCTGCTGGCTCCTCTTGTTCATAGAATAGAGATCATAGAATTGTTAGGCTTGGAAGGGACCTCTAGGATCATCTAGTTCCAACCACCTGCCATGGGCAGGGACACCAGCTTATGAGCTGGAAAGGACCTTAAAGATCATCCAGTTCCAACCCCACTGTCCTGGGCAGGGACACCAGCTTAGGAGCTGGAAAGGACCTTAAAGATCATCTAGTTCCAACCCCACTGCCCTGGGCAGGGACACCAGCTGTTGAGCTGGAAAGGACCTTAAAGATCATCCACTTCCAACCCCACTGCCCTGGGCAGGGACACCAGCTTATGAGCTGGAAAGGACCTTAGAGATCATCCAGTTCCAACCCCACTGCCCTGGGCAGGGACACCAGCTTAGGAGCTGGAAAGGACCTTAGAGATCATCTAGTTCCAACCCCACTGCCCTGGGCAGGGACACCAGCTGTTGAGCTGGAAAGGACTTCAAGGATCATCTAGTTCCAACCCCACTGCCCTGGGCAGGGACACCAGCTTAGGAACTGGAAAGGACCTTAAAGATCATCTAGTTCCAACCCCACTGCCCTGGGCAGGGACACCAGCTGTTGAGCTGGAAAGGACTTCAAGGATCATCTAGTTCCAACCCCACTGCCCTGGGCAGGGACACCAGCTTAGGAACTGGAAAGGACCTTAAAGATCATCTAGTTCCAACCCCACTGCCCTGGGCAGGGATAGCTCCTCCCAGCCCAGCTTGCTCAAGCCCCTGTCCCACCTGGCTTACAACACTTGGAAGCTTGGAGCCTCCACAACTCCTCTAGGGAAACCTGCTCCAGAGCCTCACCACCCCCACCCAGGGAAGAATTTCCTCCTAATGTCTGATCTAAAGCCAGCTTCTTCCAGTTTGAAGCCACTAGCCCTCACCCTGTCTCACCAGGCCTTTGTAACAAGCCTTCTCCAGCTTTCCTGTAGCTCCCTTCAAACCCTGGAAGGCTGCTCCAAGGTCTTCCAGCAGCCTTCTCAGCTCCAGGCTGAACAGTCCCACTGATAAGCTCTGTGAGTGATAATACTTCCCACAGGATGAGCTGCCAAGCCTGCAGCCCACAGGCACTGATTATTTTTGGTGTTTCTCAGGCAAAGCTGCTCTATTTTTTTCTCTCCCCCCTCTCCTGGGGCTGTCTTGCAACTCCTTTCCTTCCTTGGCACCCTTGCTATTCCTGGCACACCACTGCAGATGTGGAGAACTCCAAGCCAGCTCCAGCTGTGCCCTAGGAAAACACACCTGGGAAACTCTCCCCGCTCCAGCCCCAAGCTGCTCACAGCCAGCAGAAGAGGCCCACAGGAGCCAGCAGAGCAGCAGCTCCAGAGGGCTGCAAGAAGCCACTGCCCACTGTAGGGGTGGGTAAAACACTGCATTAGTTCCACCCTTAGCTCTTGAAAATACACAGGGATGTGTCACAGACTCAAAATGGTTTGGGTTGAAGGGACCTTAAAAGACCATCTAGTTCCTAGCCCCTGGGCTGGGCAGGGACACCTTCTCCTAGAGCAGCTTGCTCAAGGGCCTTGAACACCTCCAGGGTGAGAGCATTCACAACCTCCCCTGGGCCACCTGTGCCACAGCCATTGCTAAACCTCTCCTTGAAATGGAAATCACAGAGCTGGCAGGGCTGGAAGGGAGCTCAAGGCTCAGCCAGCCCCAGCCCCCTGCCCTGGGCAGGGACACCTCACACCACAGCAGGTTGCTCACAGCCACCTCCAGCCTGGCTGCAAACACCTCCAGCCAGGAGGCTTCCACCACCTCCCTGGGCAGCCTGGGCCAGGCTCTCACCACCCTCCTGGCCGACAACTTCTTCCTCACAGCCAATCTCCAGCTCCCCACTTCTATTTTGCTCCATCCCCCCCAGTCCTATCCCTCCCTCACCCCCTCCAAAGTCCCTCCCCAGCTCTCTTGCAGCCCCCTGCAGCTCCTGCAAGGCCACCAGAAGGTCTCCTGGGAGCCTTCTCCTCTGCAGCCTGCACAACCCCAACTCTCTCAGTCTGTGCTCAGAGCAGCTCCAGCCCTCTGCTCCTCCTCCTGGCCCTGCTCTGGACACTTTCCAGCCCCTCCAGAGCCTTCCTGGCACAGAGGCTGCAGAGCTGGCCCCAGAGCTGCAGCTGTGGGCTCAGCAGAGTGGAGCAGAGGGGCAGAATCCCCTCCCTGGCCCTGCTGGCCACACTTCTCTTGCTGCAGCCCAGGCTCTGCTTGGCTCTCTGGGCTGCAAGTGCTCCCTGCTGGCTCCTGGGGAGCTTCTCCTCTCCCAGCACCTCCAAGGCCTTTTCTCCAGGGCTGCTCTCCAGCCAGTCCCTGCCCAGCCTGGATCAGTGCCTGGGATTGCCCTGCCCCAGCTGCAGGACCTTGCAGCATTTGGCCTTGTTGAACCTCCTGAGGTTGTCGTGGGCCCAGCTCTGCAGCCTGTCAAGGTCAGGGGGGATGTTAAGCAGAGGTTTCAGTGATGGTGCCCAGCACACACCAAGAGCTGTGTGGGTTCAAGCCCCTCCAAGGTGCACTTGAGAAGAGACAGGTTCTTATAAATTAACATTTATTGAAAATATCACAGCAGCCTTTAGTTTGCTCTTTGGGCCCAGTGCAAAAGGAAGCTACTGACCATGGAGAAGTGCCAAAGCAGCTCCATAGAATGAAAGACCAACTACACTTGATAGTAGGGATCAGGCTCTTTAATCTGGTGGAGCAGGGAGAGTGGGGGGTGGTGAAGGGAACCATCTGGTTCGGGCTCTGATACACAGCCTCGGGCCTCGCCTGAACACAGATCCGGCATTAAAAGCCACTGGGTAGCAGTAAGACATGCATCTAAAAACTGACAGGATGGGCAGCATCCATTAAACAGGCTGACCTGGAGAGTTGGGGGTGAGGAGGAGGAAAACAAGGAAAGCACCAGGGCTCCAGGGCCCTCCTAGAAGGGAGAGTGGAAGCGCCGCTCGCCTGCGCCGCGGGGAGCAGGGCTCCTGCTCCGGCCCCCGCACCTCGGCTGTGGAGGTGAACCTCTTTGGAAAAGCAACCCTCAAAGGCCTGGCCAGAGCAGGCTCCCTTCAGACCCCCAGCTTGTTGGCCTGGGTCAGGACAACCTTCAGGACAGGCATGAAAGCAGAGGTCTCGCTGAAGTTGCTGGTGCTGACGATGTGCGTGTGGATGTTCAGCCCCTCCTGGTAGTTGCGGCCCTCGATGCTCTTCACCATGCTGTGCAAGCCACTGAGGATGGCTGGGGAGAGCTGCAAGGGAGGCAGGCAAGGCAGGTCAGCAGAAAGCAAGCCCTGCACACACCCTCCCTGCTAGGAGAGCTTGGAGGGCTTGTCCAACCCCAATGCTTCTAGCAATGAGTAGATGTGGTGCTTCAGGACGTGGGCTGGGGGTCACAGAGGTGTTGGGTAGGAGGTTGTGATCACAGAATCACCAAGGTTGGAAGAGACCTCAAGGATCAGCAAGTCCAACCTGGCACCACAGACCTCATGGCTAGACCATGGCACCAAGTGCCACATCCAATCCCCTCTTGAACACCTCCAGGGATGGGGACTCCACCACCTCCCTGGGCAGCTCATCCCAATGCTGAACGACTCGCTCGGTGAAGAACTTTCTCCTCCCCTCCAGCCTAAACCTCCCCTGGCACAGCTTGAGACTGTGTCCTCTTGTTCTGCTGCTGGGGGCCTGGGAGAAGAGACCAACCCCCACCTGGCTACAACCACCTTTCAGGTAGTTGTAGAGAGCAAGAAGGTCTCCCCTGAGCCTCCTCTTCTGCAGGCTAAGCAACCCCAGCTCCCTCAGCCTCTCCTCACAGGGCTGTGCCCCAGACCCCTCCCCAGCCTTGTTGCCCTTCTCTGGACACCTTCAAGTCTCTCAATGTCCTTCCTAAACTGAGGGGCCCAGAACTGGACACAGGACTCAAGCTGTGGCCTCAGCAGTGCTGAGCACAGGGCACAATGATCTCCCTGCTCCTGCTGGCCACACTCTGCCTGACCCAGGCCAGGATGCCCTTGGCCTTCTTGGCCCCCTGGGCACACTGCTGGCTCATGTTCAGCCAGCTGTCAATCAGCACCCCCAGGTCCCTCTCTGTTTGGCAGCTCTCAGCCACTCTGCCCCCAGCCTGTAGCTCTGCCTGGGGTTGCTGTGGCCAAAGTGCAGCCCCTGGCACTGGGATTTGTTGAATGCCATCCTGTTGGCCTCTGCCCATCTGCCCAGCCTGGCAAGGTCCCTCTGCAGAGCCCTTCTGCCCTCTGACTGACCAACATCTGCCCCCAGCTTGCTGTCAGCTGCACATTTGCTGATGACTGACTCCATCCCCTCCTCCAGATCATGTTGAAGATGTTAAAGATGCTGGGGCCCAGCCCTGCTCCCTGGGGCACAGCACTGGTGCCTGGCTGCCAGCTGGCTGTGGCACCATTCACCACCACTCTCTGGGCTCAGCCTCCAGCCAGTTCCTCACCCAGCTCAGAGCTGCTGTGCCAGCCAGGGGCTGACAGCTTGGCCAGCAGTCTGCTGTGGGGGACGGAGGTCTTGTCCAACCCTACTGATTCTATCAAGGAGTAGATGTGGTGCTTCAGGACATGGCCTGGTGGCCATAGAGGTGCTGGGTAGAAAGCTGGTTTTGCCCCCAGGCTGCAAGTCTCACTTCCTGCTAGCAGCAGGGGACCTTGCTGGGGATGGGCCTCCCTGATGCATTCATCCAGTGCTTGCTGCAGGCCCTGCACAGCACCATCATACTCATGGCATGAACTCCAGAGCACTGCAAGGTCTCTGCAGGCACTTGGGGACAGGCTTGGGAGGGCTGGGGCTGTTCAGCCTGGAGAAGAGAAGGCTGCAGGGAGACCTCAGAGCAGCCTCCTAGTATTTGAAGGGGCTCCAGGAGAGCTGGGGAGGGCCTTTTGGCAAGGGCTGGGAGTGCCAGGCTGAAGGACAATGGCTTTGAGCTGGGAGAGGGGAGACTGAGACCCTTGTGAGGCTGTGCAGGTGTTTCTGCAGAGGGGTTGGGGACACTTCAGAGCTTCTCACATGGCATACAGATACCAGTGCCTGGCTGGTTCATGAGCCATGGTAAGTCCTAGAATGGTTTGAATTGGAAAGGACCTTAAAGATCATCCAGTTCCAATCCCCTGCCTTTGGCAGGGACACCTCACACTAGAGCAGCTTGCTCAAGGCCCCATCCAACCTAAGCCTTCAACACTTCAAGGCTTGGAGCCTCCAAATGGGAACAACCTCACCCTCACTCTCAACAATTTCTTCCTTATCTCCAGTCTGAATCTCCTTTCTCCCAGCTCAAAGCCTTTGTTCCTCAGCCTGGCACTCCCAGCCCTTGTCACAAGTCCCTCCCCAGCTCTCCAGTAGAGTGACTCCAGAGAAAGAGCAAGCACCTGCAGAGGAGCCCACACCACTGCTGAGGCTCTAGGCCACCCCTGCAACACTTGCTGGGGCTGGGGGGAAGCGCAGCAGGACTTACTGTCTGCTCCCTAAGCTTGTCATAGAGGAACTCCAGGCGCTTGTTGGCGTCGTCAAGCTTCCTCTTGGTTTGCTGCAAGAGAAAGGAACTCATTAGCACAGGGCCACAGATCCATGGCAGCTGGAGGAGACCTTTAAGATCAGCCAGTCTGACCATCAACCCAACCCAAATTGCTCAGGGGGGAAGGAAAACCAAATGCAGACTCCTGAAGCAGTAAGCCAGGTGCTGGCTCCTCTGGGGTAGAAGGCAGCTGGCTGCTCCCTGCGTTTGCTCCTCCCGTGGGTCTGCAGCTGCAATCACCCAGAGGAAGGTCTGTGCACCCTCAGGTGCCCCCAGGTGTGTGGAGGCTGTGGGGCCTCACAGAATGATAGAATGGTCCAGGCCAGAGGGGGCTTCCAAAGCTCATCCAGTCCAACCCCTTCTGCAGTCAGCAGGGACATCCCCAACTAGATCAGGCCTCGCTGAGCCTCACCTTGAACATCTCCAGGGAAGGAGCCTCAACCACCTCCCTGGGCAACCTGTTCCAGTGTTCCACCACCCCCATAGTGAAGAACCTGCTCCTAATATCCAGTCTAAGTCTCCTCTGCTCTAATCTGAAGCCATTGCCCCTGGTCCTGTCCCTGCAGGCCTTTGCAAAGGCCTGCAGGGACAGGACCAGGGGCAATGGCTTCTACCCTTCAGGTACTGGGAGGCTGCTATTAGGTCTCCCTGAAGCCTCCTCTTCTCCAGGCTGAACACCCCCAGCTGCCTCAGCCTGGCCTCAGAGCAGAGCTGCTCCAACCCCCTGATCATTTTCATGGCCTCCTCTGGACCCTCTCCATGTCCAGGTCCTTCCTACATTGAGGGCTCCAGACCTGGACACAGTACTCCAGGTGAGGTCTCACCAGAGCAGAGCAAAGTGGCCTAGGCCCACAGCCAGTTCATTCCTTTGCCTCCACCCAAACCAGCCTGCTTCTGTGCCCCAGAACAAGAAGAGAGCTGGAACTGAACACTTCCCAGTGCTCCCAGCTTGAGCAGAGCACTGGGGGGCTTTCTTCCCCACAGGGGAGCTCATGCTCATCCCTGCTGAAGCTGACCACAAGAAGTGTCATGAAGAGCTCAGAGTCTTCTTGCCACATGGCCACCTTTCACCTGCTGGAAGCTGTGCTCTTGGCCCCAGACTGTCCCAGCTGAGCACAAGGCTTTGTGTGATAGTGGGTGGGACATGGAATGGTTTGGGACCTTAAGGATCATCCAGTTCCAACCCCCCTGCCATGGGCAGGGACACCTCCCACCAGCCCAGGCTGCTCAAGACCTTGGACACCTCCAGGCAGGAGGCAGCCACAGCCTCCCTGGGCAGCCTGTGCCAGAGTCTCCCCAGCCTCACTCTCAAGGATCTCTTCCTCCTCTCCACTCTCAGTCTCTCCTCTCCCAGCTCAAAGCCATTGTTCCTCAGCCTGGCACTCCCAGCCCTTGGCCAAAGTCCCTCCCCAGCTCTCCTGGAGCCCCTTCAGGCACTGGAAGGCTGCTCTGAGGTCTCCCTGGAGCCTTCTCTTCTCCAGGCTGCACAGCCCCAGCTCTCCCACAGCCTGTGTCCCCAGGGGAGGTTCTGCAGCCCTCTGATCAAGCTGTCCTTGTCCCTCATCCTGTCACTCCCAGCCCTTGGCAGAAGTCCTGTGGTAGTTTCAGGCTGTGCCTTTACATTTTTTTCCCCCACAGATCTTGACCAGAGAAGCAGTTAAAGTGTCAGTAAGTCACTGCTGGGTGGAAAAAGGAAAACAAAGATCAATCTAAACCTCCCCCACTGGAGAGAGCTACCACAAGATGGGTTGTACCAAAACAATTTCCTCCTCTCTTCCTGATGCTTTGCTCTGGGAGAGATCCTAACTTGCTTCTGCTTCACCTTGGCTGCACTGTTTTGGTGTTAACTCCTCTGCTCCTCTCTCCCTTCTTTTGCTCAGGGGGAGGCAGGGAAGGAGAAGCTGGCAGCTTCCCCCTGCTCTTTGACCTGGGTGGGTTCTTGTGCTGTTCATGAGTTGCAGATCCCTGTCACTATTGTACCTCCTGGATGTTTTGTCCACATCCCCTGCAGCCCATTGCAGACTGCAGTTCTGCCTGGAAACACAGCTCTCCCTTGCTTCCAGCTGGGCTGGCAAAGGTAATGGTGGGGAGGGAGGGGGAATTTCAACCCACCACACACTTTGCTACACACTGCTTGTGGCTGCCCCAAGCAGAAGGAAGCTGCCTGAGGAGGGGCTGTGGTGAGCTGTGCCTTCAGCCCAAGCACTCTGGACACACCCCAGAGACCTACCGGGTCGGAGGCAGACAGCAGGCACCTCTGGATGAGGGCCTCAAAGGTGGTCTTCAGAACAAGGTGCTCCTCAGGGATGGGCTTCTTGGTAATCTTCTCTGTTGGCAGGGCCTGCACATGCTGAGAAAGAAGGGAGCAGGGTGAGGCTGTTCCAGGGGGCTCTGCCCAGGTGCTGTTTCCAGCTCACCCCCGTGGCATTGCTGGGCAGCCGAGCACAACCCCAGCTCCTTCCCTGTGTGGAGGTGACACCATCAGCAGCTGCTGTCACTCCCTCTGGAGGGCTGGGAAGTTGCAGAAGGAAGCAGCTTGCTGCTCCAGAACATTCATAGGACCACAGGATGTCAGGAGTTGGAAGGGACCTCTGGAGATCATCCAGTCCAACCCCCCCTCGCCAGAGCAGGGCCATAGCATCCAGCACAGTATCACAGTAACTAAGGTTGGAAGAGACCCCAAGGATCAGCAAGTCCAACCTGTTCCAACAGACCTCACGACTAGACCATGGCACCAAGTGCCACATCCAATCTCCCCTTGAACACCTCCAGGGATGGGGACTCCACCACCTCCCTGGGCAGCACATCCCAATGCCGAACGACTCGCTCAGTGAAGAACTTTCTCCTCACCTCGAGTCTAAACCTCCCCTGGCACAGCTTGAGACTGTGTCCCCTTGTTCTGGTGCTGGTTGCCTGGGAGAAGAGACCAACCCCTTCCTGGCTACAACCACCCCTCAGGTAGTTGTAGAGGGCAATGAGGTCACCTCTGATCCTTCTCTTCTCCAGGCTAAGCAACCCCAGCTCCCTCAGCCTCTCCTCACAGGGCTGTGCTCAAGGCCTCTCCCCAGCCTTGTTGCCCTTCTCTGGACACCTTCAAGTCTCTCAATGTCCTTCTTAAACTGAGGGGCCCAGAACTGGACACAGGACTCAAGCTGTGGCCTAACCAGTGCAGAGTACAGGGCACAATGACCTCCCTGCTCCTGCTGGCCACACTGTTCCTAATACAGGCCAGGATCCCCTTGGCCCTCTTGGCCACCTGGGCACACTGCTGGCTCATGTTTAGGCAGGTGTCAATCAGCACCCCCAGGTCCCTCTCTGCCTGGCTGCTCTCAGCCACTCTGCCCCCAGCCTGTAGCTCTGCCTGGGGTTGCTGTGGCCAAAGTGCAGCCCCTGGCACTGGGACTTGTTGAATGCCATCCTGTTGGCCTCTGCCCATCTGTCCAGTCGGTTGAGGTCCCTCTGCAGAGCCCTTCTGCCCTCTAACTGACCAACATCTGCTCCCAGCTTGGTGTCATCTGCAAACTTTCTGATGACTGACTCAACCCCCTCATCCATGTCATCAATGAAGATGTTAAAGACGTCACAGAGGAGCACATCTAGATGGGTCTTCAAAGTCTCCAGAGAGGGAGACTCCACAACCCCTCTGGGCAGCCTGTTCCAGAGCTCTGTGAGCCTCACAGTGAAGAAGTTCCTCCTCATGTTGAGGTGGAGCCTCCTGTGCTGTAGCTCCTATCCAGATGAACTGCAAAGCAGCAGTGTCTGGGTGGAGATGGCAGGAGCACAGTGCCAGTGTGGTGCAGAGCTGGTGACCAAAGACTCTGCAGAGCCCTTGGGGAGCACAAGAGGGGCCCCCAGGCGAGGGGGGCCACCCGTGCCCGCTGGGGCTGCCTTACCTGGATGGCATTGCCGATGGGGGCCCCGGGAGCCCCCTCCGTGCTGGGCTTGGAGGCAGCAGGAGGCAGGATGCAGGGCCCTGGGGGCTGGGCTGCAGGGGAGAAGCCCCCCTGGCCTGGGGGCCCTGGCAGCAGCTGTGGGGGCTGGAAGCCAGGCGTGCCCAGGAGGGGGGCCGGAGCCGCGGGCTGCTGCAGCGGGCACTGCGCGTCTGCCAGCGGGTTCATGATGGGGGAGGTGATGGGCACCGGGGGCTGGAAGTTATCAGGGACCTGGGCAACAAAAGCAGACAGGGCATTGGTGCTGCTGTGGGCACAGCCCAGCCCCCAGCTCCCACAGACCACCCCTCTCCCCCCCAGCAGCTCTGCTCTGCAGAGTCCCCAGGGGCAGGCAGCACAGGAGCGCAGCCTGGCCACACCAACCCTTCCCCTGGCTGCACTGCACAGGGGGCAGTGCCCTGGGGCAGCAAGAGCCCCCACTCCTGTCTGCTCTGCCCAGCCTGCCCCTGGCACAGGAGCCACCTCAAATCAGAGCCACTCACCCTCACTGGAAAGAAGTTTCTCCTCAAGTTGAGGTGAAACCTTCTCTGCTCCAGTTTGTGGCCTTTGCTCCTTGGCTTATAGCTGAGCACCACCCAACAGAGCTTGGCCTCCTCCCCTTGCCCCCCAGCTACTGAGAGGCATTGATCAGCTCCCTCTCAGCCTGCTCCTCTCCAGGCTAACCACCCCCAGGGCTCTCAGCCTCTCTGCACAGGGGACATGCTCAAGTCCCCAACTCCTCCTCCTGGCTCTCCCTTGGGCTCTCCCCAGCAGCTCTCTGTCTCTCTGGAACTGGGGAGCACAGAACTGGACACAGGATTGCAGCTGTGGTCTCAGCAGGGCAGAGCAGAGGGGGAGAAGAACCTCCCCAGCCCTGCTGGCCACACTCTTCTTACTGCCCCCCAGGCCCCCATTGGCTCTCTTGGCCACCAGGGCATTTCCCTGTCCCATGCAGAACTTGCTGCCCACCGGCACTCCAAGGTCTTTGTGGAGCTGCTCTCCAGCAGGACAGCCCCTACCCTGTCCTGGTGCCTGATTCCCCCCCAGGTGCAGCACCCTGCACTTGTCCTTACTGAACTACATGGGAGAGGAAGATTACAGCCCCCTGGATGCCAAGTGTGAAGCAGTGGTGCCAGGCTTCAGCTGGAGAAAGCAAACCCAAGCCAGCAGCAAAGGCAAGCTGTAAAAGCAGTGAATCACAGCCAGACCCTTTGGAAGGGCTGGGGGGGGACAGCCTCCCTGAGGTGGAAAACAGTTGCAAAGGCTTGCTGGGGCTTAGAAAGCTGCCAGATGCTTCTAGCTGCCAACAGCCCCTGTGGTGAGTCACTGACAACATCCTGAACCGTCCCCCCTGCCGCGGGGGACATCGGGGAAACAAACACAGAACCGTTTCTGGCAGGGCTTTGTTCCATGCCCGGCAAGGAAAACACAACACACACAGCTTCAAGGGAGGCAGCCCTCCAGCCCTGCCTGGGGCACACACACACACAGCAGCAGCAGCTCTTTGGAGGAGGCTGCTGCTTGCTGTGCTCTGAGGGCCAGCAGTTCTTCTCAGGCTGCTTCCCTCCTCTTTCTCCTCCTACTTTAGAGCCTGAAGCTCCAGGAGGCAGCATGCCCAGGGAGGTGGTGGAAGCTTCATCCCCGGAGGTTTGGAAGGGGGTGTGGGGCTGTGAGCAACCTGATCCAGTGTGTGGTGTCCCTGCCCATGGTAGAGGGCTTAGAACTGAGGGCTCAGAACTGATCCTTGAGGCCCCTTCCAGCCCTAACACAAAAAATGTGCCATAAGCATCCCCCTGAGCTAATTGCTAGCTGGGAAAGGGCAGGAAGAGCAGGAGGTGGTGGAAGCCTCCTGCCTGGGGGTTTTAGCAGCCAGGCTGGAGGTGGCTGTGAGCAACCTGCTGTGGTGTGAGGTGTCCCTGCCCATGGCAGGGGGTTGGGGCTGGCTGAGCCTTGAGCTCCCTTCCAACCCTGACAACTGATTCTCTGCTGGCTGCTGGGGGACAGTAAGGAGCACACACAGCATCCCCTGCCCACCCTCCTGACTCAGAGACCCCAAGCCAAAAGCTGAGGGCCACTTCTGCCATCACCCTCACCCAGACCTTATCTTGCCTGCTCCAACTACCTTTTTTTTCCCCCTCCCCTCCCCACACTTTCCCCTCTTGCTCCCTACATGCAGCATGCTCAGAGAGCAGAGGCTGATGCTGACTGCATGGTGCACCCCAGAGGATGGAAAGGCTCCCCCCAGTTATTCTATCCTGCTGCAGCCTGCATCTGTTTGCCAACCCCACACTGCCTCCATCACACAAAGTGTCTCCCTCTCAGCAGATGGCTCAGGGTCAGAGCCTTAACTGACATCAGCTGCTTGCAGCTCCAGCCAAGCCTGTGACTGATGACAACTTGCAGGGCCTCATGGTTTTGCCCAAGGCTCATCCCCTGCTCAACTCATCATCTTGGCTGCAGATGGAAACAGTCCCAGGTAGTTTGTTCCCTCAAACCAGGATCAATGCTGCCATGAACAACCACAGCCTCAGCAACAAGCCCCCAGCTCTCCAGAGGCTTAACTGTTTTGAAAGAGAGAATGCACATTGGAGAGGAATTAAAGGGCCATTTCTGCTCAGGAATCAGAGAATTGTTGGGGTTGGAAGGGAGCTCAAGGCTCAGCCAGCCCCAGCCCCCTGCCCTGGGCAGGGACACCTCACACCACAGCAGGTTGCTCACAGCCACCTCCAGCCTGGCTGCAAACACCTCCAGCCAGGAGGCTTCCACCACCTCCCTGGGCAGCCTGGGCCAGGCTCTCACCACCCTCCTGGCCAACAACTTCTTCCTCACAGCCAATCTCAACCTAACCATTTCTAGTTCTGCTCCAGCCCCCCCACTCCTATCCCTCCCTCACCCCCTCCAAAGTCCCTCCCCAGCTTTCTTGCAGCCCCCTGCAGATCCTGGAAGGCCACCAGAAGGTCTCCTGGGAGCCTTCTGGAACTACAGTTCAATAATGGGTGGACTCAGTGATCTTAAAGGTCTTTTAGAATAGAATCAACCAGGTTGGAAGAGACTTTCAAGATCATTAAGTCCAACCTCTCACCCAGCACCATCTAATCAACTAAACCATGCAATCAAGCACCCCATCAAGTCTCCTCCTGAACACCTTCAGGGATGGGGACTCCACCACCTCCCTGGGCAGCACATTCCAATGGGCAATCACTCTCTCTCTCTGTAGAATTTCTTCCTAACATCCAGTCTGAACCTCCCCTGGCACAGCTTGAGACTGTGTCCTCTTGTTCTGGTGCTGGCTGCCTGGGAGAAGAGACCAACCCCCAGCTGGCTACAGCCTCCCTGCAGGGAGTTGCAGAGAGCAAGAAGGTCTCCCCTGAGCCTCCTCTGTTCCAGGCTAAGCAACCCCAGCTCCCTCAGCCTCTCCTCACAGGGCTGTGCCCCAGACCCCTCCCCAGCCTTGTGCCCCAGACCCCTCCCCAGCTTTGTTGCCCTTCTCTGGACACCTTCCAGCAGCTCAACCTCTTTCCTAACCTCAGGAGCCCAGAACTGGACACAGGACTCAAGCTGTGGCCTCAGCAGTGCTGAGCACAGGGCACAAGGACTTCCCTGCTCCTCCTGGCCACACTCTGCCTGACCCAGGCCAGGCTGCCCTTGGCCTTCTTGGCCCCCTGGGCACACTGCTGGCTCCTGTTCAGCTGCTCTCCACCAGCACCCTCAGGTCCCTCTCTGCCTGGCTGCTCTCAGCCCCTCTGCCCCCAGCCTGTGGCACTGCCTGGGGTTGCTGTGGCCAAAGTGCAGCCCCTGGCACTTGGCTGTGTTCAACCTCCTGCCCTTGGCCTCTGCCCTTCTGCCCAGCCTGGCCAGGTCCCTCTGCAGAGCTCTGCTGCCCTCTCACAGCTCAGCTCCTGCCCCCAGCTTGCTGTCAGCTGCACATTCCCTGCTGATGGACTCCATCCCCTCCTCCAGATCATCAATGAAGATATTGATCAGGCTGGGGCCCAGCACTGCTCCCTGGGGCACACCACTGGTGCCTGGCTGCCAGCTGGCTGTGGCACCATTCACCACCACTCTCTGGGCTCAGCCTCCAGCCAGTTCCTAACCCAATGCAGTGTGCTCCTGTCCAAGCCAGGGGCTTGGAGCTGCAGCTTTTGTTTGCTGCTGACTCTCCCTCCCTCCCCCCCACCCTTCCCCTGCCAATTGGCTTCCCAGGAGCAACTTCAGCTCCTGCTTATCAAGGGCCCAGCACTCCCCTGTGTCAAGGTAGGATTTTCTAGGGTACCTTCTTCTTGGCAGCTCTGTTCAGGGCAGGAGGGTCATTCCATCCATTCTGAGGTCCTGGACAGGAAGAAAAGAGAAACTCTGAGTACCTCAGAGGAGGACAGTGATGCCTTCTGGAGCTCAGCAGGGCCAGCTCCCCACCATGGCTCTACTGGCCGAGGCTTCTGCCCTTCACTGGGAGGCAGAAGAGCTGCTGTGCCAACCAGAGCCTCCCAACACCCCACCAGAGCCATCAAACCCTTTGGGCTCTGCACCCACTGCTCAGGTTTGGCAGCAGGACCAATCTGCTCTTGGCTTTGAGAGAAGCTGATTAGTTGGGGGTTTTTAATCATTATAATTAACTGTATCTTTAACTCTTGCAGGACAAATCTCTTTGGAGCAGACATGCTTGGAAGAAGCAGACATTGCCAACCATGCCCCAAGCAGCTCTGCCCCACAGCCTGGGTGCCTGAGGACAGCTTCAGCTAGCAGGGAATTGGTGCCACAGAGGAAATCAGAACTGGTTTGGACCCACTTTTTGTTGGCTTGCTTTCCTTGATCAATGTTAACCTTATAATAAACATCAATCAGCAGCACAGATGTCAGAAACCACAGGCAAAGGAGGACATCATGAAGCTGCCTCCACTTCCCATGAGCTGCTTGCTGTGACAAGACACAGGACAGCCCAGGCACAGCCAACTGTCTCCATGACAGTCAAGGCATAAGGAAAAAGAGGCCCAAGAGGCAACAAGAGGCCTTCAATATTTCAGGGCAGCTTCATCCAGCCATCCCTGGTGACACAGCAGGGTCATGAGTGCAGGTTTGCCCTGCCAGCCAAGGTGTTTCTGGCTGCTTGGTATCCCACAAACAGAGCAGAGCTGCTGGGGCAAGGTGGCAAACCTGTAGCTTGGCACACCCAGGGCAATCCCTTGGAGAGCAGAAGCAGCACAGAGGATGTCTGAGCCAGTTGGCTCACTCTGGGCTGCCCTGTGTGCAAGATTGCTACACCCAAGCCCACAATTAGTGCCTCAGCCCTGCTGCCCCCCATGCCATCAGAGAGCCTGTGATTGTCCCCAGCATCACCACAGCCCTGCAGAGCAATCAGGATGTACTGCACAAAGCCACAACCCCCCCACAGAACCCAGGGGACTCTTCCCCCCCCAGCTTTTTATCTTCCCACCTAGCAGATGACTTCACCTCAGGCAGCAGAGCTCCACCACTGCTGCAGAATGTGCTCCATCTGCCTCTGAGCTCTTGTTTGAGCAAGTTCCACACCCAGAGCAGGTCAAAAGGGGCTAAGTGAAAACACTGCTCCAGCCTCTCCACACCTGCACTGCTACCTCCTGGCAGCCACAGGCCCCTGGGGGCTCCCCTGCTCCTCCCTAGCCACAGAAATCCCAGATGGGATCCCTGGTGGCAGTGGCAAGGCCTGAAGGCAATCTCCCAGCTGTTCATTGCCTGCAGTCATTTGCTCTGCCCCTCAGCCCCCAGCATTTGTTTCTGTGGTTCAGAATGGCAGATGCCTGGTTATTGGCTTTTAAAGAAGGAATTAACCACCACTAGAGTTGATTCAGGTTGGATTGGCAAGCAGGCATGGCACTGGATGCCCACTGCTGGGGGTCTGGCTTGATTGGTTTGGATGGAGGGGCTGTGATCAGGGTCAGCTCAGGTGGTACCTGTGAGGAGAGAGGCCTGGTCTGGAGCTGGGAAGTGATCTGCAGATAAAATGCAAAGAGAGCTGAAAACAAAAGAGCAAGCCCAACATTGTCCTTGGGAAAGAACTGCTCTGGAATTCCTGGTTGGCAAGGGAGCTTCCATCAAGCAGGAGGAGTCAGAGGAGAAGCCTCTGAAGTGCCTGGGGGACCTCACACCAAGGTGTCCTTCTCTGACCACTGCAGCTGCTCTGGTGGTCCAGGCCAGGAAGCATAGGCACACATCTCTGCCCTTCCAAAGCAAGGGCTCCCAGGATAGAATCAGTAAGGTTGGAAAAGACCTCAGAGATCAGCAAGTCCAAGCTGGCACCCAACCCCTCCTGGCAACTAAACCATGGCTCTAAGTGCCACATCCAAGCCCCTGTTGAACACCTCCAGGGATGGGGACTCCACCACCTCTCAGGGCAGCTCATCCCAGTGGCCAATTCCTCTTGCTGGGAAGAACTTTCTCCTCCCCTCCAGCCTAAACCTCCCCTGGCACAGCTTGAGACTGTGTCCTCTTGTTCTGCTGCTGGGGGCCTGGGAGAAGAGCCCAACCCCCAGCTGGCTCCAACCTCCCTGCAGGGAGTTGCAGAGAGCAAGAAGGTCTCCCCTGAGCCTCCTCTTCTGCAGGCTAAGCAACCCCAGCTCCCTCAGCCTCTCCTCACAGGGCTGTGCCCCAGACCCCTCCCCAGCCTTGTGCCCCAGACCCCTCCCCAGCTTTGTTGCCCTTCTCTGGACACCTTCCAGCAGCTCAACCTCTTTCCTACCCTCAGGAGCCCAGAGCTGGACACAGGACTCAAGCTGTGGCCTCAGCAGTGCTGAGCACAGGGCACAAGGACTTCCCTGCTCCTGCTGGCCACACTCTGCCTGCTGCAGGCCAGGCTGCCCTTGGCCTTCTTGGCTGATGTTAGGGTTCTTTCCTTCTTGTTTATCTGGAGTTCTCTGGGACTCATCTAAAAGCTGGAGGAGGACAGAGTGTGCTCTTCAGACAGCTCTTATCTTTTCCCCACAGCTCTCCAGCTGCAGGCAGGAGCTGTGTGCCAGCAGCCCACACACATGAGCCATCTGGCCTCAGCCCCTCACTGTGCCCTGGAGTCCACCTCCTGCCCATGTCTGGGTTCCTGAAGGTCTGACATTCTGTATTGGCTGCTGGGGGAAACACAAGCAGCACTGATAGTTCTCAGAAAGTTTTCTGCAAAGCCTGGTATGGACAACCTCTAATCCTGGAAGGCAATTTGGCAATGTGGACAATCACAGAACTCTAGGGGTTGCAAGGGACCTCTGGAGATCATCAAGTCCAAAGCCCCCTGCCAGACCAGGGGCACCTAAAGCAGGTCACACAGGAACACATCCAGGGGAGCCTTGAAAGTCTCCAGAGGAGACTCCAGCACCTCTCTGGGCAGCCTGCCCCAGGGCTCTGCCACCCTCACACTCAAGAAGTTCCTCCTCATGCTTAGATGGAACCTCCTGTGGGCAAGTTTGTGCCCATTGCCCCTTGTCCTGCCACTGGGGAGCACTGGGAAGAGTCTGGCCCCATCCTCCTGACACCCACCCTGAGGTATTTGTAAGCACTGAGCAGCTGCCCCTCAGCCTCCTCTCCTCCAGCCTGACCAGCCCCAGGGCTCTCAGCCTCTCCTCACAGGAGAGATGTTCCAGGCCCCTCAGCACCTCACTGGCCCTCTGCTGGACTCTCTCCAGTAGCTCTTTTGTGCTTCCTGAGCTGAAAAGCCCAAAACTGGACACCATACTCCAGGTGAGCCCTCACCAGGGCAGAGTAGAGGGGAAGGTGAACCTTCCTCTGCCTGCTGGCCACACTCTTCTTGATGCACCCTAGGATGCCCTTGGCCTTCTTGGCCACATTGCTGGCTCATGGGCATCCTGCTGTCCCCCAGCACTCCCAGGTCCTTCTCCCCAGAGCTGCTCTGCAGCAATGACAATGACTGCCCCCATTCCCTTGCCATGGAAATGACACAGGGAAGATGTATTGGTCACTGATGTCCCTCATTCCTACAGCTTCATCTGCCCTGAGCAAACCACCCTGACTGGGTCATTTTACTGCTAACACTAAGCTTGGATTCACAGAGCTGGCAGGGCTGAAAGGGAGCTCAAGGCTCAGCCAGCCCCAGCCCCCTGCCATGGGCAGGGACACCTCACACCACAGCAGGTTGCTCACAGCCACCTCCAGCCTGGCTGCAAACACCTCCAGCCAGGAGGCTGCCACCACCTCCCTGGGCAGCCTGGGCCAGGCTCTCACCACCCTCCTGGCCAACAACTTCTTCCTCACAGCCAATCTCCAGCTCCCCACTTCTACTTCTGCTCCAGCCCCCCCACTCCTATCCCTCCCTCACCCCCTCCAAAGTCCCTCCCCAGCTTTCTTGCAGCCCCTGCAGATCCTGGAAGGCCACAAGGAGGTCTCCTGGGAGCCTTCTCTTCTCCAGACTGAGCAACTCCAACTCTCAGGCTGTGCTCACAGGAGAGGAGCTCCAGCTGCAGGGAAGTCATTCTAAGCACCTTCTGAAAGCAAATGGCTTCCAAAAAAGGGAGTTTGCTCAAAGTATAAAGCACAAAGTGTAGAACTCTCCCCACTTCTAGACTGTTCCATTCCCCCCAGGCCTACCCCTGACTCCTGCTTCAGATTCAGTGCCTGCCAGTGATGCAAGCAGGGCAGTAAGAAAGAGCCATTTGCTTGTTCCTTGCATTCCTCTGGAGGTGCAGGAGCTGTGCTCTCTGCTTTACAATGTGCTGCTCTGCAGCCCAGCCTGGAATCCCATCCAGCACACCTCTGCCTCTGTCCAGTGTGCTAAAGGCTTCTGCCTGAAGGCCACAAGGCTGACAGGTGAGCCCAGGCTGCAGCATCTGCTACACAGGCAGGACACTGACCCTGGCTGCAGGGTGGAGGGAAAAGGCCTCCTCTTGCCTTGTAGCCCTGCTGGCTGCTCAACAGCAGACCCCTCTGATGTTTGAGAGAACAAAAGAGTCTTTCTCCCTGACACATGCTGTGTGAGTGTGAAGGCAGTGCCAGGAGAGCTGTGGGCTCCCAGGAGTGCTGCAGCCAAGACAAAGGCAAAATGCTCTGACTGCACTGCACCACCCCAGCTGGCTTTGGAAACAAGAGAGGGAAGGCCCAGTGTGGTCCTCAGCAGAGTAAGCATCCCTGGAGCAGCCCTCCAATCCTGCCTGCCAATTCCCTCTGCTCCCTGCTCTGCAGATCTGAGCCTCCTCTCTCCACCTGGCTGTGAAGTGTGTTGGTGGCTGGGACCAGAGCAGGATCCCTCAGCACATCCTGCACAGCTGCTCCCCCAGGCTGCTGACCAAAAAGACAGGTTTGTTACCAGCAGGTGAGGTCACTGTCCCACAGCACACAGTTATGTCCAGGCAGTCCCAAGAAGACCTAAGAGCCCCCAGCTCAGCTCCTGCTCTCTCCCCATGCACACTCCAACATGCTCTTAACAGCTCAGCCACACACATGGACACTCAAAGGCCATGCAAAAGCATTTCTAAATCACTCCTGCTCATCTTGGAAGGCCTTCACAGCTCCCCTGAATCATACCCACAGGATGGGTTGGCTTGGAAGGGACCTTGAAGATCATCCCTGGGGAGGGACACCTCCCACCACATCAGCTTGCTCAAGGCCTCCTCCAGCCTGGCCTTTACCACTTCCACTGAGTGGTTAGGGAGAGCCACCATGGAAGCAAGCTGATGCCACAGCAAATGCTGTTGGAAGGAAAGCTGCTGCTGCTGCTGCTCCCCCAGCAGGGCTGCAGGAACACCTTCCCTCTGCAGACCTCCTCTGTCAGGACTGGGATCACCTCTCCCCCGCAGCACTGGGGAAAGCTTGCTGGGCTCTGTATCCTGCTCTCCACCACACAGCAGGCTCTGAGGCCAGCCTCACAAGGTGGAAACTGTGCCTCCATCCATCCAGTGCTGCCCTGAGCCAGACAAAGAGCTGTGCCAGTGGCAAGGGCCAGCTCACACCGCTGCTGCAGCAGCACCACGGCCGTATCACTGCCACCTCTGTGGGGAAGGCTGGAGGGGGAGTGTGTTTTAGAAATGCTTTTCAGCTGACCCTTTAGAAGCAAAAGCAGACTCTGCAGAGAGCATTCCCCAGGCAAAGGGGCAGGCTTCACTGTGTGAGGAAGCACAGCAGCACCTCCCTCCCCCTCCCTGCCTGCCCTGCTGTCCAAGCGCAGACCTGTTCTCTGGGATGCAGGAAGGTCACTGGTTGCAGGCAGAGTACCTGTTGGTCCAGTAGGTAATGCATAAGCCACAGAGGTTGCTGGTGGTCCTGGCCTGCCATGCTGAAAGGAGGTGCCAGAAGGAGGAGGAGGAGGGAAGGAGGAGGCTGGGGTCAGGCTGGTCGGGGAGGGTTGAGGCTGCCCGGGGTACAGCGGGGAGGGCACGGAGTGGGCAGGGGCAGAGGAGAGGTAGGGAGGGGTGGTGTTGGGAGCAGGGTTAGGGTAAGAGGCTGAAGCAGGGGCAGTGAGAGGCTGCTGAAGCTGATAGAGTGCTGGTCCCCCTGTTCCACAAGAGTACTGCTGTGTGGCCTGATACACTACAAACAGGGAGAAAAGACATTGGGTCAGTGAGCTGACGACGAGGAGCAGGTTCCACCTGCCTCTGCTTCCTTCTCCACCTGACCCTTCCCTCATCCTGACCCTTCCTCCCTCCCCCCTGGCTCCCACAACTCTGCCTGCACTTGAAGGACTGCTCAAGACCTCAGCATGGCACTGGGGACAGGATGCCAGAGGAAGAGCTTCCTTGGCTGGAAGGGCTCCCATTCTGCCCCCAGACTCTCCTGCTGCCCAGGGTGGGGCTGAGGCATGTGGCCAACTGCTGCTCTGCAGAGCACTGGAACCCTCCACCATGCCCCTCAGGGAAGGGAAGCCCTGCCCCAGGCCTGCACAAAGGGAAAGCCTAGGCCAAGGGGGTGAGCAAGTCTCTGAGGTGAATGCAGGCTCACAGCCTCCCACTGCAGCTTAGCAACACTGCCTCTGCCCAGCTGTAACCACTGTCTGCCTGCTCTGACTGGGCCAGGGCTCTGCCCCCCTCCTCACTGCCCTCTGCTCCTGCCCTTATCTCCTCACCCCCTTTTGCATCTTCACAGAGGCCACATGAGAAGCAGCCCCACGTGGAGGAGTTGGGCTCCTCTTTGCCAGGCCCATGCTGCTTCTCCAGGACTCACACTGAGGAGGGTTCTGATCCCAGCACACCCTTGGGAAGGGCCAGCTGAGGAGTGAGCTGTGGGCACACACCTCAGCACAGGACAGTGTCTGACAGGAGGTGCCTGATGTCTGGACCACAGCAAGGCATAACAGTCCTCAGATGTCATCTTGGGAGCTTTCCCCATGCCCCAGCATTATGGAGTTGTCAGGGCTGGAAGGGAGCTCAAGGCTCAGCCAGTTCCAAGCCCCCTGCCATGGGCAGGGACACCTCACACCACAGCAGGTTGCTCACAGCCACCTCCAGCCTGGCTGCAAACACCTCCAGCCAGGAGGCTGCCACCACCTCCCTGGGCAGCCTGGGCCAGGCTCTCACCACCCTCCTGGCCAACAACTTCTTCCTCACAGCCAATCTCCAGCTCCCCACTTCTAGTTCTGCTCCATTCCCCCCACTCCTTTCACTCCCTGACACCCTCCATAGTCCCTCCCCAGCTTTCCTGAAGCCCCCTTCAGATCCTGGAAGGCCTCCTGGGAGCCTCCTGGGAGCCTTCTCCTCTGCAGCCTGCACAACCCCAACTCTCTCAGGCTGTGCTCAGAGCAGCTCCAGCCCTCTGCTCCTCCTCCTGGCCCTGCTCTGGACACCTTCCAGCCCCGCTCTGGACACCTTCCAGCCCCTCCAGAGCCTTCCTGGCACAGAGGCTGCAGAGCTGGCCCCAGAGCTGCAGCTGTGGGCTCAGCAGAGTGGAGCAGAGGGGCAGAATCCCCTCCCTGGCCCCGCTGGCCACACTTCTCTTGCTGCAGCCCAGGCTCTGCTTGGCTCTCTGGGCTGCAAGTGCTCCCTGCTGGCTCCTGGGGAGCTTCTCCTCCCCCAGCACCCCCAAGGCCTTTTCTCCAGGGCTGCTCTCCAGCCAGTCCGTGCCTAGCCTGGATCAGTGCTTGGGATCGGCCTGACCCAGCTGCAAAGTGAGACTGGCTTGGTCTGAGCCCTCGCAGCCCCCAGGAGGGTGAGTGGCTATCCTCAGGTGAAGGTGGTGGGATTCTTTAGCCCTTATCCTCATTTTCCTGGTGTCCCAGCTGGCTGGGGGCAGGGGAGCTGCTGGTACTCACTCTGAGGGTAGGCTGGGCGGGCGCCTGCCTGCGAGTAGAGGCTGTAGCCGGAGGCTGGGGCCTGCTGCGCCGGCACGGCAGGGCTGAGGGCAGCTGGCACGATGAAGCCTGCAGGAGGAGGGTTGTCTCCCTGTGGAAAGAGATGGCAGGAGAAAGGGGAAGGGGGAGATGGGGTTCAGTCAGCAGCAGGGAGGCAGCGCTGAAGCCAAACCGTGCCACGGCAGGAGCGGCTCAGATGTGTGGAGGCCTGAAACCAGGCGCCCTGGGAGGGCCACAGGGCTGAAAGCCTCCAACCCTGCAGTGCCTCCTGCTGCCCAGCCTGATGCTGGAGGCACAGCCTCTGTGTGTGTGCTGGGATCCCAGCAGCAGAGCAGCACAAACCCTGCCTCCTCCAGCAGGAGCTCCCTGCCTGCTCCCCCCCAGGAGGCAGCCCAGGAGGTCCCTGCCTGCTCCCCCCAGGGCAGCCCAGGAGCTCCCTGCCTGCTCCCCCCAGGGCAGCCCAGGAGGTCCCTGCCTGCTCCCCCCAGGAGGCAGCCCAGGAGGTCCCTGCCTGCTCCCCCCAGGACAGCCCAGGAGGTCCCTGCCTGCTCCCCCCAGGAGGCAGCCCAGGAGCTCCCTGCCTGCTCCCCCCAGGACAGCCCAGGAGGTCCCTGCCTGCTCCCCCCAGGGCAGCCCAGGAGGTCCCTGCCTGCTCCCCCCCAGGAGGCAGCCCAGGAGGTCCCTGCCTGCTCCCCCCAGAAGGCAGCCCAGGAGGTCCCTGCCTGCTCCCCCCAGGACAGCCCAGGAGGTCCCTGCCTGCTCCCCCCAGGAGGCAGCCCAGGAGGTCCCTGCCTGCTCCCCCCAGGAGGCAGCCCAGGAGGTCCCTGCCTGCTTCCCCCAGGAGGCAGCCCAGGAGGTCCCTGCCTGCTCCCCCCCAGGGCAGCCCAGGAGCTCCCTGCCTGCTCCCCCCAGGAGGTCCCCACCAGCACTACCCAAGGCAGCCCAAGAGCTCCCTGCCATCCACAGCTTTCAGCTCCACACCTGAGACTTTCACTCTGAACCTTCTGATTGCCATGAGAAAGGGGGGGAAAAAAACCCCCAAGAATCTAGCATCACACTTCCAATATTCCAGTGTGGAGCAAGGGGTGAGGAGGGGGAGGGTCAGGTCACACTGAGCTCCCAGGCTTCAGGCTTTCCAGAGCAACACATCAAACAAAGACCCCAAACAGCAAAACCAAAAAGGAACCAAACCAAAAAACCCTGAGATGCAGAGGAGCAAAGCCAGAGCACATCTGGAAGCTTGCTCCTTCCAACTCCCTGTACCAGGCTATGCCAGGGGAAGGACTTGAGTGGGGTGGAGCAGGGGCTCAGAGAGGAATAATGAAGGTATTATACCTGTGTGTCAGAGGGACAGCCTGCAGAAGGATGGCTGGGAAGGGCAGTAGGAGTTTTGTTACTCCAGGTAGTGACAGTAGGGGCAATTCTAACCTGAATTGAACAAAGAAATACCAATCATGGAAAACAAAAGCAAAAGACAACAGTGACCCAAGAAGAACCTGCAGGGTGGCCACCAAAGGAGCTGCACAAGGGTGGGGGGGGGGATTTGCATGCTGGCACTTGTCACACAGCCATAAGGGAAAAAAAAAACCCACATAAATCACCTCAGAGGAAGAAGGGGAAGTGCATTCAAGACAGACACAAAAAAGAATCACTGCACTGGAGCTGAAGTGAAGATGAAGCACAGTGGGGATGCAGCACCAGGAGGCCGTGGAGCCAGTGCGGGGTTACAGGTGCCGGTGAGCCAGGTCTGCCTCCTCCTCCTCCTCCTCCTCTGTCACATTTGCCTGTGGCAGAAGCTCCCTCCCACCTCCAGGCCACTGCATGACACAGCTGGGATCCCATGTTAAACTCAGCCTCACACAAAAGCAGCCTGCTTCACATCAAGCTCAAGGTGAGTTTGAGACAGGTTAGACGCTGGCACTCGGCTCCTGCACATGCACCGCCAGGCAGCTGGGTGCTGAGGGCCTCCCAGCCAGGCTCCCACTGCTCCTCTCCTCTGGCTTCCTTCTGCATAGATCCAGAGATGGGGTTGGGTGGGAAAGGACCTTGAAGATCATCTAGTTGCAACCCCCCTGCCATAGAAGGGACACCTCCCACCAGCCCCAGGCTGCTCAAGGTCTCAGCCAGCCTGGCCTTGAACACGTCCAGGCAAGAGGCAGCCACAGCCTCCCCTGGGCAGCCTGTGCCAGAGTCTCCCCAGCCTCACTGCCAACAATTTCTTCCTAATCTCTAGCCTCAATCTCCCTTCTCCCAGCTCAAAGCCATTGTTCCTCATCTTATCACTCCCAACCTTGTCCAAAGTCCCTCCCCAGCTCTCCTGGAGCCCCTTCAGGTGCTGGAAGGTTGCTCTAAGGTCTCCCTGCAGCCTTCTCCTCTCCAGGCTGAACAGCCCCAACTCTCCCAGCCTGGCCACACAGGGAAGGTTCTGCAGCCCTTTGATCATCTTTGTGGCCTCCTCTGGACTCACTCCAGCAGCTCCAGGTCCTTCTTGTGCTGGGGGCATAAGATGAAAAAAGGGGGTTCAAAACCCTGGGCTGAAAGGCTATCAAGGCTTAAGCAGATGATCCTATTTGGGGCAGCAGCTCAACAAGGGCTTCCTCAAGCTTGAACAAGCTCACAAACTTCCTTAAAAGCACAAAAGAGATCTCCCAAGACTCAAACCAGGCATTTTTTTTGCCCCCCTCCCCCCCCCCCCTCCTCCCCCCCCCTTCTCATTCATCAGCATACTGCTGGGCACCTTCCTGGCCCCTCTCTCCTCCAAGCTTCTGCTGAGCCTGAGAACACAGAATGAGCTTGTGAGGCACCCAGCCTTTTCTTAATGAGGGAAGGCTTAAGGAACAGCTTGAGGTGTCCCTGAAACAGGAGACACAAGGGGAAAAGCTCTGCTTTAAAGAAAGCCTTGCTCAGACCACAGCACCGAGGCAGCTGCTGCTTGCCACAGCCCCCTGGGGCACAGGGCAGCCCAGCTGCGTGGGGCAGGTGGCTGCTGGCAGGGAGGAAGGCCAAGGGCACAGGAAAGAAGAGCAGAGAGTTAATGATTGACACTGATGCATTTCCAGTCAGCTGCAGGGGTGTTAGCAAGGTGATCCTGGGTGAGCAGGGTGAAGGCTTTGTCCCTCTGAGATCTACCTTGTTGACACCCCGGGGAGAAGGGGAAGCCACACACAGTTGGTGACACCAAGGGAGAACAAACAAAGCCCAGCTGCCCCACCCTACACCCACCCCCCAACACCTTTCAAGCCCTTCCTTCCTGGCCCCATTTTTCTGGCCAGCACTGCCAGAGCCATGCCTGAGCTGCTGCCAGTCTGCTCTGCAGGAGGGGAGCACCAGCAGCACGGGCACAGCTCTGCTCTCAGCACAGCCCAGCCCAAAGCTGCTGTGCAGAGCAGGGCCAGAGGAGCCCCAGCTCTGTGCTGAGGGATGTGGCCACCCTCTTTAAGCATGCCCACAGTCAGGGCTGCCCCCCAGCACCACCCTCCAGTGATGGCCAATGTGGTCTGATATCCTCAGGAGAAAGATAAAACCCAAGGCAGCTGCCCTCCTGCCTGCCTTTCCCTCCCTGCACAGCCCCCAGCTTTCTCCCTCACCTTTCCTCTGGCACAGCTGACTGCCAGCCCAGGCCTGCCCTGCCACACTCCCCTCATCCCTGCCTGTGCCCCCTTACACCAGGCCAGGGAGATGTCCTCACTGCAGGCTGCATCCACAACTGCTGAACTGGCTGTTTTTGACTGCCACCACTCAGCAGCCTCTGCAGCCAACAGCAGAGCTGGGGGTGGAAAGAGACAGGCCCAGAAGAGTCTGGTGAGCAGCACAAGGCCTGCAGGGATGGGAGGACATCAGGGGCTGTGACAGCAAAGCACAGCACAATCCCACTGTGCTCTCCCACACCACCATTCCTGGCACTGAAGCACACTGCCAAACACTTAAGCCTCAGGAGTAGGCTTCTGGACAAGGTGAGTGAGGAATGTTTCCAGAAGAGGAGTAAAGGCTGTGCCTGTGCTGCCTGAAAAGCAGCACCACAGGGCTCTCAGTAGAGGTACAAAGAGACCTCAGATCTGAGTGAAGATCTACTGAGAGCTACTCTACGGAGACCAAGTAGCTCTCAGCAGAGATCTGAGCCCTGTACTGCCTGAAAAGCAGCTCCAGAGGGTTCTCCCTAGGGGTATGGAGAGACCTCAGGTCTGAGTGAAGATCTACTGAGAGCTACCCTAAGGAGACCAAGCAGCTCTCAGCAGAGATCTGAGCTCTGTACTGCCTGAAAAGCAGCTCCAGAGGGTTCTCCCTAGAGGTATGGAGAGACCTCAGGTCTGAGTGAAGATCTACTGAGAGCTACTCTAAGGAGACCAAGCAGCTCTCAGCAGAGATCTGAGCCCTAGTAGCTCTCAGCAGAGATCTGAGCCCTGTACTGCCTGAAAAGCAGCACCACAGGGCTCTCAGCAGAGGTACAAAGAGACCTCAGATCTGAGTGAAGATCTACTGAGAGCTACTCTAAGGAGACCAAGTAGCTCTCAGCAGAGATCTGAGCCCTGTACTGCCTGAAAAGCAGCACCACAGGGCTCTCAGCAGAGGTACAAAGAGACCTCAGGTCTGAGTGAAGATCTACTGAGAGCTACCCTAAGGAGACCAAGCAGCTCTCAGCAGAGATCTGAGCCCTTTCTCAGGTCACAAGAAAGGAAACCAATTCCTCTGTCCCCAGGTATGGTGCCCCCCCGCCCCCCATAAGTTAAACCCCCATACCTGTTGGTAATACTGCTGGGCTGGAGGCTGGGTCCCCTGCAGCTGGCCAGCCCCGGGGCCAGCTCGTCCCTTGGGCACAGGCTGCCTCTCAGTGGCTGCCTTGAGGGGCTGCTGGGCCCCGGGGAGCTCCTCCTGGGCTCTGCAGAGCCGGTCGCGCAGCAGCACGATGTTTGGCTGCAACCAGAGAAGGGACAGGAAGAGGCAGGTTAATGGCACAGCAGGGGACAGACTGGGGGGGGAAGTTTTAAGGCTGGGCCTCAGGTCTTGGAAGAGCCAAGTGGGAGAATGTCAATCAGTCACCACTGGAGGTGAAAGAGGGAAACAATGATCAGGTCCAAAGAGTGCCCAGGGGACAGATCTCTGACAGCAACGTTACAGTCTCACAGGATCACTGAGGTTGGAAGAGACCCCAAGGATCATCGAGTCCAACCTGGCACCACAGACCTCATGGCTAGACCATGGCTCCAAGTGCCACATCCAATCCCCTCCTGAACACCTCCAGGGATGGGGACTCCACCACCTCCCTGGGCAGCACATCCCAATGACGAACGACTCGCTCGGTGAAGAACTTTCTCCTCACCTCCAGCCTAAACCTCCCCTGGCACAGCTTAAGACTGTGTCCTCTTGTTCTGCTGCTGGTTGCCTGGGAGAAGAGACCAACCCCCACCTGGCTACAACCTTCCTTCAGGTAGTTGTAGAGGGCAATGAGGTTTCCCCTGAGCCTCCTCTTCTGCAGGCTAAGCAACCCCAGCTCCCTCAGCCTCTCCTCACAGGGCTGTGCCCCAGACCCCTCCCCAGCTTTGTTGCCCTTCTCTGGACACCTTCAAGTCTCTCAATGTCCTTCTTAAACTGAGGGGCCCAGAACTGGACACAGGACTCAAGCTGTGGTCTAACCAATGCAGAGCACAGGACACAAGGACTTCCCTGCTCCTGCTGGCCACACTCTTCCTGCTGCAGGCCAGGCTGCCCTTGGCCTTCTTGGCCACCTGGGCGCACTGCTGGCTCCTGATTAGGCAGCTGTCAATCAGCACCCCCAGGTCCCTCTCTGCCTGGCTGCTCTCAGCCACTCTGCCCCCAGCCTGTAGCTCTGCCTGGGGTTGCTGTGGCCAAAGTGCAGCCCCTGGCACTGGGACTTGTTGAATGCCATCCTGTTGGCCTCTGCCCATCTGCCCAGCCTGGCAAAGTCCCTCTGCAGAACTCTCCTACCCTCTAACAGCTCAACTCCTGCTCCCAGCTTGCTGTCATCTGCACATTTGCTGCTGACTGACTCAATCCCCTCATCCAGATCATCAGTGAAGATGTTAAAGAGGCTGGGGCCCAGCACTGAAGTTAGTTCTGTGCACTAACTTCCTCCCTGACTCCTTCACTCCAGCAGATACTACCTGCTGGCTTGGCTGCATTGCTTTGTTGTGGCTAGCTATGAATAGAGAGCTCTCTCTGCTCTTCTCCTCCTGTCCTGTGTACAGTGGGGAGGGAAGGGAGCAGGAAGCAGGGGAAGCTGTTGGTAGCCCCCTGGTTTGTCCAGGGGGGTTCTTGTGCTGTTTGTGAATGGTCAATACCTGTAAATGTTGCCTGTTTTGGACAGATCCATTGCATTCCATGGTTTAAATTGTACTTCTGCTTGTAAACACAGCTTCATTTGCTTTCCAGCTGAGCTGGTCTGGCAATTTTATGTTGGGGGGTGGGGGGGTGAAATTTCAACCCACCACAACTGGCCACACTGATGATGAGGCCCTCTCTCAGAAGCCTGCTGTGCTCTGTCTGATTGGAGTGAGTCTCTTCTGCACAAGAGATGTTTGCCTGCCTCCTATCTTGGGCTACATCAGCCCTGGGCCAGCTCACAAGCCCTGGGCCAGCTCACAAGCCCTGGGCCAGCTCACAAGCCCTGGGCCAGCTCACAAGCCCTGGGCCAGCTCACAAGCCCTGGGCCAGCTCACAAGCCCTGGGCCAGCTCACAAGCCCTGGGCCAGCTCCTCATGTAAGAGAAGAAATCAAAAGCAAGCAAAAGCAACCAAGTGCCAAGGTTGCTGTTTGGCTGGGTCTGGCTTGCAGGAGGAGGTACAGCTACCCCATTTGGCAGCCACTGGCTGCAAGGACAAGGAGTGTGAAACAAAGAAGGAGGCCAACAAGGCCATGTCCTTCTGGCAGCTCAGCAAGGCCAGGGCAGGCAGGGGGGAAGCAGCCTGCCACATCCTGAGGCACATTTCACCACGCAAGAGACCTTGCCTTGAAGTGTATCTCTTCACACAGACTAGAGGAATAGAGAAGAGGCCCTAGGGGCCTGTACCTGGTTGGTGTTGGCAGGCAGGAAGGTCAAAGCTGCAGCAATGCTGCCCTGGGCAGCCAGCAGGTTGGCATACTGGCTCATCTTCTCAGCCAAGAGGGCCCCCACGGCGTTGGGGTCCACAGCCTGGGTGAGCTGCACAGCTCTGCGCAGGATCACCACCTTCTCAATCAAATCCTGCCAGAGGAGGGGAGGAAAAAAACATCATAAAGCCTAAAGCAAATCACAAATGAGAACAGGAGGGTGAAGTAGGGCAGCTGAGAGTCTCAGGATGGGAGGGGATGGAAGAGAACACTGCAGGCAGAGTGCGACGTTCCCTGCCCCAGCAGGGTCACCCAGGGCAGGTCACCCAGGAACACAGCCAGGAGGGTCCTGAAAGTCTCCAGAGAGGAGGCAATCCTTTGCCCTGCAGAGCACAGCCACCTTCCCACCACCACCACCAGCAGCAGCAGCCAAAACCAGGCTGGACATCAGAGAAGGGCTCTGGGAACACCCTGCCTGAGCACAAGCAGCACGGCAGAGGCCCTCCGTGCCCTAGCTCTGGGGCACTGCACAGCACCTGCTGCTCTTTTCATCTCAGCTGCCTGCAAACAGGCAGCAAAACTTCTCCTCCCCTCTTCAAACCTGCAGATGGCATCCAGAGTGCCTGTGGCACAACAGCAAGGCAGGCCCCTTGGGGCAGCCTGAGGCCACTGCAGCTGCCCCAGGCCATGCCTGAAGTGTGGCTCTCCCTCTTGCAGGACCACACTCTCAACCCTGCCTGTGCCTAAAGCCTGGCCAAGGAGCTGCTCTTCAATCACAGACTGGGAGGGCTTGGGAAAGACCTCTGGAGATCAAGCCCAGCTCCCCTGCCAGAGCAGGGTCACCCAGGGCAGGTCACACAGCAACACATCCACAGGGGTCTTGAAAGGCTCCATGAGAAGGAGACTCCACAACCTCCCTGGGCAGCCTGCTCCAGGCCTCCAGCAGCCTCACACCACAGAGGTTTTAACTCAGGCTGCAATCAGCTGCCAGGCACCAAGGCTCTGCCCTGTCTCACAGGCACCACAAAGTGTCCCAGAGGGCAAGAGAGAGGCAGCAAGAAGTGGGGACCTGGCTGAGGCCCTGAACTGAAAGCTGTGCCAGAGCCCTGTGCTGGAGAAGGGGGCAACAGCTGCCTGGGAAAAAGTGGTTGGGTGTTGACATGGAGAGCTGCTCCTCAGGGTAGCCCTGCAGAAGCCTCCTCACTGCAGGGGAAGCCCAGATCCAGGGCAGGCAGGCAGAGCTGTGCTGCAGAGAGGGATTTCCTAGCATGGGAGACCACACAACAGCAGCTGTGCACCAAGTGGCTTCTAACACAGCCACAGCTCAAAGGCAAAAGAAGTGCTTGGAGCAAACAGGACCTCAGGGCACCACCAGCACTAGAGCATGGCCACCAAAAGAGTGAGCTGGCAAAGTATGAGGGGAGAGCCAGCAGAGAGAAAACATCCCACTCCTCACCACTGCTACTGCTGGGGTGCTGCACATTCATTGGCAGCACTTCAGGAAGTCAGTTTTTAACCACCTTGATCAACACCCATCTAAACTCCCCCCTCCCCCAGCTCCAGGGGGAAAAGGCATCCCTCCCTCCAAAGCCACCCAGCTCCAGGGGGAAAAGGCATCCCTCCCCCCCAAGCCCCCCAGCTCCAGGGGGAAAAGGCATCCCACCCCCGCCAAGCCACCCAGCTCCAGGGGGAAAAGGCATCCCACCCCCCAAAGCCCCCCAGCACCAGGGGGAAAAGGCATCCCCTCCCTCCAAAGCCACCCAGCTCAGGCATCCCACCCCAAAGCCCCCCCAGCTCCAGGGGGAACAGGCATCCCCCCCCTCCCCCAAGCCACCCAGCTCCAGGGGGAACAGGCATCCCACCCACCCCACCCCCCCAAAGCCCCCCAGCTCCAGGGGCAACAGGCATGCCACCCCCCCCAAGCCACCCAGCTCCAGGGGGAACAGGCATCCCACCCCAAAGCCCCCCTAGCTCCAGGGGGAACAGGCATCCCCCGCCTCCAAAGCCACCCAGCTCCAGGGGCAACAGGCATCCCCCCCCCCCCCCCCCCCCCAAAGCCACCCAGCTCCAGGGGCAACAGGTATCCAACCCCCCCCCCCAAGCCACCCAGCTCCAGGGGGAACAGGCATCCCCCCCCAAAAAGCCCTCCAGCCCCAGGGGGAACAGGCTTGCAGCCTGAAACGCAGGCAGGGCTGAGCCAGCATCAAAGCTGCCCACTGGGTGACTGCAGTGCCAGGGGGCTGTGTTACCTTCCAGCCCTTGCTGCAGGGCTTTACCCACCTGCAGGGCCAGGGGGCTGTTGCCATCCTGAGCTTTGGTCCAACAAGCCACAAGCTTTTCCACGTTGCCAGCACAGATGTAGCAGAGGCAGGCCTGTGTCTGCAGCAGGCTGTCCCCCTCGCTCTCCAGCCTGCTCCCCAGCAGATCTAGCAAGAGCAGGAGCAGAGGAGGTGCTGATGAGTTCCTTGGGTGACCCCTCCAGCACTGCTGAGGAAATCTGCACCACCTGCTGTGCCTCTGCTCAGCACAGGGCAGAGGGATATCAGCTCTGCACCATGGGCCCTGGTGTCCAGCAGAGTGTCTGATGGGAGCCCAGGGCGCTTCAGAAGCAGGACTTGTGACTTGCCTCCAAACCCAGGACAGGTCAGAGGGGACCTGCACACATGGCAAGAGGCCAGGGTTCAGTTTTCTCACCCACTCTTTGGAGTCACAGAAGCAACCAGGTTGGGAAAAGACCTCAGAGATCATCAAGTCCAACCTAAGACCTAATCCCCAATACCTCCTGACAACCAACCCAAGGCTCCAAGTGCCACATCCAAGCCTTTCTTGAACACCTCCAGGGATGGGGACTCCACCACCTCCCTGGGCAGCTCATTCCAGTGGCTAACTCCTCTCTCTGGGACGAACTTTCTCCTCAGCTCCAGCCTAAACTTCCCCTGGCACAGCTTGAGACTGTGTCCTCTTGTTCTGGTGCTGGGGGCCTGGGAGAAGAGACCAACCCCCACCTGGCTCCAACCTCCCTGCAGGGAGTTGGAGAGAGCAAAAAGGTCTCCCCTGAGCCTCCTCTTCTCCAGGCTGAAGACCCCCAGCTCCCTCAGCCTCTCCTCACAGGGCTGTGCTCCAAACCCCTCACTTCAGCAGCACCACTTGAGCTTGCAAGCAGCCAAGGGGCAGTGAGCAGCAGAGGCATGCCTACAGGAGTCAGGCAGCTCCCCAGACACCATGGCTGAGTGGCACATGGGTGCCAGGCACACAGCTATGGGCAATAGCTGCCCTGTGAGTTAAACCCAGGCAGCACACAGCAGGGCAGGCATGCCCATTGCCTGGGAATTGAGGACTCCTTCCAAGAAGGGAAAGAAGAGCAGAAAGCTTCCCTGGCCTCCTCTCACAGGTAATTAGTGCCAGAAGAAGAGGGAATGGCCTGAAGCTGCCACTGGGGAGGTCCAGAGTGGACAGTAGCAAACATTGTTTCATGGAAGGAGTGGACAGGGAGTGGAATGATCTGCTCAGGGGGGTGGTGGAGTCACCAACCCTGGAGGAGTTTAAAGGTGGTTTGGATGTGGTGCTTAGGGGTGAGCCTTGTGGAGCAGGGTTAATGGTTGTGATCCTGAGGGTCTTTTCCAACCTGAACACTTCTGAGGCTGAGGGAGCTGGGGCTGCTTAGCCTGGAGAAGAGGCGGCTCAGGGGAGACCTTCTTGCTCTCTCCAACTCCCTGCAGGGAGGTTGTAGCCAGCTGGGGGTTGGTCTCTTCTCCCAGGCAACCAGCACCAGAACAAGAGGACACAGTCTCAAGCTGTGCCAGGGGAGGTTTAGGCTGGAGGTGAGGACAAAGTTCTTCCCAGAGAGAGGAGTTAGCCACTGGAATGAGCTGCCCAGGGAGGTGGTGGAGTCCCCATCCCTGGAGGTGTTCAAGAGGGGATTGGATGTGGCACTTGGTGCCATGGTTTAGCCATGAGGTCTTGGGTGACAGGTTGGACTTGATGATCTTTGAGGTCTTTTCTAACCTTGGTGACTCTGATTTGTGTCCCAGACACTAAGACACTGGTCCCTTGGCTGCCACATCAGCACCACCATCCCCCATCTGGAAGTGGTAAGCGCCCAGCAGCTGTGCAGGCCGCAGGGGATGCCAGGACACCGCTGCTCACAAAGGCCTGGGCGCCTTCGGCACCCGGGAAGCCAGGCAACACAGCAGGCTGCAGGCTCCCCTCCAGCTCTGCAACAGGCCCAAAGCAGTGTATTACCCAGCAAAGAAGCCAGCAAGTTATTAGAGCAGTTTGCTGAGAGGAAAACAGCCCTGGCAAGGGGCAGTGCTGCTCCAAGTGGAACAAGTGGCACCCAGCCCACAGGGCGACCTTACCGCAGAGGGCTGCGAACTCGTCTGGCCTGGCGTAGGTGAGCACAGCAGCCAGAGCCTCTCTCCAGTTCTGCAGGTCACAGGACTGCACAATCTCTTTCCAGTTCTTCATTACCACTGCAGTGATGAGCTACAGCAGGAGAGAGAGAGAGCACAGTGAAAAAGATCTTGGGGAGGAAGGGCCTCTGGGAACTCGCCCACCCCAGCAGGTCGCCGCGCCGCAGCTCCCGGCGGCTGCACGAGAGGCTTCCAAACCTCTTCAGTGCAGCTCCAGAACGAGCTCCAGGTAGCACAGGCAGCACTGCTCACCCTGCCATGAAATGCACAGGAGGGGAATGCACAGCTCTCTGCAGGCTGGCACTTACTGCAGTGCCTCCCAGCACTGCTTTTGCTGACTAAGAGAACAACGCCAAGGCCAGGCTGGAGAAGAGAAGGCTCCCAGGAGACCTTCTGGTGGCCTTGCAGGATCTGCAGGGGGCTGCTGGGGAGGGACTTTGGATGGGGTGAGGGAGGGATAGGACTTGGGGGGGCTGGAGCAGAACTAGAAGTAGGGAGATGGAGATTGGATGTTAGGATGAAGTTAGGAAAAGGCCTTGGGGGTGCTGGGGGAGGAGAAGCTCCCCAGGAGCCAGCAGGGAGCACTTGCAGCCCAGAGAGCCAAGCAGAGCCTGGGCTGCAGCAAGAGAAGTGTGGCCAGCAGGGCCAGGGAGGGGATTCTGCCCCTCTGCTCCACTCTGCTGAGCCCACAGCTGCAGCTCTGGGGCCAGCTCTGCAGCCTCTGTGCCAGGAAGGCTCTGGAGGGGCTGGAAGGTGTCCAGAGCAGGGCCAGGAGGAGGAGCAGAGGGCTGGAGCTGCTCTGAGCACAGCCTGAGAGAGTTGGGGTTGTGCAGGCTGCAGAGGAGAAGGCTCCCAGGAGACCTTCTGGTGGCCTCCCAGGAGCTGCAGGGGGCTGCAGGAAAGCTGGGGAGGGACTTTGGAGGGGGTGAGGGAGGGATAGGAGTGGGGGGGCTGGAGCAGAGCTAGAAGTGGGGAGCTGGAGATTGGCTGTGAGGAAGAAGTTGTTGGCCAGGAGGGTGGTGAGAGCCTGGCCCAGGCTGCCCAGGGAGGTGGTGGCAGCCTCCTGGCTGGAGGTGTTTGCAGCCAGGCTGGAGGTGGCTGTGAGCAACCTGCTGTGGTGTGAGGTGTCCCTGCCCATGGCAGGGGGCTGGGGCTGGCTGAGCCTTGAGCTCCCTTCCAGCCCTGCCAGCTCTGTGATTTCCATTTCAAGGAGAGGTTTAGCAATGGCTGTGGCACAGGTGGCCCAGGGGAGGTTGTGAATGCTCTCACCCTGGAGGTGTTCAAGGCCCTTGAGCAAGCTGCTCTAGGAGAAGGTGTCCCTGCCCAGCCCAGGGGCTAGGAACTAGATGGTCTTTTAAGGTCCCTTCAACCCAAACCATTTTGAGTCTGTGACACATCCCTGTGTATTTTCAAGAGCTAAGAGTGGAACTAATGCAGTGTTTTACCCACCCCTACAGTGGGCAGTGGCTTCTTTGTTTCTTTGTTTGCAGCCAGGCTGGAGGTGGCTGTGAGCAACCTGCTGTGGTGTGAGGTGTCCCTGCCCATGGCAGGGGGTTGGAGCTGGCTGAGCCTTGAGCTCCCTTCCAACCCTAACAATTCTATGATTCTTTAAGTTTGGATGTGAGGAAGAAGTTCTGCACCAGGAGGCTGCTGGAACACTGCAGCAGGCTGCCCAGGGAGGTGGTTGAGGCTCCAACCCTGGAATCATTCAAGGTCAGGCTGGACAAGGCTCTGAGCAACCTGATCCAGTGGAGGATGTCCCTGTTGACTGCAGGGGAAGGGCTTGGACTGGATGACCTTTGGAGGTCCCTTCCAACCCAGACCATTCTGTGATGTGAGAGCTGTGCTGTACCACCCCTTCCAGCCCTGACACTTCTATGACTGTATTTAGCTCGAAGCTTTTGTCACCATGCCCACAAGGGGCATTGCTTTTGTTTGTCAGACTGCTTTCAGTAGGCTTTTAAGCTCTTGGCCTCAGGCTGAGCAGTGAGAGGCAGCTGAGGAGGGCTGCTTTTAAGAGGCAAACTGGCAGCAGGACCAAGCCAAGCTGGCTGCAGCACCCCTAACCCTGCACCCAGCTCTCAGGGGAGGATTCCAGCTTCCTCTACCTCAAGCTCTGCTCCCAGTCACTTTGCTTCAGATCAAAAGCAGGCTTGGCAGCTCTGGGGCTCTTCAGTGAGCAAAGCCCTTGTCATGCCAAGAACTCAAGCCCAGGAACAGCTGAACAAGCAGTCAAGTCTGCATTCTGGGACCAGGAAACAACAACACACACACCTGAGGAACAGATTGCCAGGTCCTAACTGCAAGGTCACCACTGGTTAGCTCTCCACAAAAAGACCTCTGCCCAAAGAATGGAACTGCAGTAGGACAATGTTCCCCAGACCACCAAACTCTCCTGCATTGCATTAGCCCAGAGGGAGGAAAAGGGCTGAGGGCAGGGTGAGGAATCCTGCAGCCAGTCATAGAATGGTCCAGGCCAGAAGGGACCTCCAAAGCTCAGCTAGCTTGACCTTCCTGCAGTCAGCAGGGACATCCCCAGCTAGATCAGGCTGCCCAGGGCCTTGCTGAGCCTCACCTTGAATGTCACCAAGGAAGGAGCCTCAGCCACCTCCCTGGGCAACCTGTTGCAGTGTTCCAACACCCTCATGGTGAAGAACCTGTACCTAATGTCCTGTCTAAGTCTCCTGTAGTCTGAAGCCATTGCCCCTGGTCCTATCCCTGCAGGCCTTTGCAAACAGTCTCTCTCCATCCTTCTTGTAGCCCCCTTCAGGTACTGGCAGGCTGCTGTTAGGTCTCCCTGGAGCCTTCTCTTCTCCAGGCTGAACACCCCCAGCTCCACCTCAGCACCTGAGATTTCCTTCTTAATGCTCATCCACTACTAGAAATGTGTCTCAGGTTCAGCTGGGATGGGGCTAATTGTCCCAAGAAGTTGAGAGTGGCCACATCTGAGGCTCAAGGAAGCCCTGGGCAGCCTGGTCTAGTTGGGGGATGTCCCTGCTGGCTGCAGGGAGGTCAGAAGGGTTGAGCTTTGGAGGTCCCTTCCAGCCCAGCCCAGAGATTCTATGATGCAGGCTGGCCAGCTGAACTACCAAGCAGGCAAGCACAGGATCATAAAGGAGCTGGCTGAGGGAGAGGTGCAGCTCCCACAGGCAGCCAGCCAGCTCTGGGTGCTGAGCAGCTGTGCTGTACATCCCATTTTCTACAGGGCTTCACTGCTATTACTCCTGTTTCTGTTGTTTCCTCTCTCTTTGTGCTGCTCTGTTAAGCTCTCCTCATCTCAACCCAGGAGGTTTCACCTTCTTTTCTCCTGATCCTCCCTCCTGTCCTCTGGGGGAAGGGTGAACAAGCAGCTGAGTGGTGTTGAGGCTGGGCCAGGACCACAGAATGGTTTGGGTTGGAGAAGTCCTTTAAGGGCACCCAGCCCAACCAACTCTAACTCTGCCAAGGCTGGGGCTCAACCACATCCCTCAGCACCACAGCTCTGCCTCTTGGAAACACCTCCAGGGACAGGGACTCCACTACCTCCCTGGGCAGCCTGGGCCAGGCTTTGAGAACCCTTTCAGTGGAGATGCTTCTTCTGATGTCCAACATAAACCTCCCCTGGGGCAACTTGAGCCCATTTTCTTTCTTCCTGTCCCTTGTTGCTAAGGAGAAGAGCCCAACCCCCACCTCACCCCAACCTCCTCTCAGGGAGTTGTAGTGAGCCAGAAGGTCTCCCCTCAGGCTCCTCTTCTCCAGCCTAACCAACCCCAGCTCCCTCAGCTGCTCCTCCCCATCCCTCTTCCTCCCCAGCCCTCTTCTCCAGACCCTTCCCCACCTTTCTTGCCCTTCTCTGGCCCTGCTCCAGCTCCTCAATGTCCTCCTTGCAGTGAGGGAACCCAGTACTTGAGGTGAGGCCTCCCCAGTGCTGAGCACAGGGGCACAATCCTGGCCCTGCTCCTGCTGGCTCCCCTTCAGCCAGCTGTTGATCAGTGCTCCCCTGACAAACATGCAAATGATTCCTGCCTGAAGCTGGATTCCAGGTGGTCAGCAAAATGCCACCTCCAGCCCCCCCAGCATGTGGTGCTGTGCACCCTGACTCCCCAAGCCTTTGGGGAGAGCTTTGTGGCCTTCAGCCCTGCTCCAGGAAAGCAACCTGAAGCACATGCCCACCTCACAGCCTGCCTCCTGCTACTCTCTCAAGTGCCCTTCTTGGACAGTGGACTGCTAGGAGGTGACCATGAGCAACTGAAAGCAGCCACATGTGCCCACCCCGTTGTCCTGTGCTCTTTGAAGTCTGCTGCTGCTTCAGCCCTGCTGCTGCTACTTTCTCATGGTGGTAGAGAAGGACAAAAGCTGTGAACCAGCAGCCACAGCAACTGCTAGCACTGCAAAAAGCTGCAAAGAATAACAAGCAGCTGGCTGGGAACAGGCTGGCTGCTGGACAAAGGGTGCCTGATCTGCCCTGGCATGCTTAGCTCCCTGCTGGGCATGCAGTGAAACCAAGCCTTGGCAGGGCCTGCTGAGAGTCATCCCAGGCAGAAATCAACATCAGGCTGCTGCTCTGAGCAGCTCTGGAGACAGCTGACAAGGGAACAGGCTGCAAGGTGGGGCCCTGCAGGTGCCCATCCCTGCAGGTGCTCATCTTTAGCAGTGAGTCTCCTAATGGACATGCAACTCAGACACACTGCAAACAAGGAAGGGACCTTAAAGACCATCCAGTTCCAATCCCCTGCCATGGGCAGGGACACTTCCCACCAGCCCAGGCTGCTCAAGGCCCTGTCCCTCCACAGAGGGAGCATCCACAGCCACCCTGAGCAATGTGTTGCAGTGTTCCAGCAGCCTCCTGGGGCAGAACTTGTTCCTCACATCCAATCTCCATCTGCTCTGCACTCATTTCAAACCATTGCCCCTGGCCCTGTCCCTCTCTGCCTGGCTGCTCTCAGCCCCTCTGCCCCCAGCCTGTGGCACTGCCTGGGGTTGCTGTGGCCAAAGTGCAGCCCCTGGCACTTGGCTGTGTTCAATCTCCTGCCCTTGGCCTCTGCCCCTCTGCCCAGCCTGGCCAGGTCCCTCTGCAGAGCTCTGCTGCCCTCTCACAGCTCAGCTCCTGCCCCCAGCTTGCTGTCAGCTGCACATTCCCTGCTGATGGACTCCATCCCCTCCCCCAGATCATCAATAAAGATATTGATCAGGCTGGGGCCCAGCCCTGCTCCCTGGGGCACAGCACTGGTGCCTGGCTGCCAGCTGGCTGTGGCACCATTCACCACCACTCTCTGGGCTCAGCCTCCAGCCAGTTCCTCACCCAGCTCAGAGCTGCTGTCCCAGCCAGGGGCTGACAGCTTGGCCAGGAGCTTGCTGGGGGGGGACAGTGTCAAAGGCCTTACTGAAGTGCAGGCAGACTCCATCCACAGCCTGCCCCACAGCCACCAGGCAGTCCCCTGGGCATAGAAGGGGATCAGGTTGGTCAGGCAGGACCTGCCTTCCTAACTCCATGCTGGCTGGGCCTGAGCCCTTGGCCATCCTTCAGGTGCTCAGTGCTTGCCCCCAAGAGGATCTGCTCCATCATTTTCCCTGGCCCTGAGGTCAGGCTGCCAGGCCTGGAGTTTGCAGCTTCCTCCATCCAGCCCTTCCTGTGGATGGGCATCACATTGGCCAGCTTCCAGTCCTCTGGGACCTCTCCAGTGACCCTCACACCCTCCTGTCAGCAAGAGGTGGCCCAGTTCTGCTTGCTTTCAAGACACAGGGGCACCACAGGTACAACCAATAACCTGCTAAGATCTCTGCCTGCCAACCCAGCTGAGTGCTCCCAGCCACCAAGTGACTTGGAGCTCACCACTGCCAAGCCATGGGAGTAACCAGAGGAAGGGTTGAAAGCCCACCCACTGCAGGACTGCAGGGAAACCTCTTCTCTTTGTGCAAGTCTGCAGGCAGGAGGGGGGGATGGGAAAAGTGGAAATACAGGAAAAAAACTCTGCTTCTGGATGTGCAACACCCAGAGAATCACAGAACTGGCAGGGCTGGAAGGGAGCTCCAGGCTCAGCCAGCCCCAGCCCCCTGCCATGGGCAGGGACACCTCACACCACAGCAGGTTGCTCACAGCCACCTCCAGCCTGGCTGCAAACACCTCCAGCCAGGAGGCTTCCACCACCTCCCTGGGCAGCCTGGGCCAGGCTCTCACCACCCTCCTGGCCAACAACTTCTTCCTCACAGCCAAGCTCCAGCTCCCCACTTCTACTTCTGCTCCAGCCCCCCCACTCCTATCCCTCCCTCACCCCCTCCAAAGTCCCTCCCCAGCTTGCTTGCAGCCCCCTGCAGATCCTGCAAGGCCACCAGAAGGTCTCCTGGGAGCCTTCTCCTCTGCAGCCTGCACAACCCCAACTCTCTCAGGCTGTGCTCAGAGCAGCTCCAGCCCTCTGCTCCTCCTCCTGGCCCTGCTCTGGACACCTTCCAGCCCCTCCAGAGCCTTCCTGGCACAGAGGCTGCAGAGCTGGCCCCAGAGCTGCAGCTGTGGGCTCAGCAGAGTGGAGCAGAGGGGCAGAATCCCCTCCCTGGCCCTGCTGGCCACACTTCTCCTGCTGCAGCCCAGGCTCTGCTTGGCTCTCTGGGCTGCAAGTGCTCCCTGCTGGCTCCTGTTGCTGTGCTGCAAGATCAGCCCTGAAGGGGCAGTCTCGACCCTCACCCCCTCCTGTCAGCAAGAGGTGGCCCAGCTCTGCTTGCTCTCAAGACACAGAGGCGCCACAGGGAGGCGCCGGCTGGACCCGAACCAAAGCCAGGGCGGAGCAAGGAACGGAAACACACTTGTAAGGGACCAAAACAAGAGAGGGGAGCTGGAGAGCAGCTGAACTGGAAGGAGGAGGAGGAGGAAGAAAGGCAAGGCAGAAGTACCCTGGTGATCTTGCTCTGCATCTGGGCAAAGTACTTGCGCTGGGTCCTGGCGAGCAGGTCGCGGCCGCCGGCGATGGCCAGGATGATGGCGTCGGCCATGCGGTTGTCGTAGAGGCACAGCTCCACCGCCCCCTCGAAGTCCCCGGTCAGCAGCGCCTGGCTCAGCAAGCCATCCACATCTGCAACCACACGGGGGCCTGCCAGCCGCGGGCACACGGCCACACAGCCCTCAGGGCGCAGCATCACCCGGGAGGGAAAGGAGAGCACCCAGCCCCCGGCACCAGCTAAGCGGCTCGGCCAGGCTGCTCCTCAACACCCCCCAGGGAGGGGGACCCCACCAGCTCCCTGGGCAGCTCATTCCCATGGCCAGTCCCTCTGGCTGGGAAGAGTTTCCTCCTCACACCCAGCCTGAACTTTGCCCTGGCACAGCTTGAGACTGTGTCCTCTTGTTCTGCTGCTGGGGGCCTGGCAGAAGAGCCCAGCCCCCAGCTGGCTACAACCTCCCTGCAGGGAGTTGGAGAGAGCAAGAAGGTCTCCCCTGAGCCTCCTCTTCTGCAGGCTGAGCAACCCCAGCTCCCTCAGCCTCTCCTCACAGGGTTGTGCTCCAGACTCCTCCCCTCCCCGCCCCGGCCTCGCCCCCCCAAACCCCTCCCCTCCCCGCCGCAGCCTTGCCACCCCCAGACCCCTCCCTCCCCTCCCCGCCGCAGCCTTGCCACCCCCAGACCCCTCCCTCCCCTCCCCGCCCCAGCCTCGCCACCCCCAGACCCCTCCCTGCCCTGCCTCGGCCGTGTTGCCCCCAAACCCCTCCCCTCCCCCCAGACTTGCCACCCCCTCCTCTTGTTTGGGCTGGAAGGGACCTTAAGGATCATCCAGTTCCAACCCCCTGCCATGGGCAGGGACACCTCCCACCAGCCCAGGCTGCTCAAGACCTTGAACACCTCCAGGGAGGAGGCAGCCACAGCTTCCCTGGGCAGCCTGTGCCAGAGTCTCCCCAGCCTCACTCTCAAGAGCTTCTTCCTCATGTCCACTCTCAGTCTCCCCTCTCCCAGTTCAAAGCCATTGTTCCTCAGCCTGGCACTCCCAGCCCTTGGCCAAGTCCCTCCCCCAGCTCTCCTGGAGCCTCTTCAGGCACTGGAAGGCTGCTCTGAGGTCTCCCTGGAGCCTTCTCCTCTTCAGCCCCAGCTCAACAGCCTCAACTCTCCCAGCCTGTCCCCACAGGGGATGGTCTCCAGCCCTCTACAGCCTCCTCTGAACCCTCTCCAGCTCCTCCAGGTCCTTCCTGTGCTGGGGGCCCCAGAGCTGGAGGCAGTGCTGCAGGTGGGGGCTGAGCAGAGCAGAGCAGAGGGGCAGAATCCCCTCCCTGTGCTGCTGCTCTCCCTGCTCTGGCTGCAGCTCAGCACTCAGCTGGCTCTGGGCTGCCAGGGACCAGTGCTGGCTCCTGGGCACTTTGTCACCACCTGACCTCCCCAAGGCCTTCATCTGCAGGCTGCTCTCCAGCCACTCCTCACCTAGCCTAAGATAATCCCTCCACATCCTGTGCAGAAATTCTGCTGTCATTCTGCTGCCCCAGCACCACCATCAGCACCCACCAGCACCTACAACCCACACCAGTACCTAAAGTGGATTTTTACCTCCACTAACAGAGATGTTGAAAGTCTTCTTGGCAGGTCCCAGATCCTCAGTTTCCTTTTTGTGGTCCTTCAGCCCCTAAGAGGAAGGAAAAGCATCACTGCTGGCACAAGGGAACAAGCATGCCCAGGAGACACACAGCTGGCTCCTGCATTCCAGGTTAAGGGCAGCCCTTCAGACTCCCAACCAGCTAAGAGATCATTAGCTCAGAAGGGAAGTGCACCCCTGCCCTTCACCATCAGAGCACAGGGTAAGGAAACTGCCCCTGGTGCCAGCACAAAGCCACCTCCTAAGCACACTGAGGAAGGCCTGGGCCCAAGGGACCTTCAGTGCAAGTCACCCCAGCACTGTTACATCATTGCTCTGGGAGGGAAGAGAGGAGCACTTGAAACATGGCTGTCAAGGGGGGGTGGGGAAAGAGCTGGAAGGCCCAGATTTCAAACCACCAGGGAAGGCTTCTGCAGGAGCCATGTGCACACAGGGAGAGCACCAACACCAGCAGCCACACACCTGGCTCCTGGGGACAGCCCCCCCCCCCCGAAGCAGACACCCCCACAGCCCCCAGGGTGTCCCCCACTGCAGGCAGGTACCCCCAGGGCCAAGAGGCACCCACCCCAGCAGTCAGCCACATGGCACCCTGGGGACCACCCCCACTCCCAGGCAGGCACCCACCCAGGGTCCAGAGGGGACCCCCCTCCCAGGCAGGCAGGCACCCAGCCAGGGCCCAGAGGGGACCCCCTCCAAGGCAGGCAGGCACCCAGCCAGGGCCCAGAGGGGACCCCCTCCAAGGCAGGCAGGCACCCAGCCAGGGCCCAGAGGGGACCCCCTCCCAGGCAGGCAGGCACCCAGGGCCAAGAGGGGACCCCCTCCAAGGCAGGCAGGCACCCAGGGCCAAGAGGGGACCCCCTCCCAGGCAGGCACTCACCCAGGGCCAAGAGGGGACCCCCACCCAGGCAGGCACCCACCCAGGGCCCAGAGGGGACCCCCTCCCAGGCAGGCAGGCACCCAGGGCCCAGAGGGGACCCCCTCCAAGGCAGGCAGCCACCCAGGGCCCAGAGGGGACCCCCTCCCAGGCAGGCAGGCAGGCACCCAGCCAAGAGGGCCCCAGTCTGGTGGGCAACAGATACCTCCCCCAGGAGCTGCTCCTCTGTAGCCAGGCCTTTGTCCCCATCGTTCAGCACAGCTTCATCAGATCCTGCAGGAGCCTTCAGCAGGGAGAGGAGGCCACAATTAAACCACAACAAACCCAAAAAGCCAGGGAGAAGAGGAAGCAATCCTTTGCCCTGCAGAGCACAACCACCACCACCACCAGCAGCAGCCACAACCAGGCTGGACATCAGAGAAGGGCTCTGGAACACCCTGCCTGAGCACAAGCAGCACGGCAGAGGCCCTCCGTGCCCTAGCTCTGGGGCACTGCACAGCACCTGCTGCTCTTTTCATCTCAGCTGCCTGCAAACAGGCAGCAAAACTTCTCCTCCCCTCTTCAAACCTGCAGATGGCATCCAGAGTGCCTGTGGCACAACAGCAAGGCAGGCCCCTTGGGGCAGCCTGAGGCCACTGCAGCTGCCTCAGGCCATGCCTGAAGTGTGGCTCTCCCTCTTGCAGGACCACACTCTCAACCCTGCCTGTGCCTAAAGCCTGGCCAAGGAGCTGCTCTTCAATCACAGACTGGGAGGGCTTGGGAAAGACCTCTGGAGATCAAGCCCAGCTCCCCTGCCAGAGCAGGGTCACCCAGGGCAGGTCACACAGCAACACATCCAGAGGGGTCTTGAAAGGCTCCATGAGAAGGAGGCTCCACAACCTCCCTGGGCAGCCTGCTCCAGGCCTCCAGCAGCCTCACACCACAGAGGTTTTAACTCAGGCTGCAATCAGCTGCCAGGCACCAAGGCTCTGCCCTGTCTCACAGGCACCACAAAGTGTCCCAGAGGGCAAGAGAGAGGCAGCAAGAAGTGGGGACCTGGCTGAGGCCCTGAACTGAAAGCTGTGCCAGAGCCCTGTGCTGGAGAAGGGGGCAACAGCTGACTGGGAAAAAGTGGTTGGGTGTTGACATGGAGAGCTGCTCCTCAGGGTAGCCCTGCAGAAGCCTCCTCACTGCAGGGGAAGCCCAGATCCAGGGCAGGCAGGCAGAGCTGTGCTGCAGAGAGGGATTTCCTAGCATGGGAGACCACACAACAGCAGCTGTGCACCAAGTGGCTTCTAACACAGCCACAGCTCAAAGGCAAAAGAAGTGCTTGGAGCAAACAGGACCTCAGGGCACCACCAGCACTAGAGCAGCAAGGCTGCAATCAGCTGCCAGGCAGCAAGGCTCTTGCCTTGTCTCACAGGCACCACAAAGTGTCCCAGAGGGCAAGAGAGAGGCAGCAAAAAGTGGGGACCTGAGTGAGGCCCTGAAGCAAAAGCTGTGCCAGAGCCCTGTGCTGGACAAGCAGTGGGAGAAGTGGTTGCCATTTGAAATGCTTTCAGCTGACTGAAGACAGGACCTTGGCAGAGGCTGGGTTGTGAGTGACCTGGGGGGCAGCTACCAAGCAGCAAGAGAAGTGCTTCTGATTGTGGCACCACCAAGCAGGCAGAGCTGTGCCCACGTGCTTGCATACCTCTCCCAAGTCACCATCTGCCAGGAGGTTTTTCTTCAGGGTGGATGAAATCTGGAAGGCAACCAAGGCTTCAGTAAGTGCCCTTGTACAGAGCTCTCACTCCCCTCCTGGGCTGCAGGGCTGGCACCTGTGTGGCTTCCAGAACACCTCACAGGGAACTCAAGCACTTTGCCAGACTGGGGATGGATTCCCTGCTAAGCCTGCTGCACCCCAAGCTCTGATGGCAACAACAGCTGCTCTGTGGCTTGAGATCTCAGAGCTGGGAACTCAAGGACCTCAAACCTCACTGCAGCTGCTGGAAAGCACAGCAATAAACACAGGATCAGAGCAGGTGCCAACTTTTTCTGCTCTTGGTAGGGAAAAGGAAGTGGTGGTAACCCCTGGGGAGCAGGGAGCCTGGCAGGAGAAGAGAAGGCTTCAAGGAGATCTCAGAGCAGCCTTCCAGCACCTGAAGGGGCTCCAGGAGAGCTGGGGAGGGACTTTGGACAAAGGCTTGGAGGGCCAGGATGAGGAACAATGGCTTTGAGCTGGGAGAGAGCAGATTCAGACTGGAGATGAGGAAGAAATTGTTGAGAGTGAGGGTGAGGAGACTCTGGAATAGGTTGTTCCCATTTGGAGGCTCCAAGCCTTGAAGTGTTCAAGGCTTAGGTTGGATGGGGCCTTGAGCAAGCTGCTCTGGTGTGAGGTGTCCCTGCCAAAGGCAGGGGATTGGAACTGGATGATCTTTAAGGTCCTTTCCAACTCAAACCATTCTAGGACTTACCATGGCTCATAAACCAGCCAGGCACTGATATCTGTATGCCATGTGAGAAGCTCTGAAGTGTCCCCAACCCCTCTGCAGAAACACCTGCACAGCCTCACAAGGGTCTCAGTCTCCCCTCTCCCAGCTCAAAGTCATTGTTCCTCATGCTGGCACTCCCACCCTTGTCCAAAGTTCCTCCCCAGCTCTCCTGGAGCCCCTTCAGGGACTGGAAGGCTGCTCTGAGGTCTCCCTGCAGCCTTCTCCAGGTTGAACAGCCCCAACTCTCTCAGCCTGTCCCCACAGGGGAGGTTCTGCAGCCTCTGATCATCTCTGTGGCCTCCTCTGGAGCCTCTCCACCAGCTCCAGGTCCTTCTTGTGCTGGGGGCCCCAGAGCTGGAGGCAGTGCTGCAGGTGGGGGCTGAGCAGAGCAGAGCAGAGGGGCAGAATCCCCTCCCTGTGCTGCTCTCTCCCTGCTCTGGCTGCAGCTCAGCACTCAGCTGGCTCTGGGCTGCCAGGGACCAGTGCTGGCTCCTGGGCACTTTGTCACCACCTGACACCCCCAAGGCCTTCTCCTGCAGGCTGCTCTCCAGCCACTCCTCACCCAGCCTCACAAGGGTCTCAGTCTCCCCTCTCCCAGCTCAAAGCCATTGTTCCTCAGCCTGGCACTCCCAGCCCTTGCCAAAAGTCCCTCCCCAGCTCTCCTGGAGCCCCTTCAGGTACTGGAAGGCTGCTCTGAGGTCTGCCTGGAGCCTTCTCCAGGCTGAACAGCCCCAACTCTCCAGGCCTATCCCCACAGGGGAGGTTCTCCAGCCCCCTGATTATGGTGTCCCACTCTGGCCCCCCTCCAGCAGCTCCAGCTCCCTCATGGGAGCCCCCCACTTCCTCACAAGTGCTTTATTTAAAAGCAGTGCAGGACTTCCAGTGTCCTTTGAGACAAAGGAATTCCTCCAGCCACATTCAAGTCAGAGGCTCTGGCACCATGGGCAGGAGGAGAGCTGCAGCCCTGACAGCCAGCAGCTGCTTGGAAGAGTGGTGTGCAGGAGGCCTGCTGTCCTGAGCAGCCTGTGGACACTGGGATTTGCTCTTCCAATGTCCCACAGGGCACTGCAGCCATCCCTGCCATGGGTCAGCACTTTGGACCACTGAAGCACTGAAGAGCAGCAGAGCTGCCAGGCACATTTACCTTCTTCTTCAGCTCATCTTTTCTGTACCCCAGGAGCTCAAGGTATTTACCACGGGAATCCTCTTCAAAGTTCACCTTCAGAAAGGAGCCAAAAAAAGGGAAGAGTTAAAAACCACTGCAATTCACAAGGCTTCATTTGCTGATGAGCTGGGGGTGAGGGGAGGGAGCCCACCAGTAGCAATTGTGCAGCTGACAGCAAGCTGGGGGCAGGAGTTGACCTGTGAGAGGGGAGGAGAGTTCTGCAGAGGGACCTTGCCAGGCTGCACAGATGGGCAGAGGCCAAGGGCAGGAGATTGAACACAGCCAAGTGCCAGGGGCTGCACATTGGCCACAGCAACCCCAGGCAGTGCCACAGGCTGGGGGCAGAGGGGCTGAGAGCAGCCAGGCAGAGAGGGACCTGGGGGTAATGGTGGACAGCAGCTGAACATGAGCCAGCAGTGTGCCCAGGGGGCCAAGAAAGCCAAGGACAGCCTGGCCTGGGTCAGGAAGAGTGTGGCCAGCAGGAGCAGGGAAGTCCTTGTGCCCTGTGCTCAGCACTGCTGAGGCCACAGCTTGAGTCCTGTGTCCAGTTCTGGGATTAAGGAAGAGGTTGAGATGCTGGAAAGTGTCCAGAAAAGGGCAACAAAGCTGGGGAGGGGTCTGGGGCACAAGGCTGGGGAGGGGTCTGGGGCACAGCCCTGTGAGGAGAGGCTGAGGGAGCTGGGGTTGCTTAGCCTGGAGAAGAGGAGGCTCAGGGGAGACCTTCTTGCTCTCTCCAGCTCCCTGAAGGGAGGTTGTAGCCAGCTGGGGGTTGGTCTCTTGTCCCAGGCCCCCAGCAGCAGAACAAGAAGACACAGTCTCAAGCTGTGCCAGGGGAAGTTTAGGCTGGAGGGGAGGAGAAAGTTCTTCCCAGCAAGAGGAATTGGCCACCAGAATGAGCTGCCCAGGGAGGTGGTGGAGTCTCCATCCCTGGAGATGTTCAAGAGGGGCTTGGATGTGGCACTCGGAGCCATGGTTCAGTGGTCATGAGGTGTTGGGTGAAAGGTTGGACTTGATGATCTTTGAGGTCTTTTCCAACCTTATTGATGCTATGATTTATCTCCCTCCCTGTCACAGATTACCAGAGAGGGCTGCTGACTGTGGGGACTGAGTGCAGGAAAGAGCTGAGGTGGTCTTCAGTGAGTTGGGCAACTGAGCAGGCAGGGCTCCACTCTGGGGACTGCAGGTGAACAGCCTGAGGGTTCCAAGTGCATCCTGAAGCAAAGTGCTCATAGTGAGCAGTGAAAAGTGCACCTAGAGCTATCCCAAAGCTTCATCCCTTGTCACCAGCTCCCTCCACAAAGATGTGCTGCTGGAGGATGTCAAACCCCACAGACTACCTTCCCCAAGCCTTGGCTGCTGCCATGGTTTCTCCTGAAATGAGCCCAGACCCTGGGGACTCTCCTTCTTCTGGTGAGCCACCTCCCAAGACAGGGTGGGTAGTTTTAGGCTATGCCTTTAAAAGTGAGTTAGTCTGGCTTAAGTCAATGCTGGGGGAAACTTCAACCCCCCAGAGCAGGGCTTGTGGGCACAGCTCCGCCTTTGGCTCCCAGCACCTCTTCTGCTGCACCACCACCACGGGCAGGATTCCTGCCCTGGCTCCCCAAGGGAGTGGGAAGCTCCCAGGCTGCTCTTACCTTCAGGAAGGCCCAGACATTCTTCTCAAAGTCAGTCTGGGCCATGTCCACCTTCTCCTGGCAGTAGCTTACAAAGCCCTCAGACTGCACAGCCTCCTGCAGCTGGTTTGAGCGGGCCAGGAACTCCTTCTCCGTGACCACCTGGCTGACGTAGACAAGGTGACACTGCTGCTGCTCCAAGCCTGGCTGCTGAGCCTTGGGGTTCTCAAAGGTCACCAGCTTGCCTCCAAACTGGAATCAAGGCAGAGGAAGGCACAGGTGTGACTGGAGGGGGGGTGACAGGGCACACACATGCACGCAGCTTCTGCTGCCCAAAGAGCAAAACCCTTCCTGACACCAGCTGATGAGCTTGGCTACAGCCTGCAGCCCTACCCAATACATTGATCAATGATATAGACAAAGGGCAGAGCTGCTCCCTCAGCCAGTTTGCTGATGGGACCCAACTGGGAGGAGTGGCTGATACCCTGTCAGGCTGTGCTGCCAGCCAGGGTGACCTGGACAGGCTGCAGAGCTGGGCAGGGAGCAGCCAAATGCCATTCACCACGGGCAGTCCTGCAGCTGGGCAAGAACCACCCCAGGAATCAGGGATCACCCAACCTGTCAGACACCGGCCTGGCTGGGTGCCCCCTCTCTCCCAGCCCCTCAGACACTGGGCCAGCTCAGTGCCCCCTCTCCCAGCCTCTGAGGCACAGGCCCGGCTGGGTGCCCCCTCTCCCAGCCCCTCAGACACAGGCCTGGCTGGGTGCCCCCTCTCCCAGCCTCTGAGGCACAGGCCCGGCTGGGTGCCCCCTCTCCCAGCCCCTCAGACGCTTGCCCAGCTCAGTGCCCCCTCTCCCAGCCCCTCAGACACAGGCCCAGCTCAGTGCCCCCTCTCCCAGCCCCTCAGATGCTTGCCCAGCTCAGTGCCCCCTCTCCCAGCCTCTCAGACGCTTGCCCAGCTCAGTGCCCCCTCTCCCAGCCTCTCAGACGCTTGCCCAGCTCAGTGCCCCCTCTCCCAGCCCCTCAGACACAGGCCCAGCTCAGTGCCCCCTCTCCCAGCCTCTCAGACGCTTGCCCAGCTCAGTGCCCCCTCTCCCAGCCCCTCAGACGCTTGCCCAGCTCAGTGCCCCCTCTCCCAGCCTCTCAGACGCTTGCCCAGCTCAGTGCCCCCTCTCCCAGCCCCTCAGACGCTTGCCCAGCTCAGTGCCCCCTCTCCCAGCCCCTCAGACGCTTGCCCAGTTCAGTGCCCCCTCTCCCAGCCCCTCAGACACTTGCCCAGTTCAGTGCCCCCTCTCCCAGCCTCTCAGATGCTTGCCCAGCTCAGTGCCCCCTCTCCCAGCCCCTCAGACGCTTGCCCAGCTCAGTGCCCCCTCTCCCAGCCCCTCAGATGCTTGCCCAGCTCAGTGCCCCCTCTCCCAGCCCCTCAGACGCTTGCCCAGTTCAGTGCCCCCTCTCCCAGCCCCTCAGACACAGGCCTGGCTGGGTGCCCCCTCTCCCAGCCCCTCAGACACAGGCCTGGCTGGGTGCCCCCTCTCCCAGCCCCTCAGACACAGGCCTGGCTGGGTGCCCCCTCTCCCAGCCCCTCAGACACTGGCCCGGCTGAGTGCCCCCTCTCCCAGCCCCTCAGATGGTTGCCCAGCTCAGTGCCCCCTCTCCCAGCCTCTCAGACACTGGCCCAGCTCAGTGCCCCCTCTCCCAGCCTCTCAGACACAGGCCCAGCTCAGTGCCCCCTCTCCCAGCCCCTCAGATGGTTGCCCAGCTCAGTGCCCCCTCTCCCAGCCTCTCAGACACTTGCCCAGCTCAGTTCCTCCTCTCCCAGCCCCTCAGACACCGGCCCAGCTCAATGCCTATCCCAGTGTCTATTGGTTTCCTTCCAAGCAAACACTTCTCAAAGCAAAGCACAGCCCTAACCCCCAAAGAGAGGAGCAGTTGCCTGCTGGCCTCACACCTCCTCCTCCTCCCTTCTTCCCAAGCAGCTCTGCCCGCCCTGTGCCGGCCTGCAGCCCTCAGGTGCCCAGCCTGGAAGCTGCTGCCCCGATCCAGCTCCCATTACGATGGCAAACAGGAGCAGCTCTCCCCAGGGGGAGCACAACACTGACCTCCCCTCACCCTGGAGTGTTTTGCAGGTGCCACCTCCCCTCTCCCCCCCTGCCTGGCCAGCCCTGCCCCGGCCCTGCCTGCTGCTCACCGAGAAGGATGCTCCCACGGGGCGCCGGATCCACTTGGGTGGCTTCTTGAGGGGCAGGACCATGCTCTGGGGGGCAGCCTGCTGGGGCAGCTGCAGGGGTGGCAGGGGCTGGCCTGTACCAAATGGATCAAGGTTCCCAAAAGATGATGAGAGCTTCAGTAACAAAAGGGGGGAGGAGGAAACACCACAAGAAGACGAGTGTCATATCTCCAATACACGAAACCATTTGCTCCCCAGGGCTCAGGGCTGGGGACAGCTCCCTGGAGTATCTTTATCACTGATAAAGGGGACACAAAGGCATTGAGGGCACCCCCTCAGTAAGCTTGCAGAGGACACTAAAATGGGTGGCAGTGTTGCTCTGCTTGAGGGTAGGAAGGCTCTGCAGAAGGAGCCTGGCCAGGCTGGCTGGCTGGGCCAAGGCCAGGTTCAACAAGGCCAAGGGCTGGGTCCTGCACCTGGGTCACAACCACCCCATGAAGGCCCCAGGCTTGGGGCAGAGTGGCTGGAGACCACCCAGCAGAGAAAGCCCTGGGGGTGCTGCTCAACAGCTGGCTGAAGATGAGCCAGGGGGTGCCCAGGAAGGCCACCAACAGCCTAGCCTGGAGCAGCAATGGTGTGGCCAGCAAGAGCAGGGAAGTGATCACACCCCTGGACTCAGCACTGGTGAGGCCACAGCTTCAGTACTGAGCTGGGTGCCTCACTCCAAGACAGACATTGAGGGGCTGGAGGAGGTCCAGAGAAGGGCAACAATGGGGAAGGGTCTGGAGAAGAGGGCTGGGGAGGAGCAGCTGAGGCAGCTGGAGGTGTTGAGTGTGGAGAAGGGGAGGCTGAGGGGAGAGGATCTCACTCAGCAACTCCCTGAGAAGAGCCAGGTGGGTAGGACAAGAGGAAGTGGCCTCAAGTTGCCCCAGGAGAGGTTTAGGTTGGGCATCAGGAGAAACTTCTTCTGTGAAAGGGTTCTGCAAGCCTGGCCCAGGCTGCCCAGGGAGGTGGTTGAATGCCCATCCCTGGAGGTCTTTCAGAGAGGCAGAGCTGTGGTGCTGAGGGCCAGGGCTCAGCCCCAGCCTGGGCAGAGCTAGGGAATGGTTGGAGTGGGTGAGCTTAGAGAGCTTCTCCAACCAAAACCATGCTGTGACTTATTTGTACCTGCAAGCAGGGCTGCAGATAGCCACTGAAGGCTCCCCCTGAGCCCAGGAGTTTCTCAGTACCTGGTCAGCCTGCTTCTGCCTCAGGCCATCCATGCTGCCTCCCATGATGGAGTAAACGCTGATCCGGCCGTCGAAGGAAGCTGCAGAGAGGACTGAGGGGTTCCTGGGGCACCACTGGATATCAAAGCACCACTGGGTGTTTGTGGGCAGCTCATACAGCACCTGGGCAGCAAAAACAAGGCCCACAGATCAGGGCACCACATCCAGCAGCAACCATCGAGGGGACTGAGTGCATCAGCAGTAAGTTTGCAGGGATCAGGGCTGGGCCCCAGCCTGTTCAACACCTTTGTTGATGATCTGGAGGAGGGGATGGAGTCCATCAGCAGGGAATGTGCAGCTGACAGCAAGCTGGGGGCAGGAGCTGAGCTGTTAGAGGGGAGCAGAGCTCTGCAGAGGGACCTTGACAGGCTGCACAGATGGGCAGAGGCCAATAGGCACTGAACAAGTCCAAGTGCCAGGGGCTGCACATTGGCCACAGCAACCCCAGGCAGTGCCACAGGCTCAGGGCAGAGGGGCTGAGAGCAGCCAGGCAAAGAGGGATCTGGGAGTAATGGTGGAGAGCAGCTGAACAGGAGCCTGCAGTGTGCCCAGGGGGCCAAGAAGGCCAAGGGCATCCTGGCCTGCATCAGGAAGAGTGTGGCCAGCAGGAGCAGGGAAGTCCTTGTGCCCTGTGCTCAGCACTGCTTAAGGCCACAGCTTGAGTCCTGTGTCCAGCTCTGGGCTCCTCAGGTTCAGGACATTGAGAGACTTGAAGGTGTCCAGAGAAGGGCAACAAAGCTGGGGAGGGGTCTGGGGCACAGCCCTGTGAGGAGAGGCTGAGGGAGCTGGGGTTGCTTAGCCTGGAGAAGGGCTCAGGGCAGACCTTATTTCTCTCTCCAACTCCCTGCAGGGAGGTTGTAGCCAGCTGGGGGTTGGTCTCTTCTCCCAGGCAGCCAGCACCAGAACAAGAGGACACAGTCTCAAGCTGTGCAAGGGGAGGTTTAGACTGGAGGTGAGGAGAAAGTTCTTCCCAGCAAGAGAGATTGGCCATGGGAATGAGCTGCCCAGGGAGGTGGTGGAGTCCCCATCCCAGGAGGTGTTTAGGAAGAGCCTGGCTGAGGCCCTTGGTGTCATGGTTGAGTTGATCAGATGGTGTTGGGTGAGAGGTTGGACTTGATGATCTCAAAGGTCTTTGCCAACCTGGTTACTTCTATTCCATTCTATTCTATAATCCTCCTGTCTCCACAGAGATGATCAGAGGCTGCATAACCTCCCCTGTGGGGACAGGATGAGAGAGTTGGGGCTGTTCAACCTGGAGAAGGCTGCAGGGAGACCTCAGAGCAGCCTTCCAGTACCTGGAGGGACTCCAGGAGCGCTGGGGAGGGACTTTGGCCAAGGGCTGGGAGTGCCAGGCTGAGGAACAATGGCTTTGAGCTGGGAGAGGGGAGACTGAGAGTGGAGATGAGGAAGAAACTCCTGAGAGTGAGGCTGGGGAAGCACTGGCCCAGGTTGCCCAGGCAGGCTGGGGCTGCCCCCTCCCTGAAGGGGTTCCCAGGTTGGATGCAGCCTGGGCTGGTGGGAGGTGTCCCTGCCCATGGCAGGGGGGTTGGAACTAGATGGTCTCTAATGTTTCCTCCAACCCAAACCATCCCATGATTCTCCAGGCCCAAAAGGGCAAGGGGGGGAACACATCCACGAGCCCCTCACTGATCTGCCTCCAGGTTCCTCTGGGCTGGATTGAAGTTCCACTCCCAGATGGAACAAGGCAGCAGCAGCCCAGCCACAGCAGCCACCAGAAGAGCAGAGTGGAGCCATTCCCAAGCCCTGTACTGAGCAGGGACCTCACTGAGGAGGAGCAGCAGTGAGTGGAAAGCTGTAGGCCAGCAGTATCAGGAGGGAATCCTTCAGCATCAGCACAGGACCAGCCACAGGGCCACAGGACAGGGAAGGCCATCCCACAGGAACACCCTGCCCAGGAGTGCAAGCACACCACCAACTGCTCTGCACTTCCCACCCCTGAAGGGAGATGCCTTGAAGAAGTGTGGGGAGGGCTGTGCCATACCTCTCCTGTGTTGGGGTTGGAGCAGAGGATCTTTGCATCCTTCCCACAGCTCAGCAGCAGCTCTGAGTCTGCCATACTCCAAGCAATGGCCAATACACCCCTGTGGGAAGAGCCAGAGGCAGGAGGTTCATGTCAGCACAGAGTGGTTACAGACACAGCACATCCAGGGGCTGAGTTTCTGCCTCAGCTGAGCATTCCCCCTCCCCACTCCTCCCCTCTTCCAAGAGGGCAAACTGCTCAGTGTCACCAGCACTTCACTGAGTGAAAGATGCTTCCTGTTCTCTGCTTCCAGAGGCACAAAGGTGCAGCAGGAGTGTTGGAAAATCAAATGCAGGAGCCACGAGGGAGAAGCTGGACACCAAGGTTACAGAGTGCTTTGTTTGCCTGCAGTATCATTACCCTGCAGTGTGCAAACAATCAGGGACCAGGAGCTCTGCCAGCAGCAGATTCCAAGCAGCAGAACCACTGGCAGCAGTGGTGGCAGCAACCCCAAGACAGAGCAGCTGCTGCTCTCTCCCCTGCCCTTGTACCAGGAGCTGGTTTAGGGCAGGAGAGAAACTTTCACTGACAGCTGAGGACAGACAAGAATCCAAACCTGTTCCTGAACCCAAATTTAAGGCATTTAGAGAACTGAGGGGCAGGGAAACTCAGTCCACATGTGAGGATGTGCCATGGGGTAAGCCTCAAGTCCATCACTCAAGCAAAATCCTGCACTGCTCTCTGCATCTTCTTGAGCAAGGCAGCAGCAACCTAACAGCTTCAGTGTCTCAGCAGGATGGCAGAGAGCTTATTTTGGGGCCTGTGCCCCTCAAACCAGCAGGCCCCAACACTTCAAGCCCCTAAGGACAGAGGGCTGGCAAGTCAGCAAGCCAACATGCCACACTGCCTGCTGCTGGAGTCACTGCCTTCAACCAAGTGAGACCCCAGAGGGAACTGAGCCGGAAGAGATAGGTGGTGACCAGCAGTGCCAGCACCAGGGAGCAGCAGAAAGGGGCTGGACAGACTGGCAGGCAGCCACCAGCAGTGCCAGCAGCAGCAGAAAGGGGCTGGACAGACTGGCAGGCAGCCACCAGCAGTGCCAGCAGCAGGCAGGGGCTGGACAGACTGGCAGGCAGCCACCAGCAGTGCCAGCAGCAGGCAGAGGCTGGACAGACTGGCAGGCAGCCACCAGCAGTGCCAGCAGCAGGCAGGGGCTGGACAGACTGGCAGGCAGCCACCAGCAGTGCCAGCAGCAGCAGAAAGGGGCTGGACAGACTGGCAGGCAGCCACCAGCAGTGCCAGCAGCAGACAGGGGCTGGACAGACTGGCAGGCAGCCACCAGCAGTGCCAGCAGCAGGCAGGGGCTGGACAGACTGGCAGGCAGCCACCAGCAGTGCCAGCAGCAGGCAGGAGCTGGACAGACTGGCAGGCAGCCACCAGCAGTGCCAGCAGCAGGAAGGGGCTGGACAGACTGGCAGACAGCCACCAGCAGCAGGCAGCAGCAGCGCCAGCAGCCAGCAGCAGCGCCAGGCAGCAGCAGCGCCAGGCAGCAGCAGCGCCAGCAGCAGCAGCGCCAGGCAGCAGCAGCGCCAGGCAGCAGCAGCGCCAGGCAGCAGCAGCGCCAGCAGCCAGCAGCAGCGCCAGGCAGCAGCAGCGCCAGCAGCAGCGCCAGCAGCAGTGCCGCCAAGCAGCAGCAGCGCCAGGCAGCAGCAGCGCCAGGCAGCAGCAGCGCCAGCAGCCAGCAGCGCCAGCAGCAGCGCCGGCAGCAGCGCCGGCAGCAGCGCCGGCAGGCAGCAGCAGCGCCAGCAGCAGTGCCAGCAGCAGCGCCAGCAGCAGTGCCGCCAGGCAGCAGCAGCGCCAGGCAGCAGCAGCGCCAGGCAGCAGTGCCAGCAGCAGCGCCAGCAGCAGCAGCGCCAGCAGCCAGCAGCAGCGCCAGCAGCAGCAGCGCCAGCAGCAGCGCCGGCAGCAGCAGCGCCGGCAGCAGCAGCGCCGGCAGCAGCGCCAGCAGCAGCGCCGCCAAGCAGCAGCAGCGCCAGGCAGCAGCAGCGCCAGCAGCCAGCAGCAGCGCCAGCAGCAGTGCCGCCAGGCAGCAGCAGCGCCAGGCAGCAGCAGCGCCAGGCAGCAGTGCCAGCAGCAGCGCCAGCAGCAGCAGCGCCAGCAGCCAGCAGCAGCGCCAGCAGCAGCAGCGCCAGCAGCAGCGCCGGCAGCAGCAGCGCCGGCAGCAGCAGCGCCAGCAGCAGCAGCGCCAGCAGCAGCGCCGCCAAGCAGCAGCAGCGCCAGGCAGCAGCAGCGCCAGCAGCCAGCAGCAGCGCCAGCAGCAGTGCCGCCAGGCAGCAGCAGCGCCAGGCAGCAGCAGCGCCAGGCGGCAGCAGCGCCAGCAGCCGGCAGCAGCAGCAGCGCCAGCAGCAGCAGCGCCAGCAGCAGCGCCAGCAGCAGCGCCAGCAGCAGCGCCAGCAGCAGCGCCAGCAGCAGCAGCGCCAGCAGCAGCAGCGCCAGCAGCAGCAGCGCCAGCAGCAGCGCCAGCAGCAGCGCCAGCAGCAGTGCCAGCAGCAGCGCCAGGCAGCAGCAGCGCCAGCAGCAGCAGCGCCAGCAGCAGCGCCGGCAGCCAGCAGCAGCACCAGCAGCAGGCAGCAGCAGCAGCGCCAGGCAGCAGCAGCGCCAGCAGCAGCGCCGGCAGCCAGCAGCAGCACCAGCAGCAGCGCCAGCAGCAGCAGCGCCAGCAGCCAGCAGCAGCGCCAGCAGCCAGCAGCAGCACCAGCAGCCAGCAGCAGCACCAGCAGCAGGCAGCAGCAGCAGCGCCAGCAGCCGGCAGCAGGCAGCGCCAGCAGCCAGCAGCAGCCCCAGCAGCCAGCAGCAGCCCCAGCAGCCAGCAGCAGCAGCCCCAGCAGCAGCAGCCCCAGCAGCAGCAGCCCCAGCAGCAGCGCCAGCAGCAGCAGCGCCAGCAGCCAGCAGCAGCGCCAGCAGCAGCAGCGCCAGCAGCCAGCAGCAGCGCCAGCAGCAGCAGCGCCAGCAGCAGCAGCCCCAGCAGCCAGCAGCAGCGCCAGCAGCCAGCAGCGCCAGCAGCCAGCAGCGCCAGCAGCAGCAGCAGCGCCAGCAGCAGCAGCAGCGCCAGCAGCCAGCAGCAGCGCCAGCAGCAGCAGCGCCAGCAGCAGCAGCCCCAGCAGCCAGCAGCAGCGCCAGCAGCCAGCAGCGCCAGCAGCAGCAGCGCCAGCAGCAGCAGCAGCGCCAGCAGCAGCAGCGCCAGCAGCAGCAGCAGCGCCAGCAGCCAGCAGCAGCGCCAGCAGCAGCAGCGCCAGCAGCAGCGCCAGCAGCAGTGCCGCCAGGCAGCAGCAGCGCCGGCAGCAGCAGCGCCACCAGCAGCAGCGCCAGCAGCAGCAGCGCCGGCAGCCAGCAGCAGCGCCAGCAGCAGCAGCGCCAGCAGCAGCAGCGCCGGCAGCCAGCAGCAGCGCCAGCAGCAGCAGCAGCGCCAGCAGCAGCAGCGCCAGCAGCAGTGCCAGCAGCAGCGCCGGCAGCAGCAGCGCCAGCAGCAGCAGCGCCAGCAGCAGCAGCGCCAGCAGCAGCAGCGCCAGCAGCAGCAGCAGCGCCAGCAGCAGCAGCGCCAGCAGCAGCAGCGCCAGCAGCAGCGCCGGCAGCCAGCAGCAGCGCCGGCAGCCAGCAGCAGCGCCGGCAGCCAGCAGCAGCGCCGGCAGCGCCAGCAGCAGCAGCGCCAGCAGGCAGCAGCAGCGCCAGCTGTGCTCTGCAAGACCCATACCTTGTGTGGCTTTCTAAAACCCGCAGAGGCGAGGAGGCAAACCTCAGGTCCCACATCTGGATCACAGGCAGCCTGTCGTCCTCGGAGGCCAAAACCATCTGGGTGGCCACGTCAGGGTGCCAAGCCAGGCCCGAGCAGTGCATCTGAGGGACAACAGGGCACCACGCTGGTAAGAACCAAGCAGCACAGAAGGGCAACACAGAACTAGACCAAGTGTAGCTACGTGAATCTGCAGCTCTGCTCTGGCTGAGGCTGCCTGCCCTCCCCTCTGGGGGTTCTAATGGACAAGCAGCTGAGGAGGAGCCAGCAGTGTGCCCAGGTGGCCACAACAGCCAAAGGCATCCTGGCTGGGATCAGCAATGCTGTGTCCAGCAGGAGCAGGGAGGCGACTGTCCCCTGGTACTCAGCTCTGGGGAGGCCACACCTGGAGTATTGTGCCCATTTTTGGGCACCTCAATGCCAGACACATGTGGAGGTGCTGGAGCCAGGGCAGAGGAGGGCAAGGAAGCTGAGGAAGGGCCTGGAGAATAAATCTGATGAGGAGCAACTGAAGGAGCTGGGGATGGCTAGTGTGAAACAGAGGAGGCTGAGGGGAGACCTCCTGGCTGTCTACAACTGCCTGAAAGGAAGTTGTGGAGAGGTTGGTGCTGGTCTCTTCTCACAGGTAATTAGTGACAGAACAAGCCTAATGGCCTCAAGCTCCAACTGGGTAGGTTCAGACTGGGCATTAGGAAAGGTTTTTCCCATAGCAAGAGTGGTCAGGCACTGGCAGAGGCTGCCCAGGGAGACAGTGGAGTCACCAGCCCTGGTGGTCTGGATGTGGTGCTTGGGGATGTGGCTTAGGGCTGAACCTTGCAGAGCAGGGGTAATGGTTGGACAGGAAGATCCTGAGTGACCCAAGCTGAATGTTGCTGAGACTCTGTCCCTTCCAACCCACAGTGGAGAACAATAGAATCAACCAGGTTGGAAGAGACCTTTGAGATCATTGTGTCCAACCAACCTATCATCCAACACCATCTAATCAAGTAAACCATGCAACCAAGCACCCCACCAAGTCTCCTCCTAAACACCTCCAGTGATGGTGACTCCACCACCTCCCCAGGCAGCACATTCCAATGGGCAATCACTCTCTCTGTGTAAAACTTCCTCCTAACCTCCAGCCTAAACCTCCCCTGGTGCAGCCTGAGACTGTGTCCTCTTGTTCTGGTGCTGGGGGCCTGGGAGAAGAGACCAACCCCCAGCTGGCTACAACCTCCTTGGAGAGAGCAAGAAGGTCTCCCCTGAGCCTCCTCTTCTGCAGGCTAAACAACCCCAGCTCCCTCAGCCTCTCCTCACAGGGCTGTGCCCCAGCCCCCTCCCCAGCCTTGTGCCCCAGACCCCTCCCCAGCTTTGTTGCCCTTCTCTGGACACCTTCCAGCAGCTCAACCTCTTTCCTACCCTCAGGAGCCCAGAGCTGGACACAGGACTCAAGCTGTGGCCTAACCAGTGCAGTGTACAGGGGCACAATGACTTCCCTGCTCCTGCTGGCCACACTGTTCCTGATGCAGGCCAGGATGCCATTGGCCCTCTTGGCTGCCTGGGCACACTGCAGGCTCATGTTAAGCTGCTCTCCCCCAGCACCCCCAGGTCCCTCTCTGCCTGGCTGCTCTCAGCCACTCTGCCCCCAGCCTGTGGCACTGCCTGGGGTTGCTGTGGCCAATGTGCAGCCCCTGGCACTTGGCTGTGTTCAATCTCCTGCCCTTGGCCTCTGCCCCTCTGCCCAGCCTGGCCAGGTCCCTCTGCAGAGCTCTGCTGCCCTCTCACAGCTCAGCTCCTGCCCCCAGCTTGCTGTCAGCTGCACATTCCCTGCTGATGGACTCCATCCCCTCCTCCAGATCATCAATGAAGATATTGATCAGGCTGGGGCCCAGCCCTGCTCCCTGGGGCACAGCACTGGTGCCTGGCTGCCAGCTGGCTGTGGCACCATTCACCACCACTCTCTGGGCTCAGCCTCCAGCCAGTTCCTCACCCAGCTCAGAGCTGCTGGGAGAGGCTCTGAGGGGTCCCCACCCCTGCCAGAGGCAGCCCAGCCCCCTGCAGCAGCTGCCCAGCCCCAGCAGGGCTGACTCACCCTGTTGTTGTGGTCGCTGACTTTGATGATGGGCTCGTTCTTCCTGAGGTCCCAGACGGTGGCTCGGCCGCTGGGGCTGGCGGAGGCCAGGATGTGCTGGACCTGCCGGTTCCAGGCGAGGCAGCTGACGTCCTCCAGAGGCTGGGGGCACAACACACAGCAGCCCTCTCACAGCCTGCCCCAAGCCACAGCCTGCCCCAACCCACAACCCTCACCCCAGGTCCCACCTGCAGCTCTGGGGCCAGTTCTGCAGCCCCTAGTACAGGAAAGGGGCTGGAAGGTGTCCAGAGCACGGCCAGGAGGAGGAGCAGAGGGCTGGAGCTGCTCTGAGCACAGCCTGAGAGAGTTGGGGTTGTGCAGGCTGGAGAGAAGGCTCCCAAGCTTGGTTTTAAACTCTTGAGTTCTACACTTGTTGCTTTCTACTTGAAGCCAACTCCCATTGTTTGAAACCATTTGCTTTCAGAAGATACTCAGAGTGACTTCCCTGCAGCTGCAGCTCCCCTCCTATGAGGACCAGCTGAGAGAGCTGGGGTTGTGCAGGCTGGAGAGAAGGCTCCCAAGCTTGGTTTTAAACTCTTGAGTTCTACACTTGTTGCTTTCTACTTGAAGCCAACTCCCATTGTTTGAAACCATTTGCTTTCAGAAGATACTCAGAGTGACTTCCCTGCAGCTGCAGCTCCCCTCCTATGAGGACCAGCTGAGAGAGCTGGGGCTGTGCAGGCTGGAGAGAAGGCTCCCAGGAGACCTTCTGGTGGCCTCCCAGGAGCTGCAGGGGGCTGCAAGAAAGCTGGGGAGGGACTTTGGAGGGGGTTACTGTGATACTGGGTGAGGGAGGGATAGGAGTGGGGGGGCTGGAGCAGAAGTAGAAGTGGGGAGCTGGAGCTTGGCTGTGAGGAAGAAGTTGTTGGCCAGGAGGGTGGTGAGAGCCTGGCCCAGGCTGCCCAGGGAGGTGGTGGCAGCCTCCTGGCTGGAGGTGTTTGCAGCCAGGCTGGAGGTGGCTGTGAGCAGCCTGCTGTGGTGTGAGGTGTCCCTGCCCATGGCAGGGGGGTTGGGGCTGCAGCAGGTTGCCCAGGGAGGTGGTTGAGGCCCCAGCCCTAGAAACATTCAAGGTCAGGCTGGACAAGGCTCTGAGCAGCCTGATCTAGTGGAGGATGTCCCTGCTGACTGCAAGGGGAGGGTTGGACTGGATGACCTTTGGAGGTCCCTTCCAACCCAAACCATTCTGTGATGGGAGAGCTTAAGGGCTGTATCTAACAGCAGCAGGCAGCCCATGGCTGACTACCCTTAACTGCCACCCACATTGCTCTTGAAGAGGGTCCCCCCATGCTCCCCCCATCCTGACAGAGCTTTACAGCTGCAGCTTCCAGTGTGCTCTCAACCTCAGTGCCATCCACACAGACAGCAGTCTGCTCTGCAGCATGTAACAAGCACCAGGTCTGGTACCTGAGTCTTGGCTCCTGGGGTCATTGGTGTGGCAAAGTTGTTCAGGTCCCAGATGTAGATTTCAGACTCATTGGCACCAGAGGCCACCAGATTGGTCTGCAAGACACAGGAGCAGATGTTAAAGAGTAGTGCCAGTGGCTAAAGGGGAGGTGAGGAGAGACTTTTGACAAGGCTTAGGAGTGACAGGATAAGGGAAATTGGCTTTGAGCTGGGAGAGAGGAGATTGAGAGTGGAGAGGAGGAAGGAATTGTTGAGAGTGAGGCTGGGGAGACTCTGGCACAGGCTGCCCAGGGAGGCTGTGGATGTCCTTTCCCCTAGAGGACATCTGCTTAAGCCTTGAGAGCCTTTCAGCACAGGTTTTTGAACCCTCTTTTTCATCTTATGCCCCCAGCACAAGAAGGACCTGGAGCTGCTGGAGTGGGTCCAGAGGAGGCCACAGAGATGATCAGAGGGCTGCAGAACCTCCCCTGTGTGGCACAGGCTGGGAGAGTTGGGGCTGTTCAGCCTGGAGGAGAGAAGGCTCCAGAGAGACCTCAGAGCAGCCTTCCAGTACCTGAAGGAGCTCCAGGGGAGCTGGGGAGGGACTTTGGACAAGGGCTGGGAGTGCCAGGCCCAGGGACAATGACTTTGAGCTGGGAGAGGAGAGACTGAGAGTGGAGATGAGGAAGAAATTGTTGAGAGTGAGGCTGGGGAGACTCTGGCACAGGCTGCCCAGGGAGGCTGTGGATGTCTTCTCCCTAGAGGTGTTGAAGGCCAGGCTGGATGAGGCCTTGAAGCAACCTGGGCTGGTGGGAGGTGACCCTGCCCATGGCAGGGGGGGTGGATCTGGAGGAGCTTGAAGGTCCCTGCCCATCCAACCCATTCTGTGACTCCATGATTTTCAGTTCTCACAGTGGGAGCAGCTCCATGACTGTGCCAGTTCCTCTTGTCAGCTCAGGACACAGCCTCTGGGTTTGAGAGAGAGCAAGGCAAGGCTGAGTCAGTCTCAAATCCATCCCCTGCACCAGGCTGGCCTGCCAAGCCCAGGACTCCCCTGCTGTGGGCTGCTCCTCCACTGCACTGCAAACACCCATGGAGGGGCTACAGCCACAGGCAAGAGAGTGGAGAGAGCAGGGACAATGCTGGGAGGGGGCAGGTGAGGAGGAATCAGGGGGAGGGTGCTGCAGGGGCTTGGTCTGGGCATCTGGAAGGAATGTGGGGGTTGTGAGTCCAGCACCCTGCCCTGAGGGAGGGCAACAGAACAGAAGGACACAGCCTCAAGCTGTGCCAGGGGAGGATCAGCCTGGATGTTAGGATGAAATTCTTCCCAGCAAGAGAGATTGGCCACTGGGATGAGCTGCCCAGGGAGGTGGTGGAGTCCCCATCCCTGGAGGTGCTTAGGAAGAGCCTGGCTGAGGCACTTGGAGCCATGGTTGAGTTGCTCAGATGGTGCTGGGGGAGAGGTTGGACTGGATGATCTCAAAGGTCTTTTCCAACCTGGCTAATTGTATTCTAACCACCCAGAGCAGTCCTGCCTCTGGGATGCAAGAGTCCAGGCAGGGCACCAGGAGCTGAGGGCAGGCAGTGCCCTTTGGTCACATCCTGGGGCTGGTGCCAAGCAAGCCTGGACTTCATCAGGGGCAGAAAGCAAAGGGAAGCACTTCAGAGGAGAGGGAGCACAGGGGGGCCTGCTGGAAGCAAGTGTGCAGGGACAGAAGGGCTACTCAGGCAACACCCCTCAGGCCCAGCTGGTGGGGACAAGGCAGGCACAGCTCACTGTCTCTGGGAGGAAGGAAACACTTGCAGTGAGAGGGGAGAGCCTGCTGGCTTTGAGAGCTCTTCTGCCAGAGGCCACCTCACCACATTTCCTCTGCTCTGCCTCCTCCTTCCAAGGAACAACACTCAGAGGGCTGCAAAGCCAACACCCAAGGGGACAGCCAAGCATCTGATGTCACCACAAACAGGAGTGGGAGCAGGGAAAGCCTCCCTGGGTGGTGAGAACATGGGCACAGAGTGGCAGGGCTGGCACAGGAGTGCTGCTGGGAGCACCTGTGGTGGGCTGAATGTTTCCTCTGCCCCCCTCCAACATGAACTTTGCCAGCCCAGCCCAGCTGGAAGCAAGGGAGAGCTGTGCTCACAAGCAGAACTGCAACCCACAGTGGCATGCAAGGAATGTGTACAGAATACACAACAGTTAGCACAGAATTAACCAGCTTGGAGAGGACCTTGGAGATCACTGAGTCCAACCTCTCCCCCAGCACCATCTGATCAACCCAACCATGGCATTCACCATTCATAAGCATCACAAGAAACCAACCTCCCCCAGGCCACAAACCAGGGGAGCCAACAGCAGCTTCCCACTCCCTGAGCTCACCACCACCTTCTTACCCCCCTGCACACAAAGGGACAAGAGAAAGAGCAGAGGATAGTTAGAGCTTAGGCAAAACAATGCAGCCAAGGGAGGGGGAGAAGAGGGGGAGAAGAGGGGGAGAAGAGGGGGAGAAGAGGGGGAGAAGAGGGGGAGAAGAGGGGGAGAAGAGGGGGAGAAGAGGGGGAGAAGAGGGGGAGAAGAGGGGGAGAAGAGGGGGAGAAGAGGGGGAGAAGAGGGGGAGAAGAGGGGGAGAAGAGGGGGAGAAGAGGGGGAGAAGAGGGGGAGAAGAGGGGGAGAAGAGGGGGAGAAGAGGGGGAGAAGAGGGGGAGAAGAGGGGGAGAAGAGGGGGAGAAGAGGGGGAGAAGAGGGGGAGAAGAGGGGATTCTTGTTTAGAACTGTCAGCATTTCCCTTTCCACAGCCCAGAGGGACTCAGTTACATTTGACCACCTCCTGTTCAAGATCTGGGGAACATTTCAAAGGCATAGCCTAAAGCTACTCCAGGAGCTCTGAGCAGGGCTGGGAGTGCCAGGGTGAGGGACAATGGCTTGATCAGAGGGCTGCAGAACCTCCCCTGGGGGCACAGGCTGGGAGAGCTGGGGCTGTGCAGCCTGGAGAAGAGAAGGCTCCAGGCAGACCTCAGAGCAGCCTTCCAGCACCTGAAGGGCTCCAGGAGAGCTGGAGAGGGACTCTGGCCAAGGGCTGGGAGTGCCAGGCTGAGGAACAATGGCTTGGAGCTGGGAGAGGAGAGACTGAGAGTGGAGAGGAAGAAAGAATTGTTGAGCTCTGTGGGAAATCTTGAAGGTACAGCCTAAAACTCCCACACCACAGAGCACTGCCTCTACTCTGCAGGCAAGGCAGCTGAACAGCCCCACTGAGGTGACACCAGCTGAGGAAGGAATGAACCTGGGCCAGACCCCTTCAACTTTCACCCCCCCATCCTGAAGGGCAGGTAAGAGGCCAGGTCTGTCCTGCTCCCAGCAGACACTCCCACACCAAACTTCAGTTCCTGGCTTTTAGGGGGTGAGAAAGGGAGAGGAGGAGGGAAGGCTGCAAGGCCCTCAGGTCACTCCTCTGTGCCAGCGAGTGAGGAAGAGGAGCAGCAAAAACCCACCTGGAACATGTTGACATCCAGGGCTCTGACTGGTCCTGTGTGCTTGTCCTTCTGGGCTAGGATGACTTCCTTGTCCCCAGCAATGATCTTGGCTGGGTCATAGAGGATGACACTGCCATTCTCCCCCCCAGCCAGCAGCACTCCAGAGACTCTCTCGGCCGAGGCCATGCTGTGGGGCCCCCACAGCAGCTTGTGGTACCTGCAAGGCACAGAGGTCCCCAGCGTGCCACAGCCATCCACCACCAGCTCCACACCCACTGCTGGGCCCCAGCCTGCTGCTCCCACAGCACAGCCACCACAGCACTGCCTGCATCCACAGGATCACAGAACCAAGAAGGTTGAAAAGACCTCAGAGCTCATCAAGTCCAACCTGGCACCCAACACCTCCTGACCATTAGGCCATGGCTCCAAGTGCCACAGCCAAGCCCCTCTTGAACACCTCCAGCGATGGGGACTCCACCACCTCCCTGGGCAGCTCATCCCAGTGCCCAATCTCTCTGTCTGGGAAGAACTTTCTCCTCCCCTCCAGCCTAAACCTCCCCTGGCACAGCTTGAGACTGTGTCCTCTTGTTCTGCTGCTGGGGGCCTGGGAGAAGAGACCAACCCCCAGCTGGCTACAACCTCCCTGCAGGGAGTTGGAGAGAGCAAGAAGGTCTCCCCTGAGCCTCCTCTTCTGCAGGCTAAGCAACCCCAGCTCCCTCAGCCTCTCCTCACAGGGCTGTGCCCCAGACCCCTCCCCAGCCTTGTGCCCCAGACCCCTCCCCAGCTTTGTTGCCCTTCTCTGGACACCTTCCAGCAGCTCAACCTCTTTCCTAACCTCAGGAGTCCAGAACTGGACACAGGACTCAAGCTGTGGCCTCAGCAGTGCTGAGCACAGGGCACAAAGACTTCCCTGCTCCTGCTGGCCACACTGTTCCTGATGCAGGCCAGGCTGCCTTTGGAGGGGGGAAAAAGAGTGGAAATACAGGAAAAACCCCAATTTGTTTTCCACATCTCTGCTTCTGGATGTGCAACACCCAGAGAATCACAGAGCTGTCAGGGTTGGAAGGGAGCTCAAGGCTCAGCCAGCCCCAGCCCCCTGCCATGGGCAGGGACACCTCACACCACAGCAGGTTGCTCACAGCCACCTCCAGCCTGGCTGCAAACACCTCCAGCCAGGAGGCTTCCACCACCTCCCTGGGCAGCCTGGGCCAGGCTCTCACCACCCTCCTGGCCAACAACTTCTTCCTCACAGCCAAGCTCCAGCTCCCCACTTCTGCTCCAGCCCCCCCACTCCTATCCCTCCCTCACCCCCTCCACAGTCCCTCCCCAGCTCTCTTGCAGCCCCCTGCAGCTCCTGCAAGGCCACCAGAAGGTCTCCTGGGAGCCTTCTCCTCTGCAGCCTGCACAACCCCAACTCTCTCAGGCTGTGCTCAGAGCAGCTCCAGCCCTCTGCTCCTCCTCCTGGCCCTGCTCTGGACACCTTCCAGCCCCTCCAGAGCCTTCCTGGCACAGAGGCTCCAGAGCTGGCCCCAGAGCTGCAGCTGTGGGCTCAGCAGAGTGGAGCAGAGGGGCAGAATCCCCTCCCTGGCCCTGCAGCCCAGGCTCTGCTTGGCTCTCTGGGCTGCAAGTGCTCCCTGCTGGCTCCTGTTGCTGTGCTGCAGGATCAGGAAGTGCTTTGCTCACATCAGAGACATCTCCTGGACCACAATCTATTTTCATAGCATCCTAGAATGGTCTGGGTTGGAAGGGACCTCCAAAGCTCATCCAGCCCAAGCCTTCTGCAGTCAGCAGGGACATCTTCAACTAGGTCAGGTTGCCCAGAGCCTTGTAGAGCCTGACCTGGAGTATCTCCAGGGATGGGGCCTCAGCTACCTCCCTGGGCAACCTGCTCCAATGTTTCACCACCCTCAGGGTGCAGAACTTGTTGCAAGCATCCAATCTAAGTCTCCTCTTGTATAATGTCAAGCCATTGTCCCTGGTCCTGTCCCTGCAGGCCTTTGCAAGCAGCCCCTCTGCAGCCCTCTTGGACCCCCCCTCCAGGTACTGGAAGGTTGCTTTAAGGCCTCCCTGAAGCCTTCTCTTTAGGCTGAACACCCCCAGCTCCCTCAGCCTGTCCCCATAGCAGAGGATCTCCAGGCCCCTCATCATCCTTGTGGCCTCCTCTGGATGCACTCCATCAGGCCCATGCCCTTCCTGTGTGGAGGGCTCCAGAGCTGGACACAGCCCTGCAGGTGAGGCCTCCCCAGAGCAGAGGGGCAGGATCCCCTCTCTCTCCATCTCTGACCACACTGCTGTGGATGCAGCCCAGGCTGCCCTTGGCCTCCTGTGCTGCCCAGGGCTGGCTCCTGTCCATTTCCCAGGCTAAGTCAGGAGGAACAACCCATCCACACCCAAAAGAACCCAACCTCCTTCACCTCACTGAAGCTGCTGCACAAGCAAACCCTCATTCCTGTGTGCTCAGCCATGACCTACACCCCAGGGCAGCTGCCACAGACCAGCCCCCAGGCAAGCAGAGAGCAAACCCACCCTGGCCAGGTGGGGGCAAGGAGCTCTTTGGCAGTCACTCTGCTGTTATGAAGCTTGGGATCTCTGAGCAGCCTGCAAGAGATCTCTTCAAACCACAGCAGCTTCAGCATGAGAGCACACACACTGCAGCAAGTCAGAGCACAGACTGGCTGAGAAACACTGCCACAGCCAAGCCCTGGCTTGGTCAGCAGCACTCTGAGCTGGGTGAGGAACTGGCTGGAGGCTGAGCCCAGAGAGTGGTGGTGAATGGTGCCACAGCCAGCTGGCAGCCAGGCACCAGTGGTGTGCCCCAGGGAGCAGGGCTGGGCCCCAGCCTGATCAATATCTTCATTGATGATCTGGAGGAGGGGATGGAGTCCATCAGCAGGGAATGTGCAGCTGACAGCAAGCTGGGGGCAGGAGCTGAGCTGTGAGAGGGCAGCAGAGCTCTGCAGAGGGACCTGGCCAGGCTGGGCAGAGGGGCAGAGGCCAAGGGCAGGAGATTGAACACAGCCAAGTGCCAGGGGCTGCACTTTGGCCACAGCAACCCCAGGCAGTGCCACAGGCTGGGGGCAGAGGGGCTGAGAGCAGCCAGGCAGAGAGGGACCTGGGGGTGCTGGTTGATGGTAGGCTGAACATGAGCCTGCAGTGTGCCCAGGCAGCCAGGAGGGCCAATGGCATCCTGGCCTGGGTCAGGAAGAGTATGGCCAGCAGGAGCAGGGAGGTCATTCTGCCCTGTACACTGCACTGGTTAGGCCACACCTTGAGTCCTGTGTCCAGTTCTGGGCCTCTCAGGTTAGGAAAGAGGTTGAGATGCTGGAGGGTGTCCAGAAAAGGGCAACAAAGCTGGGGAGGGGCTTGGAGCACAGCCCTGTGAGGAGAGGCTGAGGGAGCTGGGGTTGCTTAGCCTGCAGAAGAGGAGGCTCAGGGGAGACCTTCTTGCTCTCTCCAACTCCCTGCAGGGAGGCTGGAGCCAGCTGGGGGTTGGTCTCTTCTCCCAAGCCCCCAGCACCAGAACAAGAGGACACAGTCTCAGGCTGCACCAGGGGAGGTTTAGGCTGGAGGTTAGGAGGAAGTTTTACACAGAGAGAGTGATTGCTCATTGGAATGTGCTGCCTGGGCAGGTGGTGGAGTCCCCATCACTGGAGGTGTTCAGGAGGAGACTTGATAGGGTGCTTGGTGCCATGGTTGAGTTGATTAGGTGGTGTTGGATGATAGGTTGGACTTGATGATCTTGAAGGTCTCTTCCAACCTGGTTTATTCTATTCTAATGAAGCATTGCTCTGCTGGGGCAGTGTTCAGTGGGGGTTCACCAAAGAGCAGCAGAAACTGGTCAGGGACACCAGGCAGAGCCTTTCCTTAGGTAGGATTTTCACACTTCAGCACCTCACAAGGCAAGGTTATGAGAAATGGAAGGCCTAAGGTCACACAGGCATCACTGTTGCACCAGCAGAGTGCTGTGCCCAGCTCTGGAGCTCTCAACACAGGACCTGATGGAGAGGGGGTCCAGGAGGCTACAGAAATGACCAAGAGCCTGGAGCACCACTCCTTATGGGGACAGGCTGAGGGAGCTGGGGGTGTTCAGCCTGGAGAAGAGAAGGCTCTGAGGAGATCTAACAGCAGCCTGCCAGTCCCTGAAGGGGGCTCCAAGAAGGCTGCAGAGGGACTGCTGGCAAAGGCCTGCAGTGGTAGCCTGAGGGACAATGCTTTGAAATTAGGGAAGAGGAAATGTAGAGTGGAAGTAAGGAACAAGTTCTGCAGCAGGAGGGTGGTGCAACACTGGAACAGGTCGAGGCCCCAGCCCTAAAGGTATTCAAGGTGAGGCTGGACAGGGCTCTGAGCAACCTGCTCCAGTGGAGGATGTCCCTGCTGAGTGCAGGGGGGTTGGACTGGAGGAGCTTTGGAGCTCCCTTCCAACCCAAACCACTGCATGGCTTAATCCCCAGTGAAAGGAGAGGAGAGTGAGGAACCACCCCCAGAGTGAAGTGAGCAATTGCCTTCCTCTTGCCCTCTGCTCCTGCCAAGACACAGCATGGCTCTGTAAAACCAGGGCACAACTCTCCCTGAAGGATGAACCAGCAGAAGCTTGGTGGAGGCTTTATCTGTTGTGGCCACTTGCACCTGCTGCAAAGCCAAGCCAAGCCTGATTTACTCCCAGCTGGGGCACTTCTCCTCATCTTGAGCTAAAGGTCAATTAATAAATGAATCCAGGCTCCAGGGCAATGCATTTCCTGGGGCAAAGTCGACTCCTGGTGCTGCTCATCAAGGGAAGTGCTTGCAAGGGAGCACTGCACCCTGTAAGGAGTGGTCTGTGCAGTTCAGCTCGTGGCTTGGACAGCAACACTCTGTGCTGGGTGAGGAACTGGCTGGAGGCTGAGCCCAGAGAGTGGTGGTGAATGGTGCCACAGCCAGCTGGCAGCCAGGCACCAGTGCTGTGCCCCAGGGAGCAGGGCTGGGCCCCAGCCTCTTTAACATCTTCATTGATGATCTGGATGAGGGCATTGAGTCAGTCATCAGCAAATGTGCAGCTGACAGCAAGCTGAGAGCAGATGTTGGTCAGGTAGAGGGCAGAAGGGCTCTGCAGAGGGACCTGGACAGATGGGCAGATGCCTACAGGACGGCATTCAACAAGTCCCAGTGCCAGGGGCTGCACTTTGGCCACAGCAACCCCAGGCAGTGCCACAGGCTGGGGGCAGAGTGGCTGAGAGCAGCCAGGCAGAGAGGGACCTGGGGGTGCTGATTGACAGCCACCTAAACATGAGCCAGCAGTGTGCCCAGGGGGCCAAGAAGGCCAAGGGCATCCTGGCCTGCATCAGGAACAGTGTGGCCAGCAGGAGCAGGGAAGTCATTGTGCCCTGTACTCTGCACTGGTTAGGCTGCACCTTGAGTCCTGTGTCCAGTTCTGGGCTCCTCAGTTTAGGAAGGACATTGAGAGACTTGAAGGTGTCCAGAGAAGGGCAACAAGGCTGGGGAGGGGTCTGGGGCACAAGGCTGGGGAGGGGTCTGGGGCACAGCCCTGTGAGGAGAGGCTGAGGGAGCTGGGGTTGCTTAGCCTGGAGAAGAGAAGGATCAGGGGTGACCTCATTGCCCTCTACAACTCCCTACAGGGAGGTTGGAGCCAGGTGGAGGTTGGTCTCTTCTCCCAGGCCCCCAGCACCAGAACAAGAGGACACAGTCTCAAGCTGTGCCAGAGGAGGTTTAGACTGGGGGTGAGGAGAAAGCTCTTCACTGAGCGAGTCGTTCACCATTGGAATGTGCTGCCCAGGGAGGTGGTGGAGTCCCCATCCCTGGAGGTGTTCAAGAGGGGCTTGGCTGTGGCACTTGGAGCCATGGTCTAGTCATGAGGTCTGTGGTGCCAGGTTGGACTTGCTGATCCTTGGGGTCTCTTCCAACCTTGGTGATACTGTGAGACTGTGAAATGTCCCTTCAGTCCCAGGTAAAACAGCACAGCACAAGCACACTGTGAGAGATCCAACACCTCCTCCTGCTCTCAGCAGCTCCAGAGATCTGTTAACAGCAGCACTGCCCACCTTGCAGGGCACTCAGTGGAGACTGGGGGGCTGCTTCTCACAAGCTCCTCTGCACTACAGCACAAACAGCTGCAGGGCAGAGGCTGGGAGCTGCCTGCCAGCACCACTGCTCTGCCAGACCCAGGACTGACACAGCACAAAGGCAGCACCTTGCAGCTTGTGCTTCCTGCTGCAGAGCCTACCACAGCCACTGCTCACCCAAAGCAGGGCAGGACCTGTGTTCAGCTGCACACACTCTCAACCCCTCTCAACACAGCCTCTGGGAGCCCAAACTGCAGGTGCTCAAGAGCTTCAGGGAAGAGTTGCAGGCTCTTAGCTCTTGAAGTTAGAGCTTCAGAACACATAGTGATGGAATCTGATCAATTTCTGCTTGTGCCAGAGGTAAGAGAGACAGCAGCTGCCCCTCCAAAAGGGTCAAATTCTCCCTTGAACACACAGGTGAAATAATTGCCTGCACCTTGCCATGCCCAAGGGAAAGAGTGGCCACTCTGACACTGTGGCTGGTGCAGAGGAGTCACAGATCCAGCCCAATGGCAATGAACATTTCCACCTGCTCTACCCACAGGAACATCCTACACTTCCAACCATGTTCTTCCAGCTGGCTGACAACAAGGAGCAGCACTGCACCAGCCACCAGAGAGCAGCTACAAGGCACTGCTGGGATGGAAAGTGGAGCCTCTGATGTGAACAATATTACTCTGGACAGGCACAGAGTAAGAAGCTAAGAGCTAAAGGGAGCTGCAGAGTCAGGAAGGTGGCTGCCCAGCTGCAGGGTGAGGTTTGATACACACAGCCCAGTTTAGCCCAGTTACAGGAGTCTCCCTGAAACACCTCAATGCAAAGAGGATGGGGCAGTGGGGGCAGCTGTGACTGCATTTTTCACAGCCTGACATTTCCTGCTGCTCCCTGGAGAGTCCCAGAGGCTCCTGAGATAGCCAGCATCAAAACACACCAGCCCATGTCAGAGCTTTCACACTTATGCCAGAGCACAAACCACTTGCAGCTCTCCAAGTCCAAGCTCACTGCCTTCACAGTCTCCCACACCACCACTGGCACTCACCACACCTTCACCCTCCAGTGCTGAACTTCTTTCCTCAACTACTGCAGATAAGCCTGAAGTGGTCTTGCCACAGCCCACCACACACAGCAGCTCCACAGCCACTGCTGCTCCCTTGGAACCCCACTGCTTACCTGTGAGAAGATGAGAAAGTGGCACAGGACTTCATGTCCAGCGAAGGGTCTGCCAAGTCCAACTCAAAGATTTCCAGAGAAGCACTTGTGCTGAAGGTTGCATCCAGCTGCTGAGCTGATGTGCCTGCAGGGGAGTGTGCTGGGCTGTCAGAGAGCCATGAGGCACAGAAAAGCAACTGCAGAAGCAGCAGGAGGAGGGGCACAGAAACACTGCCTCTGCAAGAAGGGACCCTGGGATGGAGTCAGGCTGCTGCTGCTTCAGTGTGGCTGCACATAACTCTCCTCATGGTTAGGACAGAGTTGAACTAACCGGGTTGGAAAAGACCTCAGTGATCATCAAGTCCAAGCTGTCACCCAGCACCATCTGATCAACTCAACCATGGCACCAAGGGCCTCAGCCAGGCTCTTCCTAAACACCTCCAGGGATGGGGACTCCACCACCTCCCTGGGCAGCACATTCCCACGGCCAATCTCTCTCTCTGGGAAGAATTTCTTCCTCACCTCCAGCCTAAGCCTCCCCTGGCACAGCTTGAGACTGTGTCCTCTTGTTCTGGTGCTGGGGGCCTGGCAGAAGAGACCAACCCCCAGCTGGCTACAACCTCCCTGCAGGGAGTCAGAGAGAACAAGAAGGTCTCCCCTGAGCCTCCTCTTCTGCAGGCTGAGCAACCCCAGCTCCCTCAGCCTCTCCTCACAGGGCTGTGCCCCAGCCCCCTCCCCAGCCTTGTGCCCCAGACCCCTCCCCAGCTTTGTTGCCCTTCTCTGGACACCTTCCAGCAGCTTAACCTCTTTCCTAACCTGAGGAGCCCAGAACTGGACACAGGACTCAAGGGGTGGCCTAACCACTGCTGGGTTCTTTGCCTGTTGGGAGTTTCTTAACCAGGATGAAGAGGAAAAGCTTTGGCCACGCACAGCTCTCTCCCTGACAGCACTCAGAAAAGGACTGAGGTTACAAACAAGCAGTGAGGGGCAGGGAACTAGCAGCTAAGGCTTGCTAGCACTGCACCCTGGGCAGAGAGCAGAGAATGCTTGCTGTCACCTGCAGCAGGCACAGCACCTGGAGAACTCCACTGAGGGCACCACAGCATAGAACCTGCTGCAGCCTTCAGGACCTGAAATACCTCCCCTCCAGCTTGCACTTCACAGCAGCCAGCACACACAGCCCCAGGCCTGCAAGCTCCCGAGACACTCACCTGTGGCCAGGTAAATGGGGTGCTGCTGGGCAGGGCTCCATGCCTGCATGGCAGTTCGATCAACCTCCTTCAGCTTCATCTTGCTAGGAAACAAAACCGTGAGAGGTGATGCTTAAAGGGAGCGTGGGGAGACCGCACTGCCAGGGGCCCGGCAGCTGCACTGAGACGTGGCAGAAGCAGCCAGGGTGAGCCCAAAGCCATCGCACGGCCAGCCAGGCCATCCCCTGCACAGCATACCCGCAGGAGATGAAGGAGTCTCCCTCTGCAGAGTAACATCGACGCGTAAAGGGGGCTGATGGCTGCTGAGCAGAGCCTCAACTGCCCTGAAACCCTTATTCCAGCGGCACCAGGATACACACCAAGCAGCCCACAGCAGCAACCCACGGAACAGAGCCCCCTCCAAAAACCGCCCCCTCGCCTCTCGCTCAAGACCCCTCAGCAGCCAGCCGGGTGGGAGAGCAAAAAACGGTTTAAACCCCATCCACCTCCTCCTTTTCGGATCCTTTCCCCACGCCCCAGGGCTCCTCCAGCTGCGGACGCACCGTGCGCGGCCGGGGGGCGGGGGGCGTCCCTTCACCGGCACCTGCGCCCCGTTTCCGACACAAACCGAAAGAGAAAGGTGGAAAGGAAGGGCTTCCCCCCTCCCCTCACCTCCGCGTCCCCGGCGCTCACACGTCCCCGGCCCGCTCCAACGTGGCAGCCGTGGCACCGCCTCCCGCTCGCCGCAGCTTCCGGGCGCGCCCCGCCGCTTCCGGGCGGCCGGCAGCGGAGCTCCGCCTGCCCCTCGCAGGAAGAGCGTCCTGGGGGTCGGGGGGGTGCTGCCACCTCCTCCTTTGGGGTGTGTGTGGGGGGTGTCTCTCCGGGTTTCTCGGGGCAGTAGCGGCGGTCGGCCCTGGGGAAGAGGGAGACAGGCGTTAAGGGGCTGCCCCGGGGAGGCGTCGAGGAGCCGGGGGAAGGCGCCCGTAACTCGGGAGCTCCGGTGCCGCCTGTCCTCAGCTCAACAGCAGTAATCATGGCAGTGTCATGATGTGAACAGCAGTGAGGCTCATCATCGGAGCGGGGCCAGACACGGGAGCGGGGCTTCCCCCGGCTCTCGGCGCGGGGGAGCAGCTCCAACAAGCCCGAGTCAGCCACCCAGCCGCGGCGACTCGGCGCCTTTCACCGGCCCGGGGCGGGGGCAGGCTGCGGGCGTGGCTAGGGGGGCTTCTGGACACGGCCCCCGACCCACCTCTCACAACAGCCGGAGCGCAGCCCCGCTGCTGCCTCCTGCCGCCGGGTCCCGCGGTCGCCTAGCGGGCAGACACTGCGCCCGGGGCGGGCGCTGCCTCGGCCCCATGGCCCGGCTGCGGCTCCCCGCTGCGCGCAGCCGAGCGGCCGCGGCCAGCGTAGGCGCAGCCGAACAGCTCTCGGGCGAGCGGCGCCGCCGGCGCAGAGCGCGCAGGGAGAGGGAGCCCGCGCTCCCGCGCCCGCTACATATAGGGACTGCGAGCGCGGCTCCCATTGGTTGTGAGGATCGCTGCTTGCCATTGGCTGCTCCTCCTTCTACTGCCGCTCACTGGTTGGCTCGGTTCCCGCCGCCTGGCTTGTCCGCTTCCGTCAAACCGAGGCGGAAGTGCGGCAGCCGCCGCCACGCCCCATAGGGCAGCAGCTCCTTCCGGCGGGAGTGGCGGCTGAGCAGCCAATGGGAGCCATGTTTGAGGAGGCAGGGAGGCGGGCCCTGGGAAGCGGGCTCCTGTCAGCCTCCCCTCCGTGCCCGGGGAGATCCTCCTGCATGCCGCGCTGAGGCACACGGAGGACAGGGAGCTGATTCAAGACAGCCACCGTGGCTTTCCTAGGGGCAAATCCTGCCTGGACAACCTAGTGGCTTCCTACGATACAGTGACTGTGTCAGGAGATAAGGGACGACTTGTGGATGTGACCCTGTGGATGTGATCTAGCAAGGCCTTTGACACGGTTCCCACACAACGTCCTGCTCACCAAGTTGTAGACATGTGGATCTGCTGGGTGGATAAGGAATTGGCTGGATGGTGGTTGCATCCAGAGGGTGGTGCCCCATGGCTTGAAGTTCAAATAGCAGTGACAGTGGTGTCCCTCGGGGGTCCACACTGGGACCAGCAAGTGTGCAGATGGCACCAAACTGAGTGGTGCTGTCAGCGCACCAGAGGCACAGGATGGCATCCAGAGGGGCCTGGACAAGCTGGAGAGATGGCAACAGGGCAACCTCATGAGCTTCAATGAGAGCAAGTGCAGGGTTGTACAGCTGGGCTGGAACAATCCTCACTATCAATACAGACTGGGGGAGGAGGTGATGGAAAGCAGCCCTGAGCAAAGGGCCTTGGAAGTGCTGGTGGGGGAGAAGCTGGCCAGGAGCAGGCAGTGTGAGCTTGCAGCACAGAACAGTGGCAGCCTGGGCTGCATCCAAAGCAGCGTTGCCAAAGATCCAGAGGTGATTCTGCCACTTTGCTCTGGTGAGACTTCACCTGCAGTGCTGTGTGCAGCTCTGGAGCCCACAACACGGAAAGGACCTGGACCTGATGGAGGGGATCCAGAGGATGGCCACAAAAACGATCAGGGGGTTGGAGCAGCTCTGCTCTGAGGCCAGGTTGAGGGAGCTGGGGGTGTTCAGCCTGGGGAAGAGAAGGCTCCAGGGAGACCTAACAGCAGCCTGCCAGTACCTGAAGGGGGCTACAAGAAGGACGGAGAGAGACTGTTTGCAAAGGCCTGCAGGGATAGGACCAGGGGCAATGGCTTCAGGCTAGAGGAGACTTAGACTGGATATTAGGTACAGGTTCTTCACCACGAGGGTGTTGGAACACTGCACCAGGTTGCCCGGGGAGGTGGCTGAGGCTCCTTCCCTGGAGACATTCAAGGTGAGGCTCAACGAGGCCCTGGTCAACCTGATCTAGCTGGGGATGTCCCTGCTGACTGCAGGGAGGTCAAACTGGCTGAGCTTTGGAGGCCCCTTCTGGCCTGGACCATTCTATGCTATGCTGCAGGGTTCTTTACCCTGCCCTCAGCCCTCTTCCTCCCTCTGGGCAGGAGAGCTCTTCACCGTGAGGGTGGTGGAACACTGGAAGGGGTCGCCCAGGGAGGTGGCTGAGGCTCCTTCCCTGCAGACGTTCCCCGCGGGGCTCGGCAGGGCTGCGGGCAGCCTGGCGGCGCTGAGCGCACAGCGGGGGCAGGCGCGGGCGGGCTGCGGCGGTGCCTTCCCGCCCAGGCCGCGCCGTGACAGGGCGATGCCGCGCGGGGAGGCCGGGCGGGCGGCGGCGGCCAATAGGAGCCGGCGCTGGGGGCCGGAGCTGCCGGCGGCGGCGGCGCTGGGGGCAGCCATGACGCGGAGCTGCTCGGCGCTGGGCTGCACCGCCCGCGACACGGGGCGCAGCCGGGAGCGCGGCATCTCCTTCCACCAGTGAGTGCGGGCCGGGGCTCGGCGGGGATAGCCCCGCGGGCGCCGCGCCTTCCCTGCCCTCACCTCCCTCTCCCGCAGGTTCCCCGTGGACGCCGCGCAGCGCCGCGAATGGATCCGCGCCGTGAACCGTATGGACCCGCGGAGCCGCCAGGCCTGGCGGCCCGGCCCGGGGGCCATCCTCTGCTCCAGGCACTTTACCGAGGACGACTTCGAGCGCTACGGCATGCGGCGGAAGCTGCGGCGGGGGGCCGTGCCCTCCCGCTTCTTCCCCGTCCTGGTGCGTGCGGGTAACGGGGCTCTGCCCTCCGCGGGGCCGCGCCGCTCCGGGGTGACCTCCCCTCTGCCTTCCCCTCTAGGAGCCGGTGGGCATCGGCTGGTGGTGCAAGCCCTCCATCCGAGCGCTGAAGCAGCCTGTGCCCAGCCCCGCCGCGGAGATCGCGGCCGGCGACCACAACTACAGCCTGAAGGAGGAGGAGGCAGGCGCCGGACCGCCGCCGCCGGAGACCCCGCCTGCGGTCAAGAGCTGCGACCCCGCGCCCCAGCCCCGAACGGTGGGGACCATCCTCCGGGAGCTGGCGGAGAAGCAGCACCTGCCTGAGGAAACCCTGAGCTTGCTGCTGGCCCAGTTCTCAGGTACTGCTGGAGGGACTGCTGAGGCAGAGTGCTTCGGGGGCTGCTCCCTCACCCCCGGCTGTGTGAGCTTGGCTGAGGTTTGTGAGGTTTGCAATCCCTGAGCAGCGTTGGGCTCCGAGGCCCAGAAGCTTTGTGACATGTAGGTCAGAACTGCAGCACCCAAGGGATGCAAGGGATTAAATCTCTCTGAAAAATGCAATTATTGGAGGGAGGCTGCAGCCCTGTGGCCAAGGCTGCCAGATCAAACCATGCCCCGCTCCAGCTGACCAGTGACTCCAGACTGGGGGGCATTTAGCTGGGAAAACCTTGTTGTTTGTGCTCTCCAGAAGCCAGCTCTGTTGAGTACACCCTGAAGAAGCCATTGCACAGTCAGCCATAAATCAGTGGGTTCTCTCCTGTCCAGCAAGTTTTTAAGCAGCAGCCACATGTAGGACACACCTTCCCTCAGGCATGGTGTGACACTGGGTAGGAAGAGGCCCCAGACAGCCTGGTGGGGCCTGTGCTGCTGGGCCACTGCGTGGCCATCAGGAGGGTGAGGCACAGAGGTGTCACTGCTGAGCTGTAACCTTACATCAGCTTACAGGACTGTGTGGTTCAGCAGCCACCCTGCTCATAGAATGGTTGTAAGGGACCTCAAAGACCATCCAGTTCCAATCCCCCTGCCATGGGCAGGGACAGCTTCTAGAAAATTAGGCCAGGTTGTGCAAGACCTCATCCTGCCTGGCCTTGAACACCTCTGGGGAACAGACATCCACAACTTCCTTGGGTAACCTGTTCCAGCGTCTCCCCACCCTCACTGTCAAGAATTTCTTCCTAATCTCTAGGCTAAATCTCCCCTCTTCCCAGCTCAAAGTCATTGTCCCTTGTCCTGTCACTCCCAGCCCTTGCCAAAAGTCCTTCCCCAGCTCTTCTGGAGCCCCTTCGGAGACTGGAAGGCTGCTCTGAGGTCTCCCTGGAGCCTTCTCCAGGCTGAACAGCCCCAACTCTCCCAGCCTGTCCCCACAGGGGAGCTTCTCCAGCCCTCTGATCATCTTCATGGCCTCCTCTGGAGCCTCTCCAGCAGCTCCAGGTCCTTCTTGTGCTGGGGGCCCCAGAGCTGGAGGCAGTGCTGCAGGTGGGGGCTGAGCAGAGCAGAGCAGAGGGGCAGAATCCCCTCCCTGTGCTGCTGCTCTCCCTGCTCTGGCTGCAGCTCAGCACTCAGCTGCCTGCTGGGCTGCCAGGGACCAGTGCTGGCTCCTGGGCACTTTGTCACCACCTGACCTCCCCAAGGCCTTCTCCTCCAGGCTGCTCTCCAGCCACTCCTCACCCAGCCTGCATTTCTTGCCAGTGTTGTGTGTTGTGTCCCCTGCTGACCTCTGTGAAGTTCTGAGGTGTTTAGTTTGCTTCTCTAAGGCTTGGTTTGTTTTGTTCTGAGCAGATCTACCTTGTGAGCAGCAGAGCTGGAGGAAGATGGCAGAGTACTCCCTAGAGATGAGGCAGTTTGCCTGTGCTCTCCAACTCTACAACAGAAAGGCCTACGACTGTCTGCGGAAGATGTTTCCCCTCCCTAATCCTTACAGCCTGACAAAGCAAGTTTTCACTCATTCTCTCAGAAAGCATCTCCCTTCTTTCCTGTGTGGAAAGAGTCTGATGGATCTGTCCTGAAAGTATCCAGCAGGAGCATTTTTTCCACCCCCTGTTTTGGTTTAGTAACAGAAACAGAGTGGGCAGCAGGCACCCAGAACTATTGATAGCCCTCATCTCTGAAAGCTGAGATATTGCTCATGGTCACAGCATGGGAGTTGCCTGTTCCTCCCAGCACCACTTTCAGGGCTAGTGTGGAGAGTGCCAGGTGTTCCCAGATGTGTGGGAAAAGCCCCCTGGGAGGGCTGTTGTGGCTGTTCCCTGGGGAGCAAAGAGGAGCACATGCTCCTGCTCTGTAATATCCAGAGAGGGGAGGGACCAGCCAGGTAGTGGGTGTGGGGGCAAGTCCCAGTAAGGTCATGGAAACGTTTGGAAGCCTTTTCTGAGGAAAGGAGAAGTCAAGAAGGGAGCATGAGAAAGTGAAGGACTGCATAAAGCAATGAGGGGAGGGCTTAGAAGGACTCTGGGAGGTCAACAAGTGGATCTTGACAAGTGTCTGTTGGAAAGCCAGCACAGGGAGATGTCTCTGTGTCCCATAGCTCAGCTGCATCGCCCAGCCCAGGGGGTGGTGTAGGCTCAGCATTTACTGCCTGAGCTGCTGTGAGACCTGTTAAAGAGCAGTGAAGGCCTCACAGCACACCAGAAAAAGCTGAAAGAATTCTCCCCCTGCAGACTCCTGAGGTGCAGTTGGAGGATGCCCAACAGATAGACGTTATCCATGCCAGCCCGGGCGGGGGGTGGTGTTCACACCGAGTCCCTCAGAGCACCTGCTTGGAAGGGGTTGCCAGGAGCATTCCATGTGGGCTGCTGAGGCTTTCACCTCTTCCAAACTGGATTGGCAGTCTGGAGAAAGGCAGTGGGGAAGGCCAGCAGCCTGGTGTTGCTGACATTGGCCTGACTTGCACGTCTGTGTTTGGTTTATTTTTGTCTCTCCTGATCTCCTGTATGTCAGGAAGGTGCCTGCCTGCTTCCCCCCAGGCTTGGCTCCCCTTCACTAGGGCCAAACAGAGCTGAGAGCGTGCCCTGAGGAAGGCAGGGCTGCTTGCTCTGCGTGCCCTGCTCTGCAGCTCTGGGCACGGTGGCGCGAGGTGCTGGGTGTTGCTGCAGGTGCCTCAGGAGTCCGCCTCCTAACTGTGTCCCTCCCTCTTCTCTTCCAGCTGGCTGTCCACCAGCGAGGCTGCTGCAGGCTTCAGCAGCAGCATCTTCGCACGCCTTCAGGAGAAGCTGGAGAGAGGGGAGAAGGCCTACTGCTACTGTGCCCTGATGGTGCAGGACGTGCCCCTGCAGAGGCAGCAGGAGTGGGAGCTGCAGGGCCGGCGCCGGGCAGGCTTCATCGACTTGGGCACGGGCGCCCTGGACGCCGACGAGGCTCCGCTGGCCTCGGAGGCCGTCCTGCTGATGGCCGTGGGCATCTCCAGCCCCTGGGCTGCCCCGCTGGGCTACTTCCTGGTGAGCGGCGCCAGCGGCCCCTTGCTCGCCCAGCTGCTTCGGCACACCATCAGCAAGCTGAACAACATCGGCGTCACGGTGCTGGCCGTGACCTCGGGTGCCACCGCCCGCGGCGCCGCCGCCGCCGCCGCCCTGGGCATCAGGGTGGACCCCGAGAGGGTGCAGTGCACCTTCCGGCACCCCCCCGGCTCCGCGCACAGCGTCACCTACCTGTACGACGTCTGCCACGCTCTGCAGCTGGTGAGCAACGCCCTGCAGGACTTCCAGAAGGTGGAGTGGCTCGGTGACGCCGTGCAGTGGCAGCACGTGGTGGAGCTGGCGGCTCTGCGGGAGCAGAAGGCCTCCAGAGCCAGCGGCCCCAAGTCACGCAGGCCCAGGGGTAAGGAGAGCTCCTACCTTAAGGTCAACCTTGCCACCCTGGTGTTCAGCGAGGGTGCTGCTGACGCTCTGGAGCACCTGCAGAAGCTGGGGCTGGCCTCCTTCCAGAACTGCAGCGGTACCGCCAAGTTCCTGCGCCTGATGAGCAGGCTGTGTGCCCTGTTTGACGGCAGAGGCGCCTGCAGAAGGCAGCTGAAGGGGCTTTTGCTGACTGGAAATCACACCAAAATCGGCCACCTCTCCAAGGAGATCAGAAGCTGCTTTACCGCCCTCAGGGACTCCAGGGGCAGACTGGTTCTCAAGGGCAAACGTAAGCTGGGCTTCCTGAGCTTCCTGCTCAACACCAAGAGCCTCAGGTGGCTCTACACCAATTACCTGTGTTCAGAAGACTCTCCTTCCCACCACCTCCTCGCCTCTGCCTTCAGCCTCGCCCCTCTGGAGCAGTTTGTCAGGGCCCTGCTGGAAGCCTGTGGCAGCAGGAGCCCCACCTGCGCCGCCTTCCAGGCTGCCTACCACAAACTGCTGGGGGCCTGCAGCCTGGCCCCGGGCTCGGCGCACGGCAGCGGCTCAGGCCACGCCGGCTCCTTGGGCCTGGCCCCGGCGGGCAGCAGGGACCTGACCCTGGGCAGCGTTCGCGCTCGGTGCGCCCCGGCGGGCAGGGGGCCGCCGGCGGCGCGGCGGCCCTGCTGTGCGGCCCCCACGGGCAGCTCTGCGCTGAGCGAGGCGCTGACAGACCTGCCCCTGCGGGCGCGGAGCCTCGCCAGCGCCGTGGGCCGCGTGGCGGAGCAGCTGGCCGAGGGCTTGGGCTGCCAGGACTGCCTGGCCTCCCTCTTCCAGCTGGACGAGAGCAGGCCAGGGCACGGGGCGGTGCTCTACGTCAGGAAGGCAGCCGGCGCGGCCCTGCCCTCGGCCAGCCTGTGCCGCATCGCAGGCGCCTCGGAACGCGTCCTGAGGTGGCACGGCGAAGGAGGAGATGGCGGCAAAGCCACCGAGCTGCGGCGCTTGTCTCTAGAGCAGAAAGTCCTCCAGGAGCTGCTGGGAGGAAGGCCTCTCTTCCCCAGCCTCACTGCCCATTTCCTGGAGAGGGAGCTGTGTGTTGACAATCACTACACCACCTTAGTGAAGCAGGTAATGCGCCGGTACTTGGACATCAGGACAGACCCCGCCAGGCACCCGAACTTGAGCCACCAGTGTGGGAGGCACAGGTGGAAGAGACTGAAGGGGACACCACCAGGTAGCTGTAAGTCAAGCCGGACCCACGCAGAGTCCTGAGCGCTCAATGCTGGTCCCAGGTATGCAGCCTCTAGGTGCCACGGTGAGGGCACAGGGGAGTGCCCTGCCGTCACTGAGCTGGCAAAACTGGCGGTGAGGAGCGGTGGTGTGCTGGGCCCCTGCAAGCCATCTGAGCAAAAGCACATCCTGTGTTGATCTAGAATCCTGCAAAGCAGGCACAGACTTCATGAGGCTTGGGTGGCAGGTCAGGATGAGCTCAGGATGCCTGGGGAAGTGGTAGGGGACACCTGGAGGTGCTGGGTGGCTGAGGGCTTGTGAGTGCTCTTGGCAGAAGAGAATGGATGTGTCTTCCATGGTTGGTGTGGGGATCGTGTGTGCTGGCAATTTGACCTTACCAAAGCAGACCTGCTTTAAAAGAGCTGGAGGAAAGCAAGCCTACAAAGCTTTGACTTGCAGAATAAAGCTGTGAAATGAAAATGGCACTCAGGTTGTCTGCCCCTTCTCACCTCCACTCCTGCATGTCTCTCCTCAGGCAGCTCAAGAAGCTGTTGAGGAGGGGACACAGCAGTAGCAAAGAGCAGCCCTTAAAGCATCACTTGTGGTTCCCAAGCGAGGTGCTGGATGCCTGGTGGGGAGACTTGGCTGTGAAGGTGAGAGGGTGATGCTGAGGCTGCTGTGATAAGGCTGCTGGGCCTAGCAGCACTTGGGGCACTGAAACCCTCCTCTCTGGGCAGAAGCCAGCCAGGGGTGTGCTGCAGCAGGGTGAACATTTCAGGTCCCACCACGTGGCCCCAGCAGGTTACCCACTCAGTTGTACCACATGGCCTCATCCTTCCAGCTGCCTGCAGTCCCGGGCATGAGGCAGGCTCTCAGATGTTTCCACTGGTGGCTTGAATGCTCCCTCAGGCAGCTCATTTGAGTGGCGAGGAAGCTGCCCTGGCATCGAGAGCTGAGCTTGAGGAGCCAAGCTTGGCAGAGCTGCTGCGCGGTAGCTCCCCTTAGCCGCTGTACCACGGAGGTGGAAGGCAGCTGTGTAAGGGGCCGGGAATAGATCTGTGGCTCAGAATCATTTGGGACAATCGTTTGGGGTGCAGGAGTTTGGCACTTGGCCCCCTGGGGTCAAACGAGGGGCTCTGAACGCGGGAGCCCCCCCGGCGAGACTTAGGAGCCTGGGGACTCCGTGGCGGCGAAGGCAGCAGCAGCCCTGGAGCAGGGGGAGGGCTTTAGGGGCGCCCTCTGCTGGCCAGTCCGGGCAGTGGCAGCTGCTTGGCGGCGAGGTGCGGAACGATAAAAGGCTGCTCAGAGACTGCCTGGGGGCTGCTTGGGAGACTGCTTAAGGGCCTGCTTCGGGAGCTGCTTGAGAGCTGTCTGCTGGGAGAAGGGGCGGTTCCTGCCTGCCCTGCCCTGGTTACAGAGAGCAAAGCTGCCGCAGAGAGGGACAGAGAGCTGCGGTCCCGCCTGGCCCCGCTCCCGCCCCCTGCGTGCGTCATCACCGCTCGACCCCCGCCGGTATCTATTTGCAGTCTGCCTTTCAGGGGCTTGACTCTGGTGGGGTCTGAATTCTGTTCCCGAGAAGGTCAAGTTAGTCGCATGGGAGGCGCGGTGGGGCGGCAGGCAGGAGCTCGACTCAGCCGCAGGCAGGAGCTCGACTCAGCCGCAGGCAGGAGCTCGACTCAGCCGCAGGCAGGAGCTCGACTCAGCCGCAGGCAGGAGCTCGACTCAGCCGCAGGCAGCCCCAGCTGGAACGCGAGGGGCTGTGACTTCTGCCGCGCTATCCACCGCGGCACCGGGAGGGTTTTGATTGGCGTCAGGGTACGGGATTCTCGGGAAACAAAGTGCCTAATTTAGGTACGATAGTGTGGCGCTGGCTGCTCAGGTGTCACCCCACCACCCCCAGGAGAGATACTGCCCGGGAACAGAAAAGTGCTTGTGTACCCTCCTGGGGGTGAAGAGGGGGCAGTGGGTACTAAGGTGTGACCAGCCCCCCCGGAAGCGATACTGCCTAATTGTCCTGGGTGTCTGAGGTGTGTTCTCCTGAAGGAGAGAAGGGTAAACTGCGGTGGTGTGACCCCTTCAGGAAGGTTTGCCCCAGGGCAGAAGGTGCCTCGTTGAAGCGTGAAGCCTCAGGTGTGGCCTCCTGCGGCTAAAGAGGGGTTAGTGGGTAATGAGGTGCAGCCTCCACGGGACGGATTTGCCCCTGTTGTGACAGAAACAACGGCAGCGCAGGAAGGCGGCCGAGGAGATCGATGCATTGATCTTTCAGGAGCGCACCGATGCCACCCCCTGCGTTCAGGGGCAAGATTGGGCCAAACCCCACCGGTTTCAAGCACAGCCTGAGAGAGTTGGGGTTGTGCAGGCTGCAGAGGAGAAGGCTCCCAGGAGACCTTCTGGTGGCCTTGCAGGAGCTGCAGGGGGCTGCAAGCAAGCTGGGGAGGGACTTTGGAGGGGGTGAGGGAGGGATAGGAGTCGGGGGGCTGGAGCAGAAGTAGAAGTGGGGAGCTGGAGATTGGCTGTGAGGAAGAAGTTGTTGGCCAGGAGGGTGGTGAGAGCCTGGCCCAGGCTGCCCAGGGAGGTGGTGGAAGCCTCCTGGCTGGAGGTGTTTGCAGCCAGGCTGGAGGTGGCTGTGAGCAACCTGCTGTGGTGTGAGGTGTCCCTGCCCATGGCAGGGGGCTGGGGCTGGCTGAGCCTGGAGCTCCCTTCCAGCCCTAATGATTCTATGTGGAGAGGTAGCTCAGGAATTGACTTCGGGAGGAGGTATGGTCCCAAAGAGCCGAAACCAGGGCAGCAGGGGCTACAGAGCAGGCTAGCAGCCAGCCACCATCCGTCGGGAGAAGTCAGGACTTGGGGCTGCGCCGCGACAGCTTCGGGAGAGAGAGGTCCCTAGCCCGACAGGGACGGTGGCAGATGGAGCTTCAGAAGGTCATTCCCCGGGACCTCATGGACGGGCTCCCAACCCAGACATTAGAAAGCTTCATCCAGACACGGGCAGTGCAGGAAATCCCCCCTCAAACAACCCCTAATGCACCACCCTTGACAGACCTTGGGGAGAAGCCGGTTAAAGGCGGCGGCAGGAAATGAATCCCTCTGTCCCCGGGAGGTGAGGAACAGAGGATGGATCAGGCAGTTAACTCCCCGTGAATACCAAAGGGGACTCGCTAATCGCAGCAGCCGTAGGACCGAGGGAAAGAGCAATGCGAGCCTCGAGGAATTGGCTTAGCTCCCTCCCGAAGCCTAGCTCTATCCGATCAGACAATGGGTACAATGGGTACGGGAGTGGGCACAGGGAGTCAAGTGGGTGTCAAGCTGGAGGCACCCATCGCACTTGGCAGCCTCGGGCTGGGGCTTGGAGATGCAAATGGTGTAGAAGAGACTCTGGAGGATGGGACCGTAATCCTTTGGGGCCGCTAAATGCCACCACATACTTTCAACCTAATGGCCACATGCCGGTGCCAGCAGGACCCCGGGCGAAAGGACTCTTTCTGTCTGTTAGGTGGATTGGCATTCCTGGTGCTTGGAACCATCGCTTGTTTCATGCACCTAATCAGAGCTGTGCGTGCCCCTCACAGCGCGGCCGCACAGCGCAGAATGAGCTCCGCGCTGTACCACAGTTGCTGCTCTCTGCTGTTGTACTGTTGCGAGGAGCGCCGCTGACGGTGGCGGTGATGGGGGGTGGTGTAAGGGGCCGGGAATAGATCTGTGGCTCAGGATCATTTGGGATAATCGTTTGGGGTGCAGGAGTTTGGCACTTGGCCCCCTGGGGTCAAACGAGGGGCTCTGAACGCGGGAGCCCCCCCGGCGAGACTTAGGAGCCTGGGGACTCCCTGGCGGCGAAGGCAGCAGAAGCCCTGGAGCAGGGGCAGGGCTTTAGGGGCGCCCTCTGCTGGCCAGTCCGGGCAGTGGCAGCTGCTTGGCGGCGAGGTGCGGAACGATGAAAGGCTGCTCAGAGACTGCCTGGGGGCTGCTTGGGAGACTGCTGAAGGAGCTGCTTGGGAAACTGCTTAAGGGTCTGCTTCGGGAGCTGCTTGAGAGGGGAAGGGGCGGTCACTGCCTGCCGTGAGGAGCCCCTGCTTGCCAGCCCCTGCCTTCGTGTCCCGCCTCCCTGCTCCGGCGAGCGCCTGGCAGAGAGCAAAGCTGCCGCAGAGAGGAACAGAGAGCTGCGGTCCCGCTCCCGCCCCCCCTGTGCGTCATCAGCGCTCGACCCCCGCCGCTGTCAGTTTGCAGGCTGCCAAATCAACCCTTTCAGGCACTTGCCCCCCCGGAGACTTGACTCCGAAGCCTTTCAAGAGGGCTGTGTTCCTGTGTGACCTGCCCTGGGTGATGCTGCTCTGGCAGAAGGGTTGGACTCAACAATCCCCTGAGGAGGCTGAGGGGAGACCTTATTGCTGTCCCCAACTACCTGAAAGGAGGCTGTAGCCAGGTGGGGGTTGGTCTCTTCTCCCAGGCAAGCAGCACCAGAACAAGAGGACACAGTCTCAAGCTGTGCCAGGGGAAGTTTAGGCTGGAGGTGAGGAGAAAGTTCTTCACAGAGAGAGTTGTTAGGCATTGGAATGTGCTGCCCAGGGAGGTAGTGGAGTCCCTGTCCCTGGAGGTGTTCAAGAGGGTATTGGACATGGCATGTGGAGCCATGGTTTAGTGGTCAGGAAGTGCTGGGTGACAGGTTGGACTTGCTGATCTTTGAGGTCTTTTCCAACATAATTAATTCTATGATTCTATTCTATGATCTCCAGGGATCCCTTTCCCAACCCTACCCTTCATAGAGAGAGTTGTTGGCCATTGGAATGTGCTGCCCAGGGAGGTGGTGGAGTCCCCCTCCCTGGAGGTGTTCAAGAGGGGCTTGGATGTGGCCCTTGGAGCCATGGTTTAGTTGTCAGGAGGTGTTGGGTGACAGCTTGGACTTGCTGAGCTCTGAGGTCTCTTCCAACCTTGGTGATTCTGTGGCTCAGCTTGGCTGCCATGTAGCACCAGCTGCTGTGCAGGACAGGACAGGAGAGGAAGCAAAGGCTGTCTCTGGCAGGGCTTGTTCCGATCCTGACAACCCAAGCCAAGATTTGCTTCAGAAGCAGCCCGGTGCTAGCCATGGGGTGAAAAAACCACCCTCTTCTGGCAGTGCTGCAGGAAAGGAGTGCAAAACCAAACCTAAAAATCACAGTTACAGAATAGTATAAATGTTTATTATGGTTTGTTTCCCCCCCCCTGCCCCCCCCCCTTGGTGATTTACCTGACTGCTTCATTTGTACAAGATAGAAAAGTTCTCTTCTCTGCATAAGGCCTAGGAAATACAAATGTCATTTGCCTGCCCTCAGATGTAAACAGAACTAGAAAATGAACCCTTGCCCCCTTCCCAAGCGCTGGTATGGAGCTGGAGGAACTCTTGGCTCCTGCCAGTCTTGTCCAGCAGTGTGATGCAGATGGCTGGGGAAGTACAAAACCCACTTCACACACTCCGTACACCAGGGGGGAGAGAGAGAGAGAGAGAGAGAGGAACCCCCAAGCTCCCTGTCTGGGAAAGCTTGGTCAAAACCAAAGAGGGAAGGAACTTAAGAGCGTTTGATTGCACCTCCAGAGTCTTTACAAGCAAAATACTCTCCCACACTACCCATCATACATAATTACAGCTGGCAGCTACATCCCAGGGGCTGCTCTTGCACGCCGGATATAAATACACAGCACGAAAGGTGCGGCTGAGAGGAAGCCGGGGAGGGAGGGGAGCTATGTACAAAAGAAACATGGAGCCTAAACAAAACCCCACCAAACCAACCCCCCCCAAAAAAAAGCACCCCAAGAAGGCAAACTGCAGTGTGAGAAATGCCCCTAAGCAGCTCTGACTCTGTTTTCACTTACACTACTTTACATTTGTACAAACTGTACAGGGGCCCAGCAGTCCGGCGGCCGCCTGCGCTGCCCAAGCCAGGCCCTCCTCCTCCTCCTCCTGCTGAGGAGAACTTACTGACAGGAGAGGTGGATTCCCTTCTTGGGGGTGTGCACAGGTGCACTGTGCTCAGGGAGATGTGGATAGCAGAGGGTGGCTGCAGGGCAGCCGTCTGCAAAGGCAGCCAGTGGCTGCCTCCCAGGCCTGTCGCGCCCCGGAGCGCTTGGAGGAGGGGGGCAGAGAAGAGGCAAGGAGGGAGGGAGGGCTCGGTGCAGAGGACTGTGGGGTGCAGGCAGGAGGGGAGGCATTCTCCTATCTCCCCACCAGCTCCCACCTCCTCATCAGCTCCCATCTCCCCACCATCTTCCATCTCCTCACCAGCTCCCACCTCCTCATCAGCTCCCACCTCCTCATCAGCTCCCATCTCCCCACCATCTTCCATCTCCCCACCATCTTCCATCTCCTCACCAGCTCCCACCTCCCCACCAGCTCCCACCTCCCCACCAGCTCTCATCTCCTCACCAGCTCCCACCTCCTCACCAGCTCCCACCTCCCCACCAGCTCTCATCTCCTCACCAGCTCCCACCTCCTCACCAGCTCCCATCTCCCCACCACCTCCCACCTCCCTACCAGCTCCCATCTCCCTACCAGCTCCCATCTCCCCACCAGCTCCCACCTCCCCACCAGCTCCCACCTCCCCACCATCACACCTGGCTCTGCTGCTGCTCTGCCTGGGCCCTGCCCTTCCCCAGGAGGCTGAGCCCCGCTGCGTTTCTCTGTGGTTAGGGTTTGACAGCAGAAATGAGCAAATCCCTTTGGGGAGAGTCTGCCAGGCCGAAGGGAGACACCCAGCAGCACTGCCTGGCATAAAACATCCTTCCTGGTGTGCGTGGCAGGGCAGTCACCTGCCAGCTGAGCAGTGCAGATGTGTTGCACTATGAGAAGTGTGACCTGAGGTGGCCTGGAACCAGTACTCACCAGCTCTCTGCCCCAGTGCACACACAGCTGCCCCCAGCTCTGTGCCACAGGATCCAGATGTCTGTCTGGTGCCCACTCCTGGTTCTGCACCTGCACCCTCTCTGACCATGGCTCTCAGTCACGCTCAACACTAAAAAGGCCTTAGGCCAAGTAAATTGTCAGCACAGAGAGAAGGAGCATCCTGCAGACCAACACCCAGGCTGAACATGATCCCTGCCTGAGTTTGCAAGGCCATTTGAATGCAGATTGTCTCCAGCCCTCACTAAGACAGCTGTGGTTCCCCCATCTGCCACTACCTCAGGCTTAAAACACTTGCAGGGTTACAGCTTGATCCTAGAAACCAAGGGATGGCAGAGCCCTGCCTCCAGTGAGGGATCAGGCTGCTGCAGAGCCTCTGAGAAACCAAGCTTCTGGTAACACTACCCTGGCTGCTCTTCCTCACTTCTGAGGACAGGCCACTCCCTGTCCTCACCTTCAGCTTCCAGCCTCAGAGCCACCTGAGCTCAGCCACATTCCTACCAAAAGATTCCAAATCATTCTTTTCAACTCCTTGGGCTCTGCTCCAGACCTGTGAGCCAGCCCCTCTGGTATTACCTGCACAGGGCTCTGTGCCCCAGGGAATGTGTCAGCTGCCACCTTCCCTTCAGATGCTCCTTGTCACACACTGCCCTTCGGCACTGGCCCCTCCTCATCTCGGGCCTGGCACCCCAAAGCATCACCTGGCTGCTGGCATCAGCTCCACAGACTGCCAACAATATACATTAGAATAATTTACAGCTGCCCTTCAGGCAGGGGATCTGGGGGTGGGGGGAGGGAGGGAGAGGGAGCACACAGCCAAGTTTGAAGGAACCCACCACTAATTTTGAAGGTTAAAAGCTGCACATTAGGAAGAAGAATGAGCTGGAGGCCTTGCCTGAAGGAGAAGAGGGTTTCAAGCTAAGGTTTCAAAGGCTCTACACCTCGATTAGAACAGGTTTATCCTCCCGTGGGGCTCGGGCAGCTGGGTGGCACAGCCAAGCACCAGGTGAGCGGCTCTGGGGAACTCCTGCGTGCCCGGCCCGAGCGCTCCCTGCGCCGAGCGCCTGCCGCCGCTCCGGTCCGCCGGCAGGGGGCGCTGCCCTGCCCCCGCTCAGCAGTTCATGGCGCCGGGGTCGCTTTTGGACTTCCCCGCCGAGTTGATGACCCTCATCAGGCAGCGCCCAAACTCCTCCAGGATCATCCTCTCGGCCTCGGCCTTGGACTTGCCCAGCTTCTCCGCCTGCTCCGCCTGCGCCAGCAGGCACTCGCAGGTCGCCTCCGCCACCTCCTTGGTGACAAAGGAGAAGGGCAGCCTGCAGGGGACACACAGACGCTCACCCTCGGCACACGCAGCTGCAGCCTGCGCCTCCAGAGCGGTTCCCCACAGAGCCCGAACACCAAGCAGGTAAGTAGTGGGCAGGGACTGGCTTGAAGAATAGGCCCTGGGGGTGCTGGGGGAGGAGAAGCTCCCCAGGAGCCAGCAGGGAGCACTTGCAGCCCAGAGAGCCAAGCAGAGCCTGGGCTGCAGCAAGAGAAGTGTGGCCAGCAGGGCCAGGGAGGGGATTCTGCCCCTCTGCTCCACTCTGCTGAGCCCACAGCTGCAGCTCTGGGGCCAGCTCTGCAGCCTCTGTGCCAGGAAGGCTCTGGAGGGGCTGGAAGGTGTCCAGAGCAGGGCCAGGAGGAGGAGCAGAGGGCTGGAGCTGCTCTGAGCACAGCCTGAGAGAGTTGGGGTTGTGCAGGCTGCAGAGGAGAAGGCTCCCAGGAGACCTTCTGGTGGCCTCCCAGGAGCTGCAGGGGGCTCCAAGATAGCTGGGGAGGGACTTTGGAGGGGGTGAGGGAGGGCTAGGAGTGGGGGGGCTGGAGCAGAAGTAGAAGTGGGGAGCTGGAGATTGGCTGTGAGGAAGAAGTTGTTGGCCAGGAGGGTGGTGAGAGCCTGGCCCAGGCTGCCCAGGGAGGTGGTGGAAGCCTCCTGGCTGGAGGTGTTTGCAGCCAGGCTGGAGGTGGCTGTGAGCAACCTGCTGTGGTGTGAGGTGTCCCTGCCCATGGCAGGGGGCTGGGGCTGGCTGAGCCTGGAGCTCCCTTCCAGCCCTGGCAGCTCTGTGACTCTACAAATGTCAATGAATCACCACTGGGTGTACAGAAGGAAAGACAAAGATAATTCTCACCAATGCCATGGGAAGAGAGAAGGCACTAAAACTGCTTGGACCAAAACAATCTCTCTTCTCTTCTTGCATCTTCGCTCTGGGAGAGATCCTAACTTGCTTCTGCTTCACCTTGGCTGCACTGTTTTGGTATTAACCTCTCTCTGCTCCTTTCTCTTGTCCCTTTTGCTCAGGGGGAGGCAGGGAAGGAGAAGCTGGCAGCTTCCCCCTGCTCTTTGACCTGGGTGGGTTCTTGTGCTGTTCATGAGTTGCAGATCCCTGTCACTATTGTAACTCCTGGATGTTTTGTCCACATCCCCTGCAGCCCATTGCAGACTGCAGTTCTGCCTGGAAACACAGCTCTCCCTTGCTTCCAGCTGGGCTGGGCTGGCAAAGGTAATGCTGGGGGGACAAATTTCAACCCAATTGGCTCCCAATGTGGGCAAAGCACCCACTGCTGCCAGCTGCAGGGCTGGGCAAGATGAGGCACTGTGTGCCCAGGTGGGCAAGAAGGCCACCAGCAGCCTGGCCTGGATCAGCAGGAGCAGGGCAGGGATTCTCCCTCTGTATTTGTGAGGTTGGGTTCAGTTTTGGGGCACTCACTGCAAGAAGGACCTTGAGGAGCTGGAGCAGGGCCAGAGAAGGGCAAGAAAGTTGGGGAAGGGTCTGGAGAAGAGGGCTGGGGAGGAGCAGCTGAGGGAGCTGGGGGTGGGGAGTGTGGAGCAGAGGAGGCTGAGGGAGACCTCCTTGCTCTCTGCAGGAGCCAGGGGGGTGCTGGGCTCTGCTCCCTAGTCTCAGGTGATAGAAGGAGAGGCAATGGCCTGAAGTTGTGCCAGGGGAGGCTTAGGTTGGAGGTGAGGAACAATTTCTTTGCTGCCAGAGTGGTCAGGGCCTGGCAGAGGCTGCCCAGGGAGCCCCCATCCCTGGAGGTGTTCCAGAAAGATGTGGGGACATGGTTTGGTGGCCATGGTGGTGCTGGATTGAAGCTTTTCCAGCTGAAGCAATTCCATGATCCCAAGAGCCTTTAGACAACCAACAGGGAGGGAAAGCTGCTAGGCTCAAACAAACTGGGAGGCCACTGTGCCTCCAGCAATGTGCCTTTGGAAAGGGGACTCTGAAATGCCCCAGGTTGTGCTGCCAGGGCAGCTCAAGGATGACATCCCCACAACAAATGGGGTGCCTGATGCTTTCTGTGAGCACAGGGGCAGCCAGGAGAAGCCAGCTTGTGGTTACACACAGCTGTTGGACCCTTTGGCTTGGAAAGGACATTTCAGATCCCTGAGTCCAGCTGTTAAGAGCCCAGGTTCCAGAGGGCAGGGCTGGCTGCTCCATCCACCTGTGTGCCCCTGCTGCTCCAGCTCACACAGACCACACCAGTGGAAAGCAGCTCCAAAGAGAGAGACCTTGGAGGCCTAGTGGACAGTAAGTTATCTATGGGACAGCAATGTGCCCTTGTGACCAAGAAGGCAAATGGCCTACAGTAAAAGTGTGCCCAGCAGGTCTAGGGAGGTTCTCCTCCTCCTCCTCCTCCTCTACTCTGCCCTGGTCAATCCCCACCTGCAATATTGTGTCCAGTTTTGGGCTCCCCAGTTCAACAGAAACAGAGAGTCCATGAGGGGACTTGAACATCTCCCCTGTGAAGAAAGGCTGAGAGCCCTGGGGGTGTTTAGTCTGGAGAAGAGAAGGCTGAGAGGGGATCTGATCAATGCCTATCAATAGCTGAGGGCTGGGGGGGCAAGAGGAAGGGGCCAGGCTCTTTTCAGTGGCACCCACTGACAGGGCAAGGAACAATGGATGTGAGCTAGAAGCCAGGAAGTTCCACCTCAGCATGAGGAGAAACTTCTTTACTGGGAGGCTGCTGCAGCCCTGGAGCAGGCTGCCCAGAGAGGTTGTGGAGTCTCCTGCTCTGGAGGTTTGAAAGGCCAACCTGGCTGTGTTCCTGGGGTGGCCTGCCCTGGGTGACCCTGCCCTGGCAGGGGACTTGGACTCAATGATCTCTGGAGGTCCCTTCCAAGCCCTCCCATTCTGTGGGTCTGTGATTCCCTGCCCCCCTCCTCACCCCTCACCAGACAAAAGACCTTAAAGGAACTGAAGCACTGCATTCACTTACTTCCCACCACCACTGCTGAGTGCTGGTGCTGGCCTTGTCAGCAGGTCTGAGATCTGGGAAGAGAGCTTGGTCTTGGCAGCAGTCTGCTGCTGGACCCTGACCTCTGCAGCGTCTGCTAGGTGCATCAAAGTCTTTCTCTCTGGGCTCTCCTCAAAGTTCTTGCAGCCAATGCATTTGCAGATGGAAGAGCACATGATTTTTGCCTGAAGGGAACAAAACCAAAGGTGAGGAACCTGCTGCAGCCTGGACTCCCTTTGTGCCAAGCCACAAAGAGAAGGTCTGCTTGGACTCTCTTAGCAGGTGGCCACCAGAAGGCAGCCCCAGGTAGTAGCTTTCTCCAAGCCAGAAGCCTTCCCCACAATGTCTCCTGGGAGCCAATGCAAGTCAGGGGCTCCCCACTCATCCCTGTCTTCCCCAGGATGCTTTTGCTGGTGAGCTCTGAGAGGTCAGCCTGCCTCTGGCTCTCCATCTGCTATGTGCATGGGAAAGCAGGCAAACAAACATAGAAATGCATGTAGCAAAGAGAAGAACACCAAAAATGGGCAGAGGGAGATTGGCTGTGAGGAAGAAACTCTTCCCCAGGAGGGTGGTGAGAGCCTGGCCCAGGCTGCCCAGGGAGGTGGTGGAAGCCTCCTGGCTGGAGGTGTTTGCAGCCAGGCTGGAGGTGGCTGTGAGCAACCTGCTGTGGTGTGAGGTGTCCCTGCCCAGGGCAGGGGGCTGGGGCTGGCTGAGCCTTGAGCTCCCTTCCAGCCCTGACAATTCCATGACATATATCTCTGTAGCTGCCTCTACAGCAGCCTGATGTAGAGCAACTTTGTCTTTTGTCTTGCACAGAGATGTTCTGGGCCAGAGCATCTGTGGGATGCTGGTTAGGTCACCCCTTGAGTCCTGTGTCCAGTTCTGGGCTCCTCAGATTAAGGAAGATGTTGAGCTGCTGGAAGGTGTCCAGAGAAGGGCAACAAAGCTGGGGAGGGGTCTGGGGCACAAGGATGGGGAGGGGGCTGGGGCACAGCCCTGTGAGGAGAGGCTGAGGGTTGATTAGCCTGGAGAAGAGGAGGCTCAGGGGAGACCTTCTTGCTCTCTCTAACTCCCTGCAGGGAGACTGTAGCCAGGTGGGGGTTGGTCTCTTCTCCCAGGCCCCCAGCACCAGAACAAGAGGACACAGTCTCAAGCTGTGCCAGGGGAGGTTTAGGCTGGAGGGGAGGAGAAAGTTCTTCCCAGCAAGAGGAATTGGCCACTGGGATGAGCTGCCCAGGGAGGTGGTGGAGTCCCCATCCCTGGAGGTGTTCAAGAGGGGCTTGGATGCGGCACTTGGAGCCATGGTTTAGTTGTCAGGAGGGGTTGGGTGCCAGCTTGGACTTGCTGAGCTCTGAGGTCTTTTCCAGCCTTATTGATTCTATGCTGCTTCAGCAGCTCCTTGGTGGAGCTCTCTGCAGGCAGCACAGCCCTTCAAACTCCGCTCTCAAAGGCCAAATCCAAGCCTGAGTTCAACCCTGCTGCACGCTTTACAAAGGCAAATCCACCTCACCCGAGGGAAGCCTGCAGCTCTGCCACCCAACGTTACAGCAATGGAAAACACCACAGCAAGAGGGAGAGGAGATGAGCAGGGCCAGCAGTGAAGGGAAGGAGGCTGTGGCTGGGGGGGAGGAGGTGCTGCCTACCTCGTAGCACTCGCAGTAGTTCTTCAGGCAGCCCGAGCGCTTGCAGTTGCAGCCCTTGCTGTGCCTCCGGTCCGACTCGCCTTCCTTCCCCTTCCCTATCTTGGGCTTGAAGGCTTCAGGGTTTCTGTCCAGGCAGGCCTGTCAATGCAGACCCAAAGGGTCACTCACTGCATGTGGGGGGGAGCAGAATGTAGAGGTCCAAGAGAAGACATTCAGCCTGGCAGGAGATGGGGGCAGCGTGGACACCCCCTGCCCCGCGCCAGAGCTTCTGAGGGACAAGCAGCTGAGTGCTGAGCTGCAGCCAGAGCAGGGAGAGCAGCAGCACAGGGAGGGGATTCTGCCCCTCTGCTCTGCTCTGCTCAGCCCCCACCTGCAGCACTGCCTCCAGCTCTGGGGCCCCCAGCACAAAAGGGACATAGAACTGCTGAAGTGGGTCCAGAGGAGTCCCCATCCCTGGAGGTGTTCAAGAGGGGCTTGGATGTGGCACTTGGAGCCATGGTGTGGTAGTCAGGGGGTGTTGGGTGCCAGCTTGGACTTGATGAGCTCTGAGCTCTTTCCCAACCTTGTTGATTCTATGAAGATGATCAGAGGGCTGCAGACCCTCCCCTGTGGGGCCAGGCTGGGAGAGTTGGGGCTGTTCAGCCTGGAGAAGGCTCCAGGGAGACCTCTGAGCAGCCTTCCAGTACCTGAAAGGGTTCCAGGAGAGCTGGGGAGGGATGCTTTACAAGGGTTGTAATGCCAGGCTGAGGTGCAATGGCTTTGAGCTGGGACAGGGAAGACTGAAAGTGGAGATGAGGAAGAAATTCTTTCCAGTGAGGCTAGGGAGACTCTGGCACAGGCTGCCCAGGGAGGCTGTGGCTGCCCCTGCCCTGGAGGTGTTGAAGGCCAGGCTGGGTGAGGCCTTGAGCCAGCTGGGGCTGGTGGGAGGTGTCCCTGCCCAGGGCAGGGGGCTGGAAGGGGCTGCTCTTTGAGGTGCCTCCCAAGGCCAGGCATGCTGTGGCAGCCCAGGAAGCAGCTCCCAGCCCCTCACCTTTATTGCTTTCTGGCGGTCGTTCTCGTGGTCCAGGTTGTTGTAGCAGTTTGTGCAGTTGCAGTTATTGCAGAACTCCCCATTGGCAAAGCAGTCACAGTACCTGGAAGAGAAGGTGCAGGAGGCACTGGGATCTGTGGCACTGCTGGCAGGACTGCTGGCAGCTGGCACAGACACGTGCTGGTCAGGGTCACAGCAGCACAGCGTCACCAAGGGTGGAAGAGACCTCAAAGATCATCCAGTCCAACCTGGCAGCACAGAGCTCATGGCTAAGCCATGGCTCCAAGTGCCACAGCCAAGCCCCTCCTGAACACCTCCAGGGATGGGGACTCCACCACCTCCCTGGGCAGCTCATCCCAATGGCTAACAACTCTCTCTGGGAAGAACTTTCTCCTCCCCTCCAGCCTGAACCTCCCCTGGCACAGCTTGAGACTGTGTCCTCTTGTTCTGCTGCTGGGGGCCTGGCAGAAGAGACCAACCCCCAGCTGGCTCCAACCTCCCTGCAGGGAGTTGCAGAGAGCAAGAAGGTCTCCCCTGAGCCTCCTCTTCTGCAGGCTAAGCAACCCCAGCTCCCTCAGCCTCTCCTCACAGGGCTGTGCCCCAGACCCCTCCCCAGCCTTGTGCCCCAGACCCCTCCCCAGCCTTGTGCCCCAGACCCCTCCCCAGCCTTGTTGCCCTTCTCTGGACACCTTCAAGTCTCTCAATGTCCTTCTTAAACTGAGGGGCCCAGAACTGGACACAGGACTCAAGCTGTGGCCTAAGCAGTGCTGAGCACAGGGCACAATGACCTCCCTGCTCCTGCTGGCCACACCATTCCTAATGCAGGCCAGGATGCCATTGGCCCTCTTGGCCCCCTGGGCACACTGCTGGCTCATGTTCAGCCAGCTGTCAATCAGCACCCCCAGGTCCCTCTCTGCCTGGCTGCTCTCAGCCACTCTGCCCCCAGCCTGTAGCTCTGCCTGGGGTTGCTGTGGCCAAAGTGCAGCCCCTGGCACTGGGACTTGTTGAATGCCATCCTGTTGGCCTCTGCCCATCTGCCCAGCCTGGCCAGGTCCCTCTGCAGAGCCCTTCTGCCCTCTAACTGACCAACATCTGCCCCCAGCTTGCTGTCAGCTGCACATTTGCAGCTGACTGACTCAACCCCCTCCTCCAGATCATCAGTGAAGATGTTAAAGAGCACAGGGCCCAGCCCTGCTCCCTGGGGCACACCACTGGTGCCTGGCTGCCAGCTGGCTGTGGCACCATTCACCACCACTCTCTGGGCTCAGCCTCCAGCCAGTTCCTCACCCAGCTCAGAGCTGCTGTCCCAGCCAGGGGCTGACAGCTTGGCCAGGAGCTTGCTGGGGGGGATGGTGGCAAAGGCCTTGCTGCAGTCCAGGCAGAGTCCATCCACAGCCTGCCCCACATCCCCCAGGCAGTCCCCTGGGCATGGAAGGAGATCAGGTTGGTCAGGCAGGAGCTGCCCTTCCTCAATCCATGTTGGTCACCCTGAGCTCTGCTCCCCAGAGCTGGCTGCTGGCTGCAGTGCAGCTCCAGTGGGGCTGAGATGATGTTTAGGTGTTCAAGAGGGGACTGGATGTGGCACTTGGTGCCATGGTCCAGTAGCCATGAGGTGTTGGGTGACAGGTTGGGCTTGATGATCTTTGAGGTCTTTTCCAACCTGGTTGATTCTGTGGTCACTTAGCTCAAGTGCCCTCAGCAAGAGAAGCTAATGAGGCTTGTCTCTAGGGCATCTCCAAGGGGGGCTGACCCACAGGTGGAGGCCTGGCCTGCTGCAGCCACCTCACAGCCAGTGCAAGGCAGCCTCCAGGAGCTCCCAGCCAGCCAGAACAAGAGGCTAGCAGCTGGGAGACCTTGGAGCTGCAGTTCTGTAGCTGAAGGGGACCTCGACCCTCAGGCTGGAGGGGAGGAGAAAGTTCTTCCCAGCAAGAGGAATTGGCCACTGGGATGAGCTGCCCAGGGAGGTGGTGGAGTCCCCAGCCCTGGAGGGGTTCAAGAGGGGCTTGGCTGTGGCCCTTGGAGCCATGGTTTAGCTGTCAGGAGGTGCTGGGTGCCAGCTTGGCCTTGCTGAGCTCTGAGGTCTTTTCCAACCTTACTGATTCTATGGCCTACAGGCAGGCTGGGGAGGGACTGCTTAGAAGGAGCTGTGGGGACAGAATGAGGGGCAAGGGTTTGAAACTGGAGCAGGGCAGAGTTAGGTTGGACAGCAGCAGGAAGCTCTGCACAGTGAGGGTGGGGAGAGCCTGGCCCAGGCTGCCCAGGGAGATGGTGGAAGCCTCCTCCTCATCCCTGGAGGTGTTTGCAGCCAGGCTGGAGGTGGCTGTGAGCAACCTGCTGTGGTGTGAGGTGTCCCTGGAGGAGGCTGGATAACCTTTGAGGCCCCTTCCAACCTGCTGCAGCCTGTGAATGTGTGAAAGCCACACAGCTCCCAGGTGCTGCAGAGTTACACAGGCACTGGAAGGTCTCCAGCAGCAGCAGCAGCAGCCCCAAGCTCAGCAGCCAGCCACAACCTTCCTGAGCCACTCCACAGAGCTGATGTCCTGTGGGAAGGGAGGCTGCAAGCAGCCAAGCCCCAGCTGTACTCACAGTTTCAAGCACAGAGACTTGGTGCAGTTGCAAGGCTTCCGGGGGCGGTTTGCAGACTCGGAGGGAATGATTCTGCCGAGGGGAGACAAAAGAGACCAAAGGGAAACAAACAAACAGACACAAGAGTGCATGCCTGCCCACCCCAGCGTGCTCAGCCTACACCCTAGCCAAGAGCCCATCACAACACCTCTTCACAAGCTCCTCTTCCACTCCCCTCTCTGCCTGTTTAAGGAACCAGTAGGCTAAGAGAGCTCTCCCAGCCCAGAAGGAGCTGAGCTGCTTGCTGCAGGCCTGGCTGTGTGCCTGAAGCACAGGAGTGAGGCTCAGAGCCACTGAAGGCTGGAAATGGGGAGGTGGGGAAAAAACCCCCAGCCCAGAATCCCTCTGCATGCAGCCAAGGCTGACACTGCAGGATTGGATCCATCCTGGAAGGAAGGGTGCTTAGGGACAGGGAGAGCCTTGGGAGAGCTGGAAGGAAATGGGAAAGCAAAGCACAGGGTGGTCTGGAGTGGATGAACCCCACTTGCCCCAGCAGCCAGAGCCTTCCAGCTGCTCTGCAAGCTGGGATCATCCCTAATCACCTGGGGTGAGATGGGGTCCCAGCCCTGCCCAGCAACTGCTGCAGCTCCCAGCAGGGAGATTAAACCAAAGCCCTTCAGCTGAGGAGCTGCAGCTGGATGTGGGATTAGGTTGCATCATCTGAGGCTGCAACAACCACCAGAGCACTGAGAGCTTCCAGCAGACACCACCACAGCAAAGCCTGCTGGGCTGGCAAAGGGAAGTGAGCACACAGGGAGCTGGGCCTGACAGCCTGAAAGGAAGTGACACAAAGCTGCTGGGGACAGGGAGAGCCCTGGGGGCTGCTGGGGAGGGCAGGATTCTGGGTGCTGAGGGACAGGAGAGCCCTGGGGGCTGCTGGGGAGGGCAGGATTCTGGGTGCTGAGGGACAGGAGAGCCCTGGGGGCTGCTGGGGAGGGCAGGATTCTGGGTGCTGAGGGACAGGAGAGCCCTGGGGGCTGCTGGGGAGGGCAGGATTCTGGGTGCTGAGGGACAGGAGAGCCCGGGGGGCTGCTGGGGAGGGCAGGATTCTGGGTGCTGAGGGACAGGAGAGCCCTGGGGGCTGCTGGGGAGGGCAGGATTCTGGGTGTCTGGGGACAGGAGAGCCCTGGGGGCTGCTGGGGAGGGCAGGATTCTGGGTGCTGAGGGACAGGAGAGCCCTGGGGGCTGCTGGGGAGGGCAGGATTCTGGGTGCTGAGGGGCAGGAGAGCCCTGGGGGCTGCTGGGGAGGGCAGGATTCTGGGTGCTGAGGGACAGGAGAGCCCTGGGGGCTGCTGGGGAGGGCAGGATTCTGGGTGCTGAGGGACAGGAGAGCCCTGGGGGCTGCTGGGGAGGGCAGGATTCTGGGTGCTGAGGGACAGGGAGAGCCCTGGGGGCTGCTGGGGAGGGCAGGATTCTGGGTGCTGAGGGACAGGAGAGCCCTGGGGGCTGCTGGGGAGGGCAGGATTCTGGGTGCTGAGGGACAGGAGAGCCCTGGGGGCTGCTGGGGAGGGCAGGATTCTGGGTGTCTGGGGACAGGAGAGCCCTGGGGGCTGCTGGGGAGGGCAGGATTCTGGGTGTCTGGGGACAGGAGAGCCCTGGGGGCTGCTGGGGAGGGCAGGATTCTGGGTGCTTAGGGACAGGAGAGCCCTGGGGGCTGCTGGGGAGGGCAGGATTCTGGGTGCTGAGGGACAGGAGAGCCCTGGGGGCTGCTGGGGAGGGCAGGATTCTGGGTGCTGAGGGACAGGAGAGCCCTGGGGGCTGCTGGGGAGGGCAGGATTCTGGGTGCTTAGGGACAGGAGAGCCCTGGGGGCTGCTGGGGAGGGCAGGATTCTGGGTGCTGAGGGACAGGAGAGCCCTGGGGGCTGCTGGGGAGGGCAGGATTCTGGGTGCTGAGGGACAGGGAGAGCCCTGGGGGCTGCTGGGGAGGGCAGGATTCTGGGTGCTGAGGGACAGGAGAGCCCTGGGGGCTGCTGGGGAGGGCAGGATTCTGGGTGCTGAGGGACAGGGAGAGCCCTGGGGGCTGCTGGGGAGGGCAGGATTCTGGGTGCTGAGGGACAGGAGAGCCCTGGGGGCTGCTGGGGAGGGCAGGATTCTGGGTGCTGAGGGACAGGAGAGCCCTGGGGGCTGCTGGGGAGGGCAGGATTCTGGGTGCTGAGGGACAGGAGAGCCCTGGGGGCTGCTGGGGAGGGCAGGATTCTGGGTGCTGAGGGACAGGGAGAGCCCTGGGGGCTGCTGGGGAGGGCAGGATTCTGGGTGCTGAGGGACAGGAGAGCCCTGGGGGCTGCTGGGGAGGGCAGGATTCTGGGTGCTGAGGGACAGGGAGAGCCCTGGGGGCTGCTGGGGAGGGCAGGATTCTGGGTGCTGAGGGACAGGAGAGCCCTGGGGGCTGCTGGGGAGGGCAGGATTCTGGGTGCTTAGGGACAGGGAGAGCCTTTCCAATTGAAAGAAGAGACTTCCAAGGGGCTTTGGAGCTGGAGGAGGGGAAACTGAAGCTTCCAGGGGGCTTTGAGCTGGAGGAGGGGAAAGTGAAGCTGGAGATGAGGAAGGAATTGCTGGCAGTGAGGCTGGGGAGCCTCTGGCACAGGCCGGCCAGGGTGGCTGCCCCCGCCCTGGAGCTGTTGAAGGCCAGGCTGGCTGAGGCCTCTGCTGGGGCTGGTGGGAGCTGCCTGTGGCAGGGCAGGGGCTGGGGGAAGGCCCTGGGCCCCTGCAGGCTGGGGAGCACTCACCCGTTGAAGGGCAGGCGTGCCTGGGACTGGGTGCTGGCGCTGCCCGTGAAGCCCGTGCTGCTGGCTATGGACACGTAGGAGGACTGCTGGAGCTGGCAAAACACAACCATCAGTGCTTAGCAGAGTCCCTGCTGCTCAGGAGGAGGATGTGGGGCTCAGCTTCCCAGGAGCTTCCCAACAGGCTGCTGCCAAAGTGGCACCTTGCAAGCAGCCCCCCTTGCAGCCCGGGCAGCAGCCTCCTGCCTCCACCCTTCGCATGCCAGCCTGATTGTAGCTGCTGGGTTTGTTCCCCAGCACACTGCCCCCAGCCACACAGCTACCAGGGCTCACACACAGAAGCAACCTTCAGACCACAAACAGTTCCAGCTCCTACAGCCATGCTCCTTGTCCCTCTCCTCCTGCTAAGCAGCCCTGTCCCTCATGGAGCAGGGTCACTCTGCACGGATTACCCCAGCAGCCTCCTGACTGTCACTGAGTGCAGGATGAAACCCCAACCAGCGACATGTTTGACACCCCAGCTGCTCTGCACACCTGCAGCCACAGCTTGCTTCAGCACCTTGAGAAACCCCCAAGCCCCCTAAGAGGCAAACTGCCTTCTGTTGTGTGGCTGAGGTGCAGCCATTCCCTCCTGCTGGGGCAGGTTCTGAGGACAGATGGGCAGCTGACAAGGGCTGGGAGCCACTGGGACCAGCCCAGAGAGGACACAGGCTGTGTCCAGAGCACAGAACCTCTGAGGAGAGGCCCAGTGGTGTTACTTGGTTTAGGTTGGTGGAAGTGGACTGGAAGGAAAGCAGAATTCTTCAGCTGTGGCAAAACCAGAAGGGAAGCAGCAGTGAGGCTGGTGGGAGTCAAGCCAGGAGCTGGCAGAGCCCTGGTCTGTACAGATTGGCTCCTTGGCCTTAGCAGAACGGTTCATGGATCCCCCTTTGCATTCTGAGTGTTGCTCAGCCCTTGGCAGAGAGCTAATCCCTAGACCTGGGTTGGTGTGAGCCTGCTCCTGAGCCCTGGCAACATGGTCACCTAAGTGCCAGCCCTTCAGCACAGCCACACAGACATGCTGTGACCCTTCTCAGGCTTGGTGCTTTGCCCTGCATCCCCAGGCCCTGAAGGTCCTGTGAACCACCAGGACAGCACAGCCACACAGACATGCTGTGACCCTTCTCAGGCTTGGTGCTTTGCCCTGCATCCCCAGGCCCTGAAGGCCCTGTGAGCCACCAGGACAGCACAGACACATTCCTTCTTCCCTTCATGGCCTGCCTTCCCTGCTGGCCTCAGGGTTGCTAGGCACCAGGCTGACTGGTCCCTTCCTTAGGGGCCATGAAGGTGGCAGGCACCCAGAGAGGCAGGAGGTGGTGACCCTGGCACAGAAGAGGGAAGCACAGCAGCATGCAGGCTGCTGTCAGTGAAATCATTTGGTTAGCAGTCCTAAGGCAGGAGCTTGGACCAGAGCTGCTGCTGGCCAGGGAGACCTGTGAGCCTGCCATGGGCTGGGACACCTCCACCATCAGCTGTCCTCCATGAGGCTAGTGAGGCACTGGCACAAGCTTGGAGGTGTTCAAAGCCAGGCTGGACAGGACCTTGAGCAGGTCTGTAGTGGAAGGTGTCCCTGCCCACAGCAGGGGGGTTGGAACTGGATGATCTTTAAAGGTCCCTTCCAAGCTCAACCATTCTGTGATCTCCTGCTTCCAAGGACTGAGTGACTCAGACTCTTGTATGCTTCATCTCTTTCTCTCTCACATGGCTTTCAGAGCTGGATTGAGGCTGTCCCACTGGTAAAGCAAACCATGTAGTAAGGTTTGCAGAGAGCCTGGGTGATCAGGAAGGGCCTGAAGTTCTATTACAAAGGCTGTAGCATGCTACCCATAAAACTGCAGCCCACTGCTCCTGCTGATACAGCCTTGTGCTGCTCTGATGATCAGTGCTGAACCAAACAGTCCCTGGGAAGAGAAGAAAACCCTTTGAGCTGTAACTTGGGATTCAGTGCAGGCAGCCTTCTGCCTGAGGGCCCCAGGAGGAACTGTTTGTCCCCTCAGTGCCAGGTGGACAGCTGGGGAGCAAGAACCTTCCAGAAGAAGGCAGTGTGCACTACAGCTTCCTTCAGTCTCTCCAGGGTGCCAGCATACCTGTGTGACATACTGGGCTGGAAGCACTGCATAGCCAACGTTCCCTGTGCCAGGGGCTGGGGCCAGCACAGTGCCAGGGGGCAGGTTGGTGAGGTTGGGCTGGATCTGTGGCAGTGGAGTGGCTGGCATGATGAGTCTCTGCTGGGGCTGGCTGGTAGTGACAATCTGGGAGGTTGGGTTCATTGGCTTGGGCACCACCTGCAGAGGAGAAAGGTCTTGATGAGATCACAGTTGGGTGGCTCCAGGAGGCAGCTCTCAGGAGCAGAACATTTCACTGCAGGCCTGGAGCTGGCTGTGGTTGGTGGCCAGGCAGGGCAAGGCAGGGCTGTCCCTGTGTCCCCAGCTGCTTGACAGCCTGTGCTGGCCAGGCAGGGCAAGGCAGGGCTGTCCCTGTGTGCTCAGCTGCTTGACAGCCTGTGCTGGCCAGGCAGAGCTGTCCCTGTGTGCTCAGCTGCTTGACAGCCTGTGCTGGCCAGGCAGAGCTGTCCCTGTGTGCTCAGCTGCTTGACAGCCTGTGCTGGCCAGGCAGGGCTGTCCCTGTGTCCCCAGATGCTTGACAGCCTGTGCTGGCCAGGCAGAGCAAGGCAGGGCTGTCCCTGTGTCCCCAGCTGCTTGACAGCCTGTGCTGGCCAGGCAGAGCAAGGCAGGGCTGTCCCTGTGTGCTCAGCTGCTTGACAGCCTGTGCTGGCCAGGCAGGGCAAGGCAGGGCTGTCCCTGTGTGCTCAGCTGCTTGACAGCCTGTGCTGGCCAGGCAGGGCAAGGCAGGGCTGTCCCTGTGTCCCCAGCTGCTTGACAGCCTGTGCTGGCCAGGCAGAGCAAGGCAGGGCTGTCCCTGTGTCCCCAGCTGCCTGACAGCCTGTGCTGGCCAGGCAGGGCTGTCCCTGTGTGCTCAGCTGCTTGACAGCCTGTGCTGGCCAGGCAGGGCAAGGCAGGGCTGTCCCTGTGTGCTCAGCTGCTTGACAGCCTGTGCTGGCCAGGCAGGGCAAGGCAGGGCTGTCCCTGTGTCCCTGTGTCCCTGTGTGCTCACCTGCTTGACAGCCTGTGCTGGCCAGGCAGGGCTGTCCCTGTGTGCTCACCTGCTTGACAGCCTGTGCTGGCCAGGCAGGGCTGTCCCTGTGTGCTCAGCTGCTTGACAGCCTGTGCTGGCCAGGCAGGGCTGTCCCTGTGTCCCTGTGTCCCTGTGTGCTCAGCTGCTTGACAGCCTGTGCTGGCCAGGCAGGGCTGTCCCTGTGTCCCTGTGTCCCTGTGTGCTCAGCTGCTTGACAGCCTGTGCTGGCCAGGCAGGGCTGTCCCTGTGTCCCTGTGTCCCTGTGTGCTCACCTGCTTGACAGCCTGTGCTGGCCAGGCAGGGCTGTCCCTGTGTCCCTGTGTGCTCACCTGCTTGACAGCCTGTGCTGGCACGATGGGCACCGACATCCTGACGGGGGTGGCGTTCACCACCACTGGCTTTGCTGGGATCAGGAAACAGGAAGAGGTTAACAGCCAGCCTTGAGTCAGAGCTCCCAGCAGAAGGTGGCACCAAGGTACCTCACCCTGCACCCCCCTTGAGCTCAAGGACACTGCTGGCAGCAGCTCTGGGGACAGGATTGTGTGCACAGCGACGGCTTAGAGCCCAGCCTGGCTGCAGAGCTCCTCTGGACGCTGCCCCTCCCTTGGCAGGAGGGATACAAACAGCACAGCTTGATCAGATTAGAGGTTGACCTGCTGGACAGCAGCTCCATGGAGGAGGACTTTGGAGTGCTGGTGGACACTAAGTTATCCATGGGCCAAGAAGGCCAAATGGTCTCCTGAGGCGCATGAAGAGCAGCGTGGCCTCCCAGCAGGCCAAGGGAGGTTCTGTCTCCCTCTGCTCTGCCCTGCTGAGACCCCAGGTGGAGTATTGTGTCCAGTTCTGGGCTCCCCAGTTTAATAGGGACAGGGTTATACTGGAGAGTGCCCAATGGAGGCTATGAGGATGATGAAGGGCCTGGAACATGGCTGATGAGGAAAGGCTGAGAGCCCTGGGGCTGGTTAGCCTGGAGGGGAGCAGCCTGAGAGGAGAGCTTAGGAATGGTTACAGCTATCTGAAGGGTGGGGGGCAAGAAGAAGGGGCCAGGCTATTTCCAGTGGTGCCTGTGAGAGGACAAGGGGCAGTGCACACAAACTGGAACCCAGGAAGTTCCATCTCAACAGGAGGAGAAACTTCCTTGCTGTGAGGGTGCTGGAGGCCTGGAGCAGGCTGCCCAGAGAGGTTGTGGAGTCTCCTCTGGAGACTTTCAAAACCTGCCTGGATGTGTTCCTGTGTGACCTGCCCTAGCAGGGGGCTTGGAATTGCTCATCTCCAGAGGTCCCTCCCAACCCCTGCCATCTTATTCCATCAGGAATAAGGCCAGGAAGCAGCATGACTATCTGCCCCTTCCAAAGCATTTGAAATGCAAGGACCTTCATGGTGCAGGAGTTCTGGGAGGGTGTTTGGGGGCTTCTCACACAGAGGACCTGGGACTTGCCATGACTCACCCAACAAAGCTGGTAAAGCAGGGAAAAGCAAGCTAAAATGCTCTAAGGATCCAGCTACAGAACAACCACCCCCAGCCCAGCAGGGTGAGATTCACAGGAGTGCCCCACAAACCCAAGGGCACCTGGCAGTGCTGGGAGATCTCTCTGAGCCACTCATTTCAATCCTTACAAAACAGCCAGGGAGCAGGGGGAGGGGGGAGGAGAGAAGCAAAAATCAAGAGAGACTTCCTTCAGACCAGCACTTACCCTGCTGCAGAGGCTGTGTGTTGGTGCTGGGGGGCTGGCTGGCTGACTGGGTTGAAGTGTTGGCTGTGGTGGCAGTGACCAGCCTGACGTAGTGGAACTTGCTTCCAGGGACCTGGATCTGCTGGACATTGGGTGCAGTTGCCAAGGGAATGATTGTCTTAAACTGAGATGTACTCACTCCTCCTACAGTGAGGGTCTGCACTGCTGATTTCACAGCCTGTTAACCCAACACAGAGAGCACAGAGTTACTTGCACTAAGGCAGAAACAACACCAGCTTTGCTGCAGGGGCTGGGAGTGCCAGGATGAGGGACAATGGCTTTGAGCTGGCAGAGGGGAGCCTGAGAGTGGAGAGAAGGAAGAGAGTGAGGCTGGGGAGACACTGGCACAGGCTGCCCAGGGAGGCTGTGGCTGCCTCCTGCCTGGAGGTGCTCAAGGCCAGGCTGGATGAGGCCCTGAGCAAGCTGGGGCTGGTGGGAGGTGTCCCTGCCCATGGCAGAGGGGTTGGAACTGGATGATCCTGGAGGTGCCTTCCAATCCAAACCATGCTATGGCTCTCTGATCAGTAGGTTCAGTCCTCAGCTTGCTGGGGAAGAACTCTTCCCTCCACTGAGACCTCTGAGAAGCAAGTCAGTTATCCCCAGTTCTGCTTCCCAAAGTAAGAGGTGGGAAGGGATTAACTGCCTCAGAGCTCCATTTTCACTGCTCTCCACCACAGACACTGACACAGGCAGGGGGGGACTCCCTCCAGGTTCCCAGCCACACTGCCTGCCAAACCCACTGCAGGTGACTCCAGAGAGCACTGCTCAGTCCTGGAAACCAAGCAATGACCAAAGCTAGAAAGATCCCTACCAAGGCAACACCTGGGGAGAGCTTGCAGAACTGCTGGTGCTGGAGCCTGGCACGACTCCTCTCTGGGTGCAGACCTGCCCTGCTCAGACAGCTTGCACTGCCACAGAGAAATGGCTGTGCAGTGCCTGAGAGGGAAGGGCAACACAGCCCACCCCTGAGAGCTGGGCCACCAGGGAAGGCACAATCTGAGAGGGGGAAGAAGCAAGAGCAATGGAGAGGAGCAAAGCAAAAAGGGGAAAGGAAATCTGTTGGGCAGCTGTGCTGCCCCACAGCTGGAATAACAACACACCTGGACCTGGCAAGCCTTCAGCTTTCCAACTGCTCTCAGACTGCCCACAGTCATCCTCACAGTCATGAAGCTGCCAGTTTGATAACAGCACTGCTGACCACCTCAGACCTTGGCTTGTTCTTCCCTTTCCTCCTTCCATCTAACTTCCTTTGGAGCTCAGCTTTTCATTCCCAGTCTCTTTTGACACAGATATAAAATACATCACTGCCCCTGGCATTAAGATTGAATGCTAAAATGGGGGGGAGAGGATGATGTGGCTTCAAACAGAAGGATCACAGTAAGGCTCTGGAGGGGCTGGAAGGTGTCCAGAGCAGGGCCAGGAGGAGGAGCAGAGGGCTGGAGCTGCTCTGAGCACAGCCTGAGAGAGTTGGGGTTGTGCAGGCTGCAGAGGAGAAGGCTCCCAGGAGACCTTCTGGTGGCCTTGCAGGAGCTGCAGGGGGCTGCAAGAGAGCTGGGGAGGGACTTTGGAGGGGGTGAGGGAGGGATAGGAGTGGGGGGGCTGGAGCAGAAGTAGAAGTGGGGAGCTGGAGCTTGGCTGTGAGGAAGAAGTTGTTGGCCAGGAGGGTGGTGAGAGCCTGGCCCAGGCTGCCCAGGGAGGTGGTGGAAGCCTCCTGGCTGGAGGTGTTTGCAGCCAGGCTGGAGGTGGCTGTGAGCAACCTGCTGTGGTGTGAGGTGTCCCTGCCCAGGGCAGCTGAGCCTTGAGCTCCCTTCCAACCCTGACAATTGTGTGATTTTCCCAGCTCCCCAGCTTTCAGCAGCACAAAGGCAATGCCAGTTTGCAGATCTTCCAGCAGCAGTACAAGCCAGGCCTTCTTTGACCTACTGAAAGCAGTTCCAAGCAAGCAGGGTGCCAGCCTCAGGGTTATCACAGGCAGAGCAGCAGGGCCAAAGTTCCCTCCAGCACACAAACTGGTGGCTGCCATCCAAGGGCTGCCAACCAGCTCCATGGGATGCTCCAAGAGGCACTTCCTGCTAAAGACAAGTTCCTGAAGGCAGTGAAGAGACAGGTGAAAACCTTGTGTGGTGGCAGAGAGCTTTGGATCAGAACTCAGGATGTGTTCTGGCACAGCCATCTCCACCTGGCTCCAGCCAGAGTGAGTTCACCTGTGAATGACTGTTTCAAGATGACACTTGGGGCAGGTTTGGTCTGACAAAACCCCACACAGTTTCAGATCATGCTGGTGTCCACATCCAGCACTCCAGTCATCACCTGCACCAGCAAGGCAAGCCAGGTAACATCTGGCTGAGTCTCTGGTCTTGTGCTGTGCATACAGCTGTGTCCACTCCCTGCTACAGCCACTCCAGTTGTTCACACTCAGGCACAGCCTGAGTCCAAGTGCCAGGGGCTGCACTTGGGCCACAGCAACCCCAGGCAGTGCCACAGGCTGGGGGCAGAGTGGCTGAGAGCAGCCAGGCAAAGAGGGACCTGGGGGTGCTGGTGGAGAGCAGCTGAACAGGAGCCAGCAGTGTGCCCAGGGGGCCAAGAAGGCCAAGGGCAGCCTGGCCTGCATCAGGCAGAGTATGGCCAGCAGGAGCAGGGAAGTCCTTGTGCCCTGTGCTCAGCACTGCTGAGGCCACAGCTTGAGTCCTGTGTCCAGTTCTGGGCCCCTCAGTTTAAGAAGGACATTGAGAGACTTGAAGGTGTCCAGAGAAGGGCAACAAAGCTGGGGAGAGGCCTTGAGCACAGCCCTATGAGGAGAGGCTGAGGGAGCTGGGGTTGCTTAGCCTGCAGAAGAGGAGGCTCAGGGGAGACCTCATTGCTGTCTACAACTCCCTGCAGGAAGGTTGTAGCCAGCTGGGGGTTGGTCTCTTCTCCCAGGCCCCCAGGCCCAGAACAAGAGGACACAGTCTCAAGCTGTGCCAGGGGAAGTTTAGGCTGGAGGTGAGGAGAAAGTTCTTCCCAGACAGAGAGATTGCCCGTGGGAAGGTGCTGCCCAGGGAGGTGGTGGAGTCCCCATCCCTGGAGGTGTTCAAGAGGGGCTTGGATGTGGCACTTGGTGCCATGGTCTAGCCATGGACTTGATGATCTTTGAGGTCTCTTCCAGCCTTGGTGACTGTGATTCCATCATTGCAGGTGCAGGGCAGATTTAGGCTGGGCACCAGGAGGGAGTTCTGCACCAGGGAAGTGGTGAAATATTGGAACAGGCTGCCCAGGGATGTGGTTGAGGCCCCCTGCCTGAAGCCATTCAAGGATCAAACTTGATAAGGCCCTGAGCAACCTGATGTAGTTGGAGGTGTCCCTGCTGGCTGAAAGGGGGCTGAGCAGGATGACCTTTGAGGGTCTCTTCCAACCTGCTGCATGCTGTGAAACCTCAGGAACGCTCCAAAGCCGCTCTGGTCAGCGGGATAGAAACACTGGTAGAAGAGACAGAACCATCACAAGAACTCTTCCTTGTGCCACAGGAAGCCTTCCTTCCAGCTGACTTGGGAGATGGGAAGCAGCAGCAAGGGGAGCTTTCCAGGTTGGAAAGCTGCTTGCTGCAGTGGTTTGCAGCCCCGGCCCGAAGCAGCCTGCGCTCCTCGGGGCAGCGCTTCTGCCTGTCCCCCGGCACAGGAGCCCCTTGGGACTGACCCCTTCAGGCTCCAGCTTCACACAAGTGAGGAGACAGAGGCAAGCTAGAACACAGAGGAAAAAACCAGTCTGTACCTGGGTGCTTGTGTGGTTGGCTACAGCTTTGCCAGGGGAGGAGGGTGCTGACTGCTGCACTGTCAGGAGCTGCTGTCCTAACGCTACATTCAGTGGGACGCCCACCGTCTTCTGGGGGGAGCTGGGAGGCTGGGAGGCCACTGACACCACTGTTAGCTGCTTGGCAAAACAAAGAAGCAGTTTAAATCTCTGCACAGGACACCACCCTCTGTACACACACTTCCCCTTCCTCGAGGAAGCACGGCTCCCCAGCGGGACAAAGGAGTCCTGGCTGCGAAGGAGCTCGCAGCCGGCACAGGTCTGACGCAGGAGAAGCTTCAAGGCACTGCTGGCTCCCAGCACCAAGAGGTGCTGCAGAAAGCCAGCACAGCTGCTCTGCCTTGCTTGGCTGGCTTTGGGGCTGTTCTGTTGTTTGGCTGAGTGAAGGGTTGGGTTTTTTTTTGGCCAGGAAAGCAGCCCATTGAAGCTTGAACACCGTCAGGATGCAGTTTCTAACCCCAGCCTGGCAGCTGGCATCACCAAGGACAACGGAAAAGAAGAGCTGGGGGACAGCAATGAAAGTCTCCCCTCACACTCCTGATTCAGCTGAAGGCAATGCACATCTGCATCTCCCAGGCTACTTCCCAGATCCCCACAGAGGCTTCTGAGAGCCCTGCTGCAGAGCACAGGGTCTGAGCACCCTGTGCTGTGGAGCCACAACCCTTTCCAGCTGGGTTTTATACTCCGGGTTCTGCACTTTGTGCTTTCTACTTGAAGCCAGCTCCCATTGTTTGAAACCATTTGCTTTCAGGAGATACTCAGAGTGACTTCCCTGCAGCTGGGGCTCCTCTCCTGGGGAGACAGCCTGAGAGAGTTGGGGTTGTGCAGGCTGCAGAGGAGAAGGCTCCCAGGAGACCTTCTGGTGGCCTTGCAGGAGCTGCAGGGGGCTGCAAGAGAGCTGGGGAGGGACTTTGGAGGGTGTCAGGGAGGGACAGGACTGGGGGGAATGGAGCAAAAGTAGAAGGGGGGAGCTGGAGATTGGCTGTGAGGAAGAAGTTGTTGGCCAGGAGGGTGGTGAGAGCCTGGCCCAGGCTGCCCAGGGAGGTGGTGGAAGCCTCCTGGCTGGAGGTGTTTGCAGCCAGGCTGGAGGTGGCTGTGAGCAACCTGCTGTGGTGTGAGGTGTCCCTGGAGGAGGGTTGGAACTGGATCATCTTTGAGCTCCCTTCCAACCCTGACAATTCTCTGAGTCTCCATTCAAGATGTAACCCCAGGAAGCCTTTTCACCCCTGCCCACTGACACTTTTGGTTCCAGCTGTTATTTCTCCCTTCTTCAGTGTGCTCCCCTCGCTAACACCTCTCAAGCACAAGCCCTGCACTCCATTTCTGTCACATTCCACAGCTGCAGCACAGGCCCACCAAGGAATTATTCCATCTCAGGCTAGATTTTGTAGGTGATGTTCATGCTGTTAGTGCTGGAACACTGCAAGAGGTTGCCCAGGGAGGTGGTTGAGGCTCCATCCCTGGAGGTAGTCAAGGTGAGGCTGGACAGGGCTCTGAGCAGCCTGCTCCAGTGGAGGATGTCCCTGCTGACTGCAGGGGGGGTTGGGACTGGGTGACCTTTGGGAGACCCTTCCAACCCAAACCACTCTGTGATTCTGTCATTGTCTAAAGCATTTCCATGCTTCCCTCCAGGCCCTTCCTTTCTCCAGCAGTACTCCTCTGCCCAAGACAATGGGATCAAGTCTCAAATGCAAGTTGTCACCACGACACTCCTCTGCAACACAGCTCAGGATGGCTGATGAGCTCCTGCCCCCCTCTGCCAGTCTCCAGCTCACTACTTGTCCAGGACCACTACAGATTGCCTCCAGATGTGCTTAGAGAAGACCCAAGTTATTCCTGCAGGTGATGGGCAATGAGTGCTGAGCTCTTCATGCCATTGAGGTCTCCTCTTCAACAGCCTGGGGACGTTTCAGGAAGGCAGTCAGAGGTTTGAGCACCTGGCTAAGAGAGAACAGCTGCTCTGGGAATGGCTGCTGAAGGACTGGCAGGGATGGGAAGCCAGGAATGCAGGGTTATTGAAACCACAGAAAGGGAACCAGGAGCACCAAGTCTATCTCAGGCCATTGCTGCAGAGCAGCAGGATGTGCAGTGGAGGCTCTGGAGCAGGGAGATCCCTAACCAGCTTGGAGCTGGGAGCCCCAGGCAGCTGACTGTGCAGGAGGGATGGGAGGCTGCAGCCAGAATCAGGTCCTTACCTTATTAGGGGATTTGAGTGGTGAGATAGCTATTTTATTTGGTGTCTGCTGTGGTGGTGTGCTCAGGGATGATCCAATGACTCCACTCTCAGAGATGGTTATTGTCTTTGGTGGTGTTCCTGGAGCAGACTGTGAAAGAACCCTACCTACAAACAACGAAGACACCATCAGCTCACAGTCAGCCCTCTCCACATCCACTTCCCAAGCAAACTTTCCTCTGCACATAGAACACCTGAGCCCTGCTGCTGGGAGTGTGACCAGCCAGGAAGGACATGGGCAAGAAGAAAATCACTGGCATTCTTGCCAGTGAAAAGGCAGTTTCCTTGTGCTTCCAAACCCCCAAAATGCACCTGTGGCTTTGTGAGCCCTTCAGCTGGAAACTCCTTGAAGCCAGGGCAGCATCCTGAGGTGTGCAGCCCTCTTACACACCTGCCTGGAGCACCCAACACCCAGCTGGATTCTCCCAGGAACTCCCTGGGCTGCTGCCAATGGCCAGAGAACCTGAACATCTCTGAGAGACTGCTTCCTTTGAACTCCTCAGCCACCAGGACTGAACCACCTGGCAGTGACCAAGGTGAAGCTGTTGGCTCTGCCTCCGCTCCCCCCTGAGGTTTTGCTGCCTCCCTGTCTTGTGCTGTGTGCTGAGTTTTCTCCTCACTGCCTGACAGCATTATGATCCTCATGAGAACAGTTTGGTGGGGGGGGGGTTAGGATCCCTCCCTCTCTCTGCAAGCAAACCTCATCCTCAAGCTCCCTGCTTTTACCTGCACAAAGCCCAGCAGCTCCAAATGCTGACATCAGTCTTAGGAACACCACAAGCCTCCCAGAGTGAGAAGCAGTTTCTTCCCCTCCCCCCCCCCCTCAACACTTCTGCCTTTCTTTCCAAAGAGTGCTTGACCACTGGGGTGGTTTTTCAACCCACCACCACCACAGAGCTTTCCTCTCAGACTCCCTTCTGTCCCAGCTTCTCTGTCACCCCCTCTCCTAGACTGCATTTCTCAAGACAAGAAACAAAACCCACAGCAGCCCAACCCTTCCAGCCCAGACTAGTGGGGTGACAACTCAGTCAAGTGGAAAGCTGCCTTCAGCTGAGCTCTGTGTGGCTCTCAAACAGCCTAAGAAACAGTGCAGAGAGGCACCAGGAGCTGCTAAAGCCACCTGCAAACCTCAATAGTGCCAGTCTGGGGCGGGGGGGGATTCCACCACCCACACTACTGAATGCTCTGAGGCTGTTTTCTCCTGGGGGCACCCTTCCCTTTCTCACTACATCCCCTCTGCACCCCTTGGAGCTTCCCCAGGAGAATCTCCTTGCTCACACTGCCAAACCTTCCAGAGGTGCAGCTTGCAGGAGTGCCCAGGCAGTCAGAAACATTGGTGAGGCTGACAGAAACATGCACAGCAACCCAGAACACAGCACCCACCTTACACCCTGCCCACAACGAGCAGAGAACAGAATCACCAAGGTTGGAAAAGACCTCAGAGCTCAGCAAGTCCAACCTGGCACCCAGCACCTCCTGACAACTAAACCATGGCTCCAAGTGCCACAGCCAAGCCCCTCTTGAACACCTCCAGGGATGGGGACTCCACCACCTCCCTGGGCAGCACATTTCAACGGCTAACAGCTCTCTCTGGGAAGAACTTTCTCCTCACCTCCAGCCTAAACTGCCCCTGGCACAGCTTGAGACTGTGTCCTCCTGTTCTGGTGCTGGGTGCCTTGGAGAAGAGACCAACCCCTTCCTGGCTACAGCCTCCCTGCAGGGAGTTGGAGAGAGCAAGAAGGTCTCCCCTGAGCCTCCTCTTCTCCAGGCTAAGCAACCCCAGCTCCCTCAGCCTCTCCTCACAGGGCTGTGCTCAAGGCCTTTGCCCTTCTCTGGACACATTCAAGTCTCTCCATGTCCTTCTTAAAGCTGGCAAGCCACACTGGCTGCTTGGGGTGGCAAGAGGAAAAGCAGAGGTTTGAAAAGATTTCCCTCTCCAGCAGGGCAGCATCAACACCTCCCAGTGATGCTTCTCCCACAGGGGCAGGCACTGAGGAGTTTCCAAGACAGTGAGTTGAAAGCTGGGCAGTGGTGCACTTGGTGGCATGTCTGCTTGTAAATGTGAGGCAGGCAAGGGTGGATTTGGACCCTTCCTTCTGGAGGAGGCAGCAAGCTTCTTGGAGCACAGCCCTGTGAGGAGAGGCTGAGGGAGCTGGGGTTGCTTAGCCTGCAGAAGAGGAGGCTCAGGGGAGACCTTCTTGCTCTCTACAGCTACCTGAAGGGAGGTGGTAGCCAGGTGAGGGTTGGGCTCTTCTCCTAGGCCCCCAGCACCAGAACAAGAGGACACAGTCTCAAGCTGTGCCAGGGGAGGTTGAGGCTGGAGGTGAGGAGAAAGTTCTTCATGGAAGGAATTATTGGCCATGGGAATGTGCTGCCCAGGGAGGTGATGGAGTCCCCATCCCTGGAGGTGTTTAAGAAGAGCCTGGCTGAGGCCCTTGGTGCCATGGTTGAGTTGATCAGATGGTGCTGGGGGAGAGGTTGGACTGGATGATCTCAAAGGACTCTTCCAACCTGGTTAGTTCTACTCTATTCTCTTCTTCCAGCCATGCTCTTTCTGGTGTGTCTCTTGTTTGTTTAGCAGTACTCATGTACTGCCAGATGACAAAGCTGGGGCTGTTCAGCCTGGAGAAGAGAAGGCTCTGGGGAGATCTTGGAGCTGCATTTCAACAGCTGAAGGGAACCTACAGGCAGGCTGGGGAGGGGCTGTAGGGATAGGACAAGGGGCAAGGGTTTGAAAGTGGAGCAAGGCAGAGTGAGGTTGGACATCAGGAGGAAGTTCTGCACAGGGAGGGTGGGGAGACACTGGAACAGGTTGCCCAGGGAGGTGGTTGAGTCTCCATCCCTGCAGCCATTGAAGATTAGACTCCATGGGACCCTGGGCAGCCTGACCCAGCTGGAGGTGTCCCTGCTGCCTGCAGGAAGGTTGGACAAGATGACCTTGGAAGGCCCCTTCCAACACCACTGCAATCTGTGACTCTGTGAACAGGTGATGCAGCTGCAAGTGACTCCTTTGGGGTTTGGCTTTCTTGTTTGAGAAAGGGTAAAAGCCAGGGAGGAGAATGAGCAATCCCCCTTGCACCTGAAACACAAATTGGGCTGCAGGCAAGCTGACAACTCAAGGAAATGATTGCTTCAGTCCTGTGCCACTCACTTGTGCCTAGCAAAGGTCTGAGTGCAGGAGACAGAAGCTGCCTGTTTGAAAGCACCTTGGAGGCCCAGTCCTGTCAAGTCTTAACAAATGGTTAACTCTGTGGCAAAGGTTTTAGGCCTCCTTGGGTTGGTCACCCTGGAAGCAGTTAAAGGCATCTTTCAAAGGTCTGAGGGTGACTCTGGCTTCTCCTTTTGAGATAATTTAGCAAGGGACACATCAGGCCCACTGCTGTAATCAGCTGCTGGAGGGGAGGGGAGAGGTTAATCTCATTGTGCTGCTTCTTACAGGAGACAAACATGGCTTTGTTTCCCAAAGAGATGAACCTGCCCTTATTTGCTTGAGCTACTCTCTCAGACTCTTCTGTGGTGCTTCAAGAGGGGATTGGATGTGGCACTTGGAGCCATGGTTTAGTCCTGGGGTCTGTGGTGCCAGGTTGGACTCGATGATCTTTGAGGTCTCTTCCAACCTTTGGTGATTCTGGGATGCTCTGGGATGCTTCTACTCTGCCCTGGTGAGACCACACCTGGAAGACTGTGTCCAGTTTTAGGCTCCCCCAGCTCAAGAGAGCTACTGGAGAGTGTCCAACAGAGAGCTACAAGAGTGACTGGGGGGACTTGGACATCTCTCCTGTGAGGAAAGACTGAGACAGCTGGAGGTGGTTAGTCTGGAGAAGGCTGTTGTCTCTACATATCTGAGGGGTGACTGGCAGGAGGAAGGTGCCAGGCTCCTTTCAGTGCTGCCCAGTGATAGGACAAGGGCAACAGGAACCAACTGGAACCCAGGAGGTTCCACCTCCACATGAAGAGAAACCTTTGTGGTGAAGGTGACAGAGCCCTGGAGCAGGCAGCCCAGAGAGGTTGTGGAGCCTCCTTCTGTGAAGACTTTCAAACCCCACCTGGATGTGCTCCTGTGTGTCCTGCCCTGGGTGACCCTGCTGTGGCAGAGGGGTTGGGCTCATTGTCTGGAGGTCCCTTCCAACCCTTCCCCTTCTGTGATTCTATCTGAAGCAGGGGAGCAGCTTAACAGCAACCACACAGCTTCACTCCCAACACTTCTGCTGGTACTTGCATGGAAGTCCAACCACAAAGGGCTACAAATAACACAAGAGCAGGTGTCTCCTTGCTCCCCTGGGTGCTCATACAATGCACTGACAAATGCTTGCCTGCTTCTCAAGCAGCCTTGTCTCTCTTTGGGAGGGGGTTTCCTCTTCCCCCTCCTCCCCAGGCTGCAGCCAGTAAAATCATCTTGGAGTAAAGGCAAAACCCCATCAAATTCTGCAGTCCCCAAGGTAGCTCCAAGTGAGCTGTGTGCAGAGGGACCACCAACAGCATTCACCTGCTTCTACCAACAAAATCCACAGCTGATTGGTTGGGGGGTTTTATTTTTGCCTCCCCCTCCCTCCCTTCCCCCTCCCCCCCCCAGTTGCTTGAGGTACTTCCAAGAGCAGAGCTCCCATCACAGCACGGACCCCCGGCACAGGTCTGCACCCAGCAAGCCTTGAACAGCAACACCCAACATGGCAAAGCAAACCAAGTCAAAGGAGTACAACCTGCAATGACTGGTGACACTTGAGTGGTCTGCCCTGTCACAGCTTTGCTATTGATTGGTTTGGCAAAGATCAGCTTGGTGATGACTGGGCCAGAAGTTGGGGTTCGAGTCTTCTTTGCGATCTGAAAGACGGAGGAGAGAAAGGGTCTCAAAGTAACTGGGAGCAGGTGGGAGCTGAGTTATCACTGTGCAGAACATCAGGAGTGCAAAAAGGTGGTGGTGGTGGGGGGAGAGGGCCAACACCTGCCCACCATGAAGTCATTGCTCATCTCACCCCTCTGGCTGCTCCTGCAGAGCTCAGGCCAGCCCCCACTGCACTTGAGAGAGAGCCAAGCCGCCGAAGCAGGACGGCCCAAATCCCTTCCAGCCTTTCTGTCTTCCTCTCTGCAAACCAACCTCCTCCTCAAGGCCCTGGAATGCTTTCCTGCAAGCCATTGGTCCATACAGAAAACCCCCAAACTCATTAAGTGCACAACTCTCAGCATTTGAAGCTTTAAAAAACAATAGGTTACTCCTGGTGAGGCCTCACCTTGGGTCCTGGGTCCTGTTCTGGGCTCCTCGATTTAAGGAGGACACTGAGCTGCTGGAAGGTGTCCAGAGAAGGGCAATGAGGCTGGGGAGGGGGCTGGGGCACAAGGCTGGGGAGGGGGCTGGGGCACAGCCCTGTGAGGAGAGGATGAGGGAGCTGGGGTTGCTTAGCCTGCAGAAGAGGAGGCTCAGGGGAGACCTTCTTGCTCTCTCCAACTCCCTGCAGGGAGGTTGGAGCCAGCTGGGGGTTGGGCTCTTCTGCCAGGCCCCCAGCAGCAGAACAAGAGGACACAGTCTCAAGCTGTGCCAGGGGAGGTTTAGGCTGGAGGTAAGGAAGAAGTTCTTCCCAGAGAGAACAATTGGCCACTGGAATGAGCTGCCCAGGGAGGTGGTGGAGTCTCCATCCCTGGAGGTGTTCAAGGGGGGACTGGATGTGGCACCATGTCCAGAGAAGGGCAATGAGGCTGGGGAGAGGCCTTGAGCACAGCCCTGTGAGGAGAGGCTGAGGGAGCTGGGGTTGTTTAGCCTGCAGAAGAGGAGGCTCAGGGGAGACCTCATTGCTCTCTACAACTACCTGAATGGTGGTTGTAGCCAGGAAGGGGTTGGTCTGTTCTCTCTAGCACCCAGCACAAGAGGACACAGTCTCAAGCTGTGCCAGGGGAAGTTTGGACTTGAGGTGAGGAGGAAGTTCTTCCCAGAGAGAGGGGGCCACTCTTGCTCTTCCCAGCAAGAGGAATTGGCCACTGGGATGAGCTGCCCAGGGAGGTGGTGGAGTCCCCATCCCTGGAGGTGTTCAGGAGGGGATTGGATGTGGCACTTGGAGCCATGGTCTAGTCATGAGCTCTGTGGTGCCAGGTTGGACTCGATGACCTTTGAGGTCTCTTCCACCCTTGGTGATTCTGTGATACTTGGAGCCATGGTTTAGCTGTCAGGGGGTGTTGGGTGCCAGGTTGGACTTGCTGATCTCTGAGGTCTTTTCCAACCTTATTGATTCTATGATTCTTTTTTCTTTTGCCAGCCAGGACAAAATTTGCCCCCTTGAGGGACTGAAATAGGAGGACTCTGAAACATTTGCTGATCTTCCCAGCAAGAGAGATTGGCCACTGGGATGTGCTGCCCAGGGAGGTGGTGGAGTCCCCATCCCTGGAGGTGTTCAGGAAGAGCCTGGCTGAGGCCCTTGGAGCCATGGTTGAGTTGCTCAGATGGTGCAGGGTGAGAGCTCCCTTGGTGAGCTCTGAGGTCTTTGCCCACCTGGTTCATTCTCTGTTCCATACTGTGCTCTGCAACACCTCTCAAAGGTGCAGAACCACCTTTGTGACTCAAGCAGCTGGGGAAACCTCACTGGGGTGCAAAGCCCCAGAGCTGCCAGCTGCTTTGAAGAGCAAGCTGAAGCAAGCTGTGAGTGCTTGGAGGAAGGCACTGAGGGGGCTGGACTTGGGGCTGTCCTACACAGAGCCCTATTTATAGAATTTGCTGACTGAAAACATCTCCTGCACAGCAGAGTAACACCAAAACATTCCAGGCATTCAGCAGCACAAAATGAGTTCCCCAGCTGCCCTGCAAAGGACACCAGTGAGGCTCTGCCAGCAGCACAGCCACAGCAGGGCCAGGGAAGCTGGAGAGCACACCTGAGTTGGCACTGGGCATCCTCCAGCCTTCCCATGCCAGCTCTGTGTGCCTGAGCTGTGCCCAGGCAAGGGAGGCAACAATAAGGAGCTCTGACAGCAGGCAGGGCCAGAAAGGAGCAGCAGAACCAGGAGGGGAGGCTGCCCCTCTGCTCTCTCTCTGCTGAGACCCCACCTGCAGCACTGCCTCCAGCTCTGGGGCCCCCAGCACAAGACAGACAGACTGCTGGAGAGGGTACAAAGGAGATCATGAGGATGATCAGAGGGCTGCAGAACCTCCCCTGTGGGGCCAGGCTGGGAGAGCTGAGGCTGTTCAGCCTGGAGAAGGCTCAGGGAGACCTCAGAGCAGCCTTCCAGTACCTGAAGGGGCTCCTGGAGAGCTGGGAAGGGACTCTGGACAAGGGCTGGGAGTGCCAGGATGGCTTTGAGCTGGGAAAGGGGAGATTGAGAGTGGAGATGAGGGAGAAATTGTTGGCAGTGAGGCTGGGGAGACTCTGGCACAGGCTGCCCAGGGAGGTTGTGGCTGCCTCCTGCCTGGAGGTGTTGAAGGCCAGGCTGGATGAGGCCCTGAGCAAGCTGGGGCTGGTGGGAGGTCTCCCTGCCCATGGCCTGGATGAGCTTTAAGACCCCTTCAACCTCACCCACCCTATGACTCCTGCCCCTCAGAGCACTGGCAGGTGGCTGTCTCTTGCCCAGCTGTGCTGTGCTCAGGCCACAGGAGCTGCTTCACAGGTGGCACAGCAGGAGAAAGGCTTCAAATGGAAGAGAGAAGCCAAGGCTGGGGCCTTCCTGAAGACACATTAAGTGAGGGCTGGAAACAAGAGTGGTGGAAGGAGGAAGCTTCCCTGCCAGCCCAGCTGCCAAATCCACCTCCCAGGCACCTGAGTGCCCTCTCAGCACACCCCAAGGGGGCAGAGGAGCAAACATTCTCCCCAACACGTTCTGAGGGGAAATTTTCACCCCTGATAAGTTTCCCACCTTTCCTCTGCCTGATTGCTCATGTCCTCTGCTGCAGTCAGCCCTGCCCTGCCATAAGGAGTTACTGGAACAGGCTGCACCAAAGGGAGGGCAAAGCCTGGCTCAGAAGGCCATCAGCACCCCCCAGGCCCAGCCAGCCCTGGGCAGCTGCAGTTGTTTCCCAGTCACACTCAATGAGTGTGCTTGCATGACTTCCATGACCATGTGCAGATCACTAGCTGCCTGCTAACAGCCAGTACTGCACAAACCACAAGAGAAGTCAAAATCCACCCCCCCAAAAGCTGCTCACCACAGGCCCACCCTGCTTCCCCCTGGCTTGCAATGTCCTGCTCAAATAAACCCCCCCTGCTTTTTGGGTCAACTGTTTGCTCCTGAAGGGAGTTGAACAAAAGGGCTTGGAGCACCTCTCCTATGGAGGCAGCCTGAGAGAGTTGGGGTTGTGCAGGCTGCAGAGGAGAAGGCTCCCAGGAGACCTTCTGGTGGCCTCCCAGGAGCTGCAGGGGGCTGCAAGAGAGCTGGGGAGGGACTTTGGAGGGGGTGAGGGAGGGATAGGAGTGGGGGGGCTGGAGCAGAAGTAGAAGTGGGGAGCTGGAGCTTGGCTGTGAGGAAGAAGTTGCTGCCCAGGAGGGTGGTGAGAGCCTGGCCCAGGCTGCCCAGGGAGGTGGTGGAAGCCTCCTGGCTGGAGGTGTTTGCAGCCAGGCTGGAGGTGGCTGTGAGCAACCTGCTGTGGTGTGAGGTGTCCCTGCCCAGGGCAGGGGCTGGGGCTGGCTGAGCCTGGAGCTCCCTTCCAGCCCTGCCAGCTCTGTGGTTCTGCAATGAGTGAATCCCCCTCAGGGCTCAGGAAACATGGCAAACATTGGCTGCAGCTGATGAACAGCCCTTGGTCCTCTGGCATCCTCCTGCTCCTCCCTGCTGCCAAGTCAGCCTTGCTGAGGAGCTGGTAACTCCAGCTACCTGTGAAAGCCTTCTAGGCACTGGTGGGAAGCTTGCTACTGCTGGAGGGACCAGAGGTGATGACTGAGGTGACAGAGTGCCCCCTGTGATGCTTCAGCAGGAGCAAGCTCTCTGGAGCCCTCAGCCACTGCCTGGAGGACCCACAAGAAGCTTAAGGTCAGCTCAGCTACTGCCTGTAGGAAGCAGAAGCAGCTTAAGGTCAGCCCTCTGCCCATGTGAGCCAAGCACCCTCTCTGCAAGTTATTTTGAATCAGACTGCTGAAATACTTCCTGGGGCAACAGGCTGGGACCTAAGGAAATGATCTTCAGAAGCACAGAGCAGCCTTCCCCCTGCAGAAGGCAAGAGACTGACTGTGTTGAGAAGGTCACTATGGGAGCTCCCAAACACCCAAGTGCCTAGGGCTGGCCTCAGCCTCCAGCTGTCCCAGGGCACATGGAGCTCTCACCAACTCAACAGCCACAGCCTGCTGCCACACTGCAAGTCCACTCCATGGGAGCCAGCCCCCAGGGAATTGTGACAAGGCCAGCCTGGGCCTGCAGGGAGAGGAGAGCCTGCTCCTGAGAAGGTGGAAAGGCTGAGCTAGGAACAGGAGCTTGCTCTGAGGGGAGGGAGCACTCCAGGGCACTCCTCTGTGAGCAGGTGAAGCCACAGGCATGGCAGAGCAGCTGTGCCCCTGCAAGAGCCACTCACCACACCAAGGCAGGTTCAAGTCAGACTAGCTCAGTGACAGCAACAGTGATGGGTCTGGACATCTGGCTGGAGAGTCATCTGCAAGGTCAGCCTGCTGCTGCAGGCACTGGGGCTGAGGCAGCACAGCAGCAGAGCACACAGCCAGCAGCCACAGGCTGGAAGCAGATCCACTTGCTCTCTGCTTCTGTCACACAGCAGCAAGCAGGCTGGAAGAGACCTCCAAGCTCATCAAGTCCAACCAATCACACAACCCTAACTAACAGAATAGAATAAACCAGGCTGGAAAAGCCCTTTGAGATCACAGAACCACAGAATCAATAAGGTTGGAAAAGACCTCAGAGATCATCCAAGTCCAACCTGTCACCCAAGACCTCCTGACTACTAGACCATGGCTCCAAGTGCCACATCCAAGCCCCTCTTGAACACCTCCAGGGATGGGGACTCCACCACCTCCCTGGGCAGCACATCCCAATGGCAAACAACTCTCTCTGGGAAGAACTTTCTCCTCCAACCTCTCACCCAACACCATCTAATCAACTCAACCATGGCACCAAGCACCCCATCCAGGCTCTTCCTAAACACCTCCAGTGATGGGGAATCAACCAGACCATGGCACCAAGTGCCTCTTCCAGGCTCTTCTTGAACACCTCCAGGGGCAGTGACCCCACCACCTCCCTGGGCAGCTCATTCCAGGGGGCAACCTCTCTTTCTGGGAGGAACTGTTAGCTACACATCCACTTTGGTCCCCACACCCAGGGCAGGGGTTTCAACTAAGCCAGGACAAGCTGCCAAAGGGCAGTAAAAGACAAACAACCTCTGCATGGACACGAAGCCCAAGGTCCTGCCAGGTTTGGCACCTCCCAGCCCCACAGCTCTACACCTGGAGTCAGAGAGGCAGCAGATTCCAAGCAGCACTGTGCTCAGCTCTGGCAGCTGTGCCTCTTCTCAAGTGCTGAGGTTTCAGACCTCACAATGAGATCACAGCAAGGCCAAACGAGGCTCTCTAATGACCCGCGAAGCCTGTGCAGCAGGGAGGATGCAAAGAGAACTGAAGAGGGCTCTTTGTCATCTACTCTTTGAACAATCAACTTGGCAGCAGCCAGGGGAGCTGCTGTGCTGCCTGGCATCTGCAGGAGCTGACTCACAAACCTGCAAGAGGCTGGTTTAGGTTGGAAGGGACCTCAAAGATCATCCAGTTCCAACCCCCCTGCCATGGGCAGGGACACCTCCCACCAGCCCCAGCTTGCTCATCCAGCCTGGCCCTGAACCCCTCCAGGCAGGAGGCAGCCACAGCCTCCCTGGGCAGCCTGTGCCAGAGGCTCCCCAGCCTCACTGCCAACAATTCCTTCCCCATCTCCACTCTCAGTCTCTCCTCTCCCAGCTCCAAGCCATTGTTCCTCAGCCTGGCACTCCCAGCCCTTGTCCAAAGTCCCTCCCCAGCTCTCCTGAAGCCCCTTCAGGTACTGGAAGGCTGCTCTGAGGTCTCCCTGGAGCCTTCTCTTCTCCAGGCTGAACAGCCCCAGCTCTCCCATCCTGGCCCCACAGGACAGGTGCTTCAGCCCTCTGGACCCTCTCCAGCAGCTCCAGGTCCTTCTTGTGCAGAACTGCCTGCAGGTGGGCACTGAGCAGAGCAGAGGGGCAGAATCCCCTCCCTGTGCTGCTGCTCTCCCTGCTCTGGGCTGCAGCTCAGCACTCAGCTGGCTCTGGGCTGCCAGGGACCAGTGTTGGCTACCTTACACAAGGCCCCTAGGAGGCTTCACAGCCTCCTGTGCCACTTACTGCAAGGTTAAGAGGCTTGTTGAGGATGAAGGGGTAAAAGAGCCAGGGCCTCCAAGCAAGGGTTACCTCCCCTCAGCCCTGACAAGGCAGACCATGACTCCCTCCCTGACCCCATCTCTCTGATCCTTTGGAAACCTCCCAGAGGAAAAGGCAGTGCCTGGGCAATGCCATTTGCCATCCTCCTCCCTGCAGTCCTGGGTCTTTGGAACCCAGGGAACTTTGCCTTCCTGCATTTTTGTGCAGATCATGGAGCAGATCCTCCTGGAAACCATGCTAGAGCACAGAGCATGGAAGGAGGTGAATGGTGACAGCCAGCAGAGCTTCACTGAGGGCAGATGGTGCCTGACAAGTTTGGTGGCCTCAGTGAGTTTGCAGATGACACTAAACAGGGTGGAAGTGTTGAGCTGCTTGAGGGTAGGAAGGCTGTGCAGAGGCATCTGGCCTGGCTGGCTGGATGGGCTGAGGTCATTTTGTATGAGGTTTAACAGAGCCAAGTCCTGCACTTGGGCCACAACAACCCCATGAAGGCTCCAGGCTTGGGGCAGAGTGCCTGGAAAGGACCTGGGGGTGCTGGTTGAGAGCTGGCTGGAGAAGAGCCAGCAGTGTGCCCAGGTGGCCAAGAAAGCAGGAGGAGGGAAGTGATGGTGCCCCAGGGCTCAGCACTGAGGAGGCCTGGTTTCCTTGAGGAAACCTTGAGGACTGGTTTCAGATTTGGGCCCCACACTCCAGCAAGGACATTGAGGGGCTGGAACTGGTCCAGAGAAGGACAAGGAAGCTGGGGAAGGGTCTGGAGAACAGAGCTGGGGAGGAGCAGCTGAGGGAGCTGGGGGTGGTGAGTGTGGAGAAGAGGAGGCTGAGGGGAGAGCTCATTGCTCTCTGCAGCTCCCTGAGAGGAGGTTGGAGCCAGGTGGGAGTTGGCCTCTTCTCCCTAGTCTCAGGTGACTGAATGAGAGAAAATGGCCTAAAATTGTGCCAGGGGAGGGTTAGGTTGGAGAGGAGGAAAGGTTTCTTTGCTGCCAGAGAGGTGAGGGATGGGAACAGGCTGCCCAGGGTGGTGGTGGAGTCCCCATCCCTGGAGGTGTTCAGGAAATGTGTGGCCAAGGCACTGGGTGGCTATGGTTTGGTGGCCATGGTGGTGTTGGGTTGAAGGCTGGACTCCATGGCCTTAGAGGGCTTTTCCAACCCAAACAGTTCTAGGCTGTGGTTAAGTGCTGGTGAAAAAGGAAAGAGCAACTGATGTAATGCATCTGGACTAGGGCAAAGTGTTTGACACCATCCATGTCTCCAACTCAGTGAGCAGGGAATTGGCTTGATTGTACTCAAAGAGCTGCAGTCAATGGCTTCATCCTCAAGTGGAGCCCAATGGTGAGTGGTGCTCCTCAGGGCTCAGTACTGGGACCAGTGCTGTGCAACATCTTCATCAGCAACATGGACAGTGGGAGTGAGGCACCCTGAGCAAGTCTGCCAGGGACACCAAGCTGTGTGGGGTGGCTGACATGCTGCAGGGGAGGGATCCATCCAGTGGGACCTGGACAGGCTCAAGAAGTGGGCCCATGCCAGCCTCATGAAGTTCAAAGCCAAGTGCAAGGTCCTCTAGCTGGGTCAGGGCAATCCCAAGAACAAATCCAGGCTGGGTGGAAGATGGCTCAAGAGCAGCCCTGAGAAGCAGTTAGGGCTGCTGGTGGATGGGAAACAATGTGAGGTAGCAGTGTGGCATCTTAGCCCAGAAAGCCAATTGTATCCTGGGCTGCGTGCCCAGCAGTGTGGGCAGCAGGTCAAGGGTGGGATTCTGCCCCTTGGCTCTGCTCAGACCCCACCCAGAGGCCTGTGTGGCCTCCAGCATATGAAAGACACAGACCTGCTTGAGTGGGGCCAGAGGAGGCCATGAAGATCATCCAAGAGCAGGAGCACCTCCAGCTGGGACAGGCTGAGAGAGCTGGGGCTGTTCAGCCTGGAGAAGACTCCATGGAGACCTTAGACCAGCCTTCCAAGGGGGCTACAGGAAAGCTGCTGGGGAGGGACTTCATACAAAGGTCTGGAGTGACAGAACAAGGGGGAATGGCTTCCAGCTGGAAGAAGCTGGATTCAGATGAGACATGAGGTAGAAATTCTTCCCCAGGAGGTAGAAATTCTTCCCCAGGAGGGTGGTGAGGCACTGGCCAAGGTTGCCCAGGAAAGCCATGGAAGGGAAGTGTTCCAAAGCCAGGCTGCACCCTGAACAATGGCAGCCCCCATGGCAGGGGGCTGGAACTAGATGACCTTTACAGTCCCTTCCATCCCAAACCACTGCATGGTGTGATGACATGCCCATACCAGGTGCTCTGCAAATGGGAGCAAAGGTTTAACAGAGAGATCACAGCAGGACAGCTTCCTCCCACTGCAGTTAAGCAGATGTAGAAATGGAGGCAAAAGCCCCAAAGGGTGGCAAAAAGCAGAGGACAAATCACCAAGTCACTGCATTTCAGTCACTGATGGCACAGCTAAGCTCATGCAAGCAAAAGCACATCTCAGCTAAGGCACTCTCCTCAGTTTCCTGTACCTGCCACTTGGCAGTGACTAACTGAAGCCAAGCTAAGAGGCACTGACCCACTCCTAAACATTCCTGTGCTGAGCCAAGAGCAGAGGCTCCTCTGACAGCTCTAATGGCAACCTTTGCAGTAAGGAGCCAGGTCCAACAATAAAAGGCACTCAGGGAGTTGGCTGTGTTTCACACAGCCATCACTCAACACCTTTCCCCCAGGCAGGATGCAGGAACCCCAAAAATACAAAGGGAGAAAGCAGAGATTGGTGCAAGGATGAGCTGCACCTTCAAAACCAGCTTGAGAGTGGCTGCCATGCAAGCCAGGGCCTTGCCATTCAGCTAAGGCCATGCTTGGAAGTTCACCCTTCTTATTTCATGTGCAGCAAATTAGGTTTTTGGTAGGGGCTGGAATTTCTTCCTTGGCCTCTGGAATTTCTTCCTTGGCCTCTGGAATTTAGGCTGTGAAACCATTTCCTCCCATCACAACCTGCACGGAGTTCCACTTTTCCTTCCCTTCCCTGAGGTCTTCCTTCTGCCCCGCTGCCAGCTACAGAACACCACCTAAACCCTCACTCCCATTTACTTCTGCCGTGCCCCAGGTGAAAATCAGAGCCCTGGGGTCACAGCCCAAGGCTCTGCAACACCAATCTCAGAGCCCTCTGTGGTTCCAAGTATCTCAAGAGCCACTGCCAGAGATGGGGAACGAGGCCCTTCAGCGTCCTTAAGCTTATGGGTAGCACCCAGCTTACCAGTAGCCATTAAGAAGCTCAGGCAGGCCTGAGGCAGACCAGCTCTACCTTTCTGCTCTTTTCCAGAGGCTGGAAGCTTTTTGCAGAGGGTTTATGTCCACAGGTTACACGAAGCAGGCAGAAGCTAGGGGAGTGAAGCAGCACAGAGAACAACAGGCAGAGAGAGAGAGTTCCCTTCAGTCTTCCTGAGAGCACACAGGAGGTACATGAAAGGACTGGGAAAGCTCTCTTCCATTTGCTGGTTTCCTCTGAGGCAAGCCCTGAGCTTCTAGGGAGTAGCTAGAGGTAAAAGGGCATCAAACAGCCAACTCAGGCCGAGCTGGAGGCGTGGGGTAAGGGCAGCGCTGCGCTGCTCAACACGAGGAGCCCGCGCGGAGCCGGAGAGCCGCCAGGTGCCAGCCAGCGAAGGAAGGGGACTCCGGCTGCCACACCACCCCCACCACCTCCGCCCCCCAGCCCCCTGCTCCCGAGCTGCCTCAGCAGCAGAGCCGGGGTTACCTGCACTGTTTTCAGCTGCTGGGTCTGCAGGACGGAGGGCTGGGCCGCGGCGTTGATCAGCTGGCCGCCCTGCGGCAGGGCCGAGACGCCCACCACCGGCTTGGCCTCCGACCGGCCCCCCAGGACCACCTTGATGGGCTGCCCTTGGACCTTGGAGTCGCCGCTCTGGGCTTGGGCCGCCGGCTTCTGCGGCGGGGGCAGCTGGCTGTGGGGCAGCGCCAGCACGATGGGCTGCCCGGTCTTGCCCAGGGTGGTCACGATCAGCTTCTGCCCCTCCGGCTTCAGGCTCTGGCCGCCTATCTTGATGTCGGCGCCGGCCTTGTTCAGGATGATCTGGTTGGCCGAGATGGTGACGGGGCTCTGGGCGCCCAGCTTGCGCAGGCCGCCGGGGAAGGCCGACTTGACCACGGCCGCCACGTCGGCTTTGGGGGCCGCGGCGCTCACCGGCACGTCCGGCTCCTCCGTCTTGATGGTGACCGCGGCGGAGGCGTCGCCGGCCGAGCTCACCGTCACCATGTCTTCCAGTTCTGTCTCCATGGGGATGGAGTCCGGCACGGAGGAGGACACGATGACCGCCTCGATGCCGTCCTCCTCCACCAGAGCGATGCCGGTGTCCATGATCTCCTCAGGGAGCAGGCTGTTGACCTCCGCTGACACCACCTCCATGGCGGCGGCCGTGGCGGCGGCGGCGGCCGGGGCTGCAAGAAGGGCAAAGAAAGGGTTGGCTTCCGGAACCCAGACGCTGGCAAAGCTGTACCAGCCGGCTGCAGACAGCCACGGAACGCTTTGGGTTGGAAGGGAACGCGAAGATCATCGCCTTCCAACCCCCCCCGCCGTGGGCAAGGGTCACCTGCTGCCACAGCAGGGTACAGTCACAGAACGTTAGAGGCTGGAGCACGTTAGAGACTCTACCTCTCCAGAGATCAGCAGAGTCCAGCCCCCCCTGCCAGAGCAGGGGCACCCAGGGCAGTCTGCACAGGGATGCATCCAGGTGGGCCTGGGAAGGCTCCAGAGCAGGAGACTCCACCACCTCTCTGGGCAGCCTGCCCCAGGGCTCCAGCACCCTCACACCAGGGAAGTTTCTCCTCCTGTTGAGGTGAGATCTCCTACGTTCAAGTTTGTGTCCATTGCTCCTTGGCTTACCACAGCACACCACCCAACAGAGCTTGGCCTTCTCCCCTTGCCCCTCAGCTATTGAGAGGCATTGATCAGATCCCTCTCAGCCTGCTCCTCTCCAGGCTAACCACCCCCAGGGCTCTCAGTCTCTCTGCCCAGGGGAGATGCTCAAGTCCCCTAATCATCCTCATCAGATCCCTCTCAGCCTGCTCCTCTCCAGGCTAACCACCCCCAGGGCTCTCAGTCTCTCTGCCCAGGGGAGATGCTCAAGTCCCCTAATCATCCTCATCAGATCCCTCTCAGCCTGCTCCTCTCCAGGCTAACCACCCCCAGGGCTCTCAGTCTCTCTTCACAGGGGAGATGCTCAAGTCCCCAAATCCTCCTTGTGGCTCTCCCTTGGACTCTCTCCAGCAGCTCTCTGTCTCTCTTGAACTAGGGAGCCCACAAGTAGACACAGGATTGCAGCTGTAGTCTCAGCAAGGCAGAGGAAAGGGGGAGAAGAACCTCCCCAGCCCTGCTGGCCACACTTTCCTTGATGCTGTGTCCAACCTGGCCTTGAAGACCTCCAGGGAGAGAGCATCCACAACCTCCCTGAGCAACCTGTTGCAGTGTCTCCCTACCCTCACTCTCAGGAATTTCTTCCTAATCTCCACTTCCAATCTCCCCTCCTCCAGCTCCAAGCCCTGTTACCTGAGAAGAAAATAACAGCAGTAGTATTTTCTCCCAGGCTGAAGGCATTTTGGAGGCACAGGAGAGGTACAGCAAGAAATTGTCATCAAAACAAAACAGCCTGTATGGAATTCTGTCATCCTGCTGGACAGATGGGCAGAGGCCAACAGGATGGCATTCAACAAGTCCCAGTGCCAGGGGCTGCACTTTGGCCACAGCAACCCCAGGCAGAGCTACAGGCTGGGGGCAGAGTGGCTGAGAGCAGCCAGGCAGAAAAGGACCTGGGGGTGCTGATTGACAGCTGGCTGAACATGAGCCAGCAGTGTGCCCAGGGGGCCAATAGGGCCAAGGGCAGCCTGGCCTGCATTAGGAATGGTGTGGCCAGCAGGAGCAGGGAAGTCCTTGTGCCCTGTGCTCAGCACTGCTTAGGCCACACCTTCAATCCTGTGTCCAGTTCTGGGCCCCTCAGTTTAAGAAGGACATTGAGACACTTGAATGTGTCCAGAGAAGGGCAATGAAGCTGGGGAGGGGTCTGGGGCACAGCCCTGTGAGGAGAGGCTGAGGGAGCTGGGGGTGTTCAGCCTGGAGAAGAGGCTCTGCTGTCATCACCCTGGCTTCCATGCTGAGCTCAGGAGCAGCCCACAGCCTTCCTGAGCGTGAAGGGTGCTGTGGTGACTGCCCTCAGCTCCAGAGTACAAACTGCCACCACACTCAAGAAGCCCAAGCTGCAAAAGAACTCACTGAGATGACCTATGGTCAGGCTCACACACAGCTCACTTCTTGGCAGGCATTTGAAGAGACAGAGTTATCTGATGCCACTGCCAGAAATACCTCCTCTGGAAAGCCTGTCTCCCAAAGTCATGCTGCTGCAGCCTGCAGGGGTGCCAGGCCTGCTAACCAGTGCTGCACAGCACAGCTTGTGCCCAAGGACAGGAGCAGCACTCCTGCACTGCTGGCCTGAACTCAAACTGGTTAAGTGCAGAGCAGATGAAACCAAAGCAGACTGCTGCAGCCTGCATGAAGGGGAGGAGGCAGCAAACTCCTTGGGGCACAGCCCTGTGAGGAGAGGCTGAGGGAGCTGGGGGTGTTCAGCCTGGAGAAGAGGAGGCTCAGGGGAGACCTCATTGCTGTCTGCAGCTACCTGAAGGGAGGCTGTAGCCAGGTGGGGGTTGGGCTCTTCTTCCAGGCACCCAGAACAAGAGGACACAGTCTCAAGCTGCACCAGGGCAGGTTTAGGCTGGAGGTGAGGAAGAAATTCTACAGAGAGAGATTGCCCAGGGAGGTGGTGGAGTTGCCATCACTGGAGCTGTTTAGGAGGAGACTTGATAGGGTGCTTGGTGCCATGGGTTAGTTGATCAGGTGGTGTTGGGTGATAGGTTGGACTTGATCTCGAAGGTCTCTTCCAACCTGGTCTGGTCTGGTCTATTCTACTCTATTCTATTCTACTCTATTCTATTCCACAGGCAGCTGCCACTGACAACTCAGGCCAGCCCCAGCAAGCAGGGCAAGAACAGAGGCACAACACAAACCCCTCCCTGTGTTCCTTCCTGGCTTGTGGGATGGGACTGAAATAGACACACAAAGCCCAACAATGAAATCCTCACCCAGCCGCCGGCCTCAGGGGAGGCTTCCCCACCCCGGCAGATTTCACTGCTGGGGGCTTAGCCAGGATGGAACCACACCACGGGAACACAGCCTTGTCCAGGCTGGAAAAGACCTTGAAGATGGAGGCAGAACACTCCAGCTACTGGGAGAGACTGAGCAGCAGTCCTGAGAACACAGCCAGCAAAGCTCCCAGCACTCAGCCAGAACCCTCAGGATCTAGAAAACTAAACCACTTAAAGGTCAAATTGCTTTCCAAGCCTGGCTCACAGCTGTTACCCAGCTCTCACACGCTAGTTAAGTGCCCAGGGAGCAAACCCATAGCATTCTAGCAGCCTGAGCCTGCACTTCAGGCCATATCTACCTTTCAGGTTTGCACAGCTACGTCCCAGGCACCAGGCAGCACCCTCAGTGCTTGCTGTTTGTAGCCCACAGCAAGCCAGACATCAAACCCTTCCATGTGGCTGTGAAGAGGGACCAGGATCTGCAAGCTGGGGATAAATCTGCTTCTCAACAATTACTTAGTCCCCTTTCAGGGTCTAATCCTCACTGGTGCTAAGCAAACTCCAGAGAGCACTGCAGAGCTGAGGTATGATTGCTTAGCCTGCAGAAGAGGAGGCTCAGGGGAGACCTTCTTGCTCCCTACAGCAAGGGAGGTTGGAGCCAGCTGGGGGTTGGGCTCTTCTGCCAGGCCCCCAGCAGCAGAACAAGAGGACACAGTCTCAAGCTGTGCCAGGGGAGGTTGAGGCTGGAGGGGAAGAGAAAGTTCTTCCCAGAGAGAGTTGGTAGCTGTTGGAATGAGCTGCCCAGGGAGGTGGTGGAGTCCCCATCCCTGGAGGTGTTCAAGAGGGGATTGGATGTGGCACTTGGTGCCATGGTCTAGCAGGCAAGAGGTCTTGGGTGACAGGTTGATGGTCTTTGAGGTCTTTTCCAACCTTGGTGATTCTATGATCACTAAGCATGTGCTGCTTGCAGCCCCACAGAACCAAAGAATGGTTTGGGTTGGAAGGGATCTTAAAGACCATCTAGTTCCAACCTCCCTGCCATGGGCAGGGACACCTTTCACTAGACCTTCCTCCAGCAGGAGCAGGGAGGTCATTCTGCCCTGTGCTCAGCACTGCTGAGGCCACAGCTTGAGTCCTGTGTCCAGCTCTGGGCTCCTGAGGGTAGGAAAGAGGTTGAGCTGCTGGAAGGTGTCCAGAGAAGGGCAACAAAGCTGGGGAGGGGGCTGGGGCACAGGGCTGGGGAGGGGTCTGGGGCACAGCCCTGTGAGGAGAGGCTGAGGGAGCTGGGGTTGCTTAGCCTGCAGAGGAGGAGGCTCAGGGGAGACCTTCTTGCTCTCTCCAACTCCCTGCAGGGAGGCTGTAGCCAGGTGGGGGTTGGTCTCTTCTCCAAGGCAATCACCAACAGAACAAGAGGACACAGTCTCAAGCTGTGCCAGGGAAAGTTTGGACTGGCTGTGAGGAAGAAATTCTTCCCAGCAAGAGAGATTGGCCACTGGGATGAGCTGCCCAGGGAGGTGGTGGAGTCCCCATCCCTGGAAGTGTTTAAGAAGAGCCTGGCTGAGGCCCTTGGTGCCATGGTATTGTTGCTCAGATGGTGCTGGGTGACAGATTGGACTTGATGATCTCTGAGGCCTTTTGCAACCTGGTTGATTCAATTCTACTCTAGACCAGGATGGATTTTTGTTGTCTTGTCAAGGATTAGCAGGCCCAGGCTAAGGAAGGGCAGAAACAGAAGCAATTAGGATAGCTGTTTACACTCTGATTCCCACCAGATGCATGCTGATGACCTCAGAAAGGCTCCACCCACATCTGGGTATCCTCCTTCCCCCTCCAGGAAGGGTGTTTAAGGTCACTTTATCAGGGTAAGGTTAAAGTCTTGCTCAGCACACACCTTAAGTTACAGCAGCTTTCCAGGAAGGAGCTGGAAAGAACATTCACTGCAGCAGGGGCACTTCAAAGCAGCTTGGTTTGCCTCCTGTAACTGGAAACAAAGGCTCACAGGATGGTAGGGGCTGGAAGGGACCTCCAAAGATCATCCAATCCAACCCCCCCTGCCAGAGCAGGACCATAGCAGCACAGGTCACACAAGGACACATCCAGATGGGGCTTGACAGGCTCCAGAGGAGGCTCCACAACCTCTCTGGGCAGCCTGCTCCAGGGCTCTGGGATCCTCACAGTCAAGAAGTTCCTCCTCATGCTGAGGTGGAACCTCCTGTGCTGGAGTTTATATCCACTGCCCCTTGGCCTGTGCCAGGGCACAGTGAGCAGAGGCTGTCCCTGTGCCTCCCTTCCTGCCCCCCAGCCCTCAGCTCCTGAGAGCCATTGCTCAGCTCCCTCTCAGCCTTCTGCTCTCCACACTCAGCACCCCCAGGGCTCTCAGCCTCTCCTCCCCAGGCAGTGCTGCAGTCCCTTCAGCAGCCTTGCAGCCTGCCTTGGCCTCTCTGCAGCAGCTCCCTGTCCCTCCTGAGCTGGGCAGCCCGGAGCTGGAAGCAATCTTGCAGGGGAGGTCTCAACAGGGCAGAGGAGAGGGGGAAGAGAACCTCCCTGGATCTGCTGGCCACACTCCTCTTAATGCCTCCAGGGCACATTGCTGTCCCATGCAGAACTTGTTCTCCACCAGCACTCCCAGCTCCTTCTCCACAGGGCTGCCCTCCAGCAGATCCCCTCCTAACCTGCACTGCTGCAGTTTATTCTTCCTGCACAATGTTCTGCTTCCAAGCAGACTAAGGGTAAAGTAGAACCAAACAAAACAGAACATTTCCTTTCACCTTTTCATCATTTTTTTAACAGCAGAAAACAGCCCAAAAGCAGCAAAGCAAAACTGCCTCTGATCACTGAACAGCCTGGAAGTGCTCACTGCCAGCAGCAGCCCAGGATTGGGGTTGGCAGATTCCTTTGCCTTGAAGGAGACATGCCTAACCTCATGTACTAATATCTTCATTGATGATCTGGAGGAGGGGATGGAGTCCATCAGCAGGGAATGTGCAGCTGGCAGCAAGCTGGGGGCAGGAGCTGAGCTGTGAGAGGGCAGCAGAGCTCTGCAGAGGGACCTGGCCAGGCTGGGCAGAGGGGCAGAGGCCAAGGGCAGGAGATTGAACACAGCCAAGTGCCAGGGGCTGCACTTTGGCCACAGCAACCCCAGGCAGAGCTACAGGCTGGGGGCAGAGGGGCTGAGAGCAGCCAGGCAGAGAGGGACCTGGGGGTGCTGGGGGAGAGCAGCTGAACAGGAGCCAGCAGTGTGCCCAGGGGGCCAAGAGGACCAAGGGCAGCCTGGCCTGGGTCAGGCAGAGTGTGGCCAGCAGGAGCAGGGAAGTCCTTGTGCCCTGTGCTCAGCACTGCTGAGGCCACAGCTTGAGTCCTGTGTCCAGCTCTGGGCTCCTGAGGGTAGGAAAGAGGTTGAGCTGCTGGAAGGTGTCCAGAGAAGGGCAACAAAGCTGGGGAAGGGTCTGGGGCACAAGGCTGGGGAGGGGTCTGGGGCACAGCCCTGTGAGGAGAGGCTGAGGGAGCTGGGGTTGCTTAGCCTGCAGAAGAGGAGGCTCAGGGGAGACCTTCTTGCTCTCTGCAACTCCCTGCAGGGAGGTTGTAGCCAGCTGGGGGTTGGTCTCTTCTCCCAGGCCCCCAGCAGCAGAACAAGAGGACACAGTCTCAAGCTGTGCCAGGGGCAGTTTAGGCTGGAGGTGAGGAGAAAGTTCTTCCCAGAGAGAGCTGTTAGCCATTGGAATGTGCTGCCCAGGGAGGTGGTGGAGTCCCCATCCCTGGAGGTGTTCAAGAGGGGCTTGGCTGTGGCACTTGGAGCCATGGCTTAGTGGTCAGGAGGTGTTGGGTGCCAGGTTGGACTTGCTGATGTTCAAGGTCTTTTCCAACCTTGTTGATGCTATGGTTCTGTGCAGCCTGTGGTGAGACCAAACACAGTAACTTGGAATTGGTTTTGTTTTTCTGCAGTGTTCAGGAGGCCCAAATTGAAGCAGTAAGAATCTGAAGTTAAAATGAGACTTGGGAGAGAATAGAGTGGAGAGAGATTGTGTCCAAAGGCCTGCAGTGAGAGGGTGAGGGGCAAGAGCTTGAAATTAGAGAAGAACAGCTTTAGATTGGCTGTTGGGAACAAGTTCTGCACCATAAGGGTGGTTGAATACTGCAGCAGGTTGCCCAGGGAGGTGGTTGAGGCCCCAACACTGGAGATACTCAAGGTCAGACTGGACAAGTCTCAGAGCAGCTTGCTCCAAAGGAGGATGCCCCTGCTGACTGCAGGAGGGGTTGGACTGGATGAGCTTTGGAGGTCCCTTCCAGCCCAGCCCATTCTACAACTGACTGAAAAAACCCAGCTTAAACAAGTGAGAAGGGGACCTAACACCAAGAAGCACAGGCTTGTGTCCTTGAAATCTAGCCTGAAATAAAGGGTTTGCTACCCAAATTGCAGACATCACACCACCAAGACCAAGGGCAAGGTCCTGCAGCTGGGGCAGGGCAACCCCAGGCACTGATCCAGGCTGGGCAGGGACTGGCTGGAGAGCAGCCCTGAAGAAAAGGCCTTGGGGGTGCTGGGGGAGGAGAAGCTCCCCAGGAGCCAGCAGGGAGCACTTGCAGCCCAGAGAGCCAAGCAGAGCCTGGGCTGCAGCAAGAGAAGTGTGGCCAGCAGGGCCAGGGAGGGGATTCTGCCCCTCTGCTCCACTCTGCTGAGCCCACAGCTGCAGCTCTGGGGCCAGCTCTGCAGCCTCTGTGCCAGGAAGGCTCTGGAGGGGCTGGAAGGTGTCCAGAGCAGGGCCAGGAGGAGGAGCAGAATCATAGAATCAATAAGGTTGGAAAAGACCTCTCCTCACAGGGCTATGCTCCAGACCCCTCCCCAGTCATTGCCCTTCTCTGGACACATTCAAGTGTCTCAATATCCTTCTTAAACTAGAGGACTGCAGCTCTTCAGCTGTGGAGACCAACTGAGAGGGGTTGTGCAGGCTGCAGAGGAGAAGGCTCCCAGGAGACCTTCTGGTGGCCTTGCAGGAGCTGCAGGGGGATACAAGAAAGCTGGGGAGGGACTCTGGAGGGGTCAGGGAGGCATAGGACTGGGATGAAGTAGAAGTGGAGAGATTGAGAGTGGCTGTGAGGAAGAAGTTGTTGGCCAGGAGGGTGGTGAGAGCCTGGCCCAGGCTGCCCAGGGAGGTGGTGGAAGCCTCCTGGCTGGAGGTGTTTGCAGCCAGGCTGGAGGTGGCTGTGAGCAACCTGCTGTGGTGTGAGGTGTCCCTGCCCAGGGCAGGGGGCTGGGGCTGCCTGAGCCTTGAGCTCCCTTCCAGCCCTGACCATTCTAGGATAATACTCTTAAAACCATCAGGGGCTTGATATGGAGCTCCCCCCAGCCCTGTAACTGCTGTTATCATACTGGCCACCTTTCAGGAGTGGGCTTGCTGCCAGCCATATGCAACAGGAGTGCATTTCAGCACTGTATTGATGAGCAAAGGATCAGCAGGACAGAATTGGCACATGGGAGCTGTGTTGAGGCTCTGCAGTTTGGGCAGCACAATGGTTATGTGGTGCCTTACATCCAGAGCCCAGGAGCGCTGCCTGGGCAGGAGGTGCAGCACTTGAACTTCCTTCTGGCAGAATAGAGCACAGTAGAAGAGAACAGAAGAGAACAGAAGAGAACAGAAGAGAACAGAAGAGAACAGAAGAGAACAGAAGAGAACAGAAGAGAACAGAAGAGAACAGAAGAGAACAGAAGAGAAGAGAACAGAAGAGAACAGAAGAGAACAGAAGAGAACAGAAGAGAACAGAAGAGAACAGAAGAGAACAGAAGAGAACAGAAGAGAACAGAAGAGAACAGAAGAGAACAGAAGAGAACAGAAGAGAACAGAAGAGAACAGAAGAGAACAGAAGAGAACAGAAGAGAACAGAAGAGAACAGAAGAGAACAGAAGAGAACAGAAGAGAACAGAAGAGAACAGAAGAGAACAGAAGAGAACAGAAGAGAACAGAAGAGAACAGAAGAGAACAGAAGAGAACAGAAGAGAACAGAAGAGAACAGAAGAGAACAGAAGAGAACAGAAGAGAACAGAAGAGAACAGAAGAGAACAGAACTTAACCAGGCTGGAAAAGACCTTTGAGCTCATCCAGTCCAACCTCTCCCCCAGCACCATCTGATCAACTCAACCATGGCACCAAGGGCCTCATCCAGGCTCTAAATCCATCACACTTGCAACACTGATTTCAGAGGGGGGTGTTTGATTTCCCCACACCACACTCAGCTGGCACAGAACAGCACCCTTGTCCTGAAAGCTGAGGTCCTGATGCATGTGATGCATTCATGCCTCTGGTCAAAGTTAGAACACCACAGAGGTGGACAGCAGATAGAATCAGAATACAGAATTAACCAGGTTGGAAAAGACCTCAGAGATCAGCAAGTCCAACCTATCATCCAATACCTAACACCATCTCATCAACTAAGTGCACTGAGTGCCTCATCCAGGCTCTTTAACACCTCCAGGGATGGGGACTCCACCACCTCCCTGGGCAGCACATTCCCATGGCCAATCTCTCTTGCTGGGAAGAACTTTCTCCTCCCCTCCAGCCTCAACCTCCCCTGGCACAGCTGCAGACTGTGTCCTCTTGTTCTGGTGCTGGGGGCCTGGGAGAAGAGCCCAACCCCCAGCTGGCTACAGCCTCCCTGCAGGGAGTTGCAGAGAGCAATGAGGTCTCCCCTGAGCCTCCTCTTCTGCAGGCTGAGCAACCCCAGCTCCCTCAGCCTCTCCTCACAGGGCTGTGCCCCAGCCCCCTCCCCAGCCTGCAGTGCCATCCAGAGCTGGGCAGCAGTGGAAGATGTTATGCTGATTTTGAAACTCATCCTAGAAGTCTGAGTTGGTTTCACTTTAGAGTCCAATGGAGCACTGAAAAAATTGCAAACAGAGCTCAAACAGCTCCACTGCAGTGCCTGGTCAGAAAACAAGCTTCTAGCTGCAGATCCTTGTGCTCCATGGCCTGAAGTCCAGAGGGAGAGCAGCAGCAGTGGTGTCCCTCAGGGGTCCCTCCTGGGGCCTGTGCTGTTCAATGTTTTTAATCAAGGATATAGGCAGTGGGATTGAGGGCACTATGAGCTGAGTGGTGCTGTCAGCACACCAGAGGCACAGGATGGCATCCAGAGGGGCCTGGACAAGCTGGAGAGATGGCAACAGGGCAACCTCATGAGCTTCCATGAGAGTAAGTGCAGGGTTGTGCAGCTGGGCTGGAACAATCCTCACTATCAATACAGACTGGGGGAGGAGGTGATGGAAAGCAGCCCTGAGCAAAGGGCCTTGGAGGTGCTGGTGGAGGAGAAGCTGGAGAGGAGCAGGCAGGGTGAGACTGCAGCACAGAAGGCCAAGGGCAGCCTGGGCTGCATCCAAAGCAGTGCTGCCAGCAGACCCAGAGAGGTGATTCTGCCACTTGGCTATGATGAGACCTCACCTGCAGTGCTGTGTGCAGCTCTGGAGCCCTCAATGCAGGAAGGACCTGGAGCTGATGCAGAGAGTCCAGAGAAGGGCCATGAAAATGATCAGGGGGTTGGAGCAGCTCTGCTCTGAGGCCAGGCTGAGGGAGCTTGGAGGAGAGTGAAGTGGCAGAATCACCTCTCTGGATCTGCTGGCAGTGCTGCCTTGGATGTGTTATTTTTGCCAGCAGCAGTGGTAAAAGCTCACAAGCAGCCTCCTCCTTCCCACCTTTCCTGCTTCTCCCCTGGGTGAGCATCTGCAGCTCACATCTGATCGAGGCAACAACCTTTGCTGCTATGGTTGGAGATGCTAAACTGACTGCAGCCTCTTGGGTCCCTCTGCTGTGGCCAGCTCACACCTCTGGCACCACAACAGCTCTCTGCAAGTGGGGAAAGAAGAAGAGTCTTCATTTCACATCCCAGACATGAACCCAGGAAGCAGAAGAAACCCACTTCAAGGAAGGATTGATTACACCAAGGCACAAGGCTCAGCTCCCACAGGCTCCTGGTGGCTTGCTGGAGCAGGAGACACAGAACAGAGACCTGCAGGGAGCAGGCACAACCTCCAGCTAAAGCAAAGGTTACTTGTTTGCCTCAGCCCAACTCAAAGGAAACAAAGGAAATCAGGATTGTCAGGGGTGGAAGGGTGGTGAGGGCCTGGCACAGGCTGCCCAGGGAGGTGGTGGAAGCCTCCTGGCTGGAGGTGTTTGCAGCCAGGCTGGAGGTGGCTGTGAGCAACCTGCTGTGGTGTGAGGTGTCCCTGCCCAGGGCAGGGGGCTGGGGCTGGCTGAGCCTTGGGGTCCCTCCCAGCCCTGCCAGCTCTGTGATATGTGGACACCCAAGATGGAGTCACCATCCCTGGAGGTGTTCAGGAAGAGACTGGATGGGGCTCCTGGTGCCATGGTTGAGTTGATTAGATGGTGCTGGGTGATAGGTTGGACTCTGTGATCTAAAAGGTCTTTTCCAACCTGGTCAATGCTATTCTATTCATTCCATGCTGCTGTCAAAATCCCACCCCCAAAAGCTGCTCACCACAAGCCCACCCTGCTTCCCCTGACTTGCAATGTCCTGCTCAAATAAACCCCCCCTTGCCTTTTGGGTCAACTGTTTGCTCCTGAAGGGAGTTGAACAAAAGGGCTTGGAGCACCTCTCCTATGGAGGCAGCCTGAGAGAGTTGGGGTTGTGCAGGCTGCAGAGGAGAAGGCTCCCAGGAGACCTTCTGGTGGCCTCCCAGGAGCTGCAGGGGGCTGCAAGAGAGCTGGGGAGGGACTTTGGAGGGGGTGAGGGAGGGATAGGACTTGGGGGCTGGAGCAGAAGTAGAAGTGGGGAGCTGGAGATTGGCTGTGAGGAAGAAGTTGTTGGCCAGGAGGGTGGTGAGAGCCTGGCCCAGGCTGCCCAGGGAGGTGGTGGAAGCCTCCTGGCTGGAGGTGTTTGCAGCCAGGCTGGAGGTGGCTGTGAGCAACCTGCTGTGGTGTGAGGTGTCCCTGCCCAGGGCAGGGGGCTGGGGCTGGCTGAGCCTTGAGCTCCCTTCCAGCCCTGCCAGCTCTGTGGTTCTGCAATGAGTGAATCCCCCTCAGGGCTCAGGAAACATGGCAAACATTGGCTGCAGCTGATGAACAGCCCTTGGTTCTCTGGCATCCTCCTGCTCCTCCCTGCTGCCAAGTCAGCCTTGCTGAGGAGCTGGTAACTCCAGCTACCTGTGAAAGCCTTCTAGGCACTGGTGGGAAGCTTGCTGCTGCTGGAGGGACCAGAGGTGATGACTGAGGTGTCAGAGTGCCCCCTGTGATGCTTCAGCAGGAGCAAGCTCTCTGGAGCCCTCGGCCACTGCCTGGAGGACCCACAAGAAGCTTAAGGTCAGCTCAGCCCTGTGCTACGTGGATACCCAGGATCCATTCCATGCTGCTGGCATGTTATCAATGCCCACAGCTGCACCCAGGTGCCCTTGCTGGGCTACAGTTGCCCTTTCACTGCCCTCCTCCCCTTCCCTTTTGCTACCAGCTCAGCGATGGGCCAAGCAGGGCCTGGCATTGTCTGCATTCCCCAGTGCCCTCCTGACACTCTCTGCCTTTTGTCTCCATCAAACTAGAAAGGTTTGGTTTGGTGTGGAGCAAAGAACTACAAAACCACTCAGCACTGCAGTTTTCCAACAGAGGCTCTTTTGTTTAAGCTGACTGAGCTAGAGCTGGCCTTAAAAAACACACACAGAGACATGACACCAGAAAAGATGAGCCCCTAGGAAAGGTAAGGGGAGAAATGAAGCAGCCAGGACCGCTGCCCATGCTTGCAGGGGTGACAGCAGAGTGAGAGCAAAGCACTCCAAGGCAGTAACCAAAACACAGACCAAATCATCTCCCTTCTCTTCCCCATGCAGAACACAGCACATGGAGGCAGCCTGCCTGCTTCCCAGAGGGTCAGGGCTCTGTGCTCACCAAACACAACACCAAGGCCAAAGGGCAGCGAGGAGAGAACTCCCAGCTCGCTCCTTACCAGGTGCTGAATCCATAAGTAGGGTAAGCACCCAGCCTTTCCTCATTGAATGGAACAGAATTAACCAGGTGGGAACACACCTTTGAGACCATCCAGTCCAACCTCTCACCCAACAGCATCTGATCAGCTCAGCCATGGCACCGAGTGCCTCAGCCAGGCTCTTCCTGAACACCTCCAGGGATGGGGACTCCACCACCTCCCTGGGCAGCTCATCCCAGTGGCCAATCTCTCTGTCTGTGAAGAACTTCTTCCTCACATCCAGCCTAAACCTCCCCTGGCACAGCTGGAGATGGTGTCCTCTTGTTCTGGGGCTAGGTGCCTGGGGGAAGAGAGCAACCCCCAAGCACTACTAAGAAAACACCAGGTGGTCTTCCCCACAAGTTTAACTGTCTATAGGCACAACGTTCTAAAGAGCAGTTCCCAAGACAGCCATGCTGCCCTCAGCCAGCACTCCCCACACCCTTCCCATCCTCTGCTCTCTAGGGTCTCTCTGTGACACCCCCCAACTGGGTGCAGCACATCAGAGCAACTGGCAAGATGCACAAGGCAGCAGCAGCTCCTTCCCTGCAGGCTTTCAAGCCCCACCTGGATGCATTTCTGTGCCACCTGTGCTAGACTCCATGGCCCTGCTCTGGCAGGGGGGTTGGGCTCCATCTCTGGAAGTCCCTTCCAACCCACAGTCTCACAGCATCACCAAGGTTGGAAGAGACCTTGAGGATCAGCAAGTCCAACCTGGCACCACAGACCTCAGGACTAGACCATGGCACCAAGTGCCACATCCAATCCCCTCCTGAACACCTCCAGGGATGGGGACTCCACCACCTCCCTGGGCAGCACATCCCAGTGACAAATGACTCTCTCTGTGAAGAACTTCCTCCTCGCCTCCAGGCTAAACCTCCCCTGGCACAGCTTGAGACTGTGTCCTCTTGTTCTGGTGCTGGTTGCAAGAGAGAAGAGACCAACCCCCACCTGGCTACAACTTCCCTGCAGGGAATTGCAGAGAGCAAGAAGGTCTCCCCTGAGCCTCCTCTTCTGCAGGCTAAGCAACCCCAGCTCCCTCAGCCTCTCCTCACAGGGCTGTGCCCCAGACCCCTCCCCAGCCTTGTGCCCCAGACCCCTCCCCAGCCTTGTGCCCCAGACCCCTCCCCAGCTTTGTTGCCCCTCTCTGGACACCTTCAAGTCTCTCAATGTCCTTCCTAACCTGAGGAGCCCAGAACTGGACACAGGACTCAAGGTGTGGCTTAACCAGTGCTGAGCACAGGGCACAAGGACTTCCCTGCTCCTGCTGGCCACACTCTGCCTGACCCAGGCCAGGCTGCCCTTGGCCTTCTTGGCCCCCTGGGCACACTGCTGGCTCACGTTTAGGTTGCTGTCAATCAGCACCCCCAGGTCCTTTTCTGCCTGGCTGCTCTCAGCCACTCTGCCCCCAGCCTGTGGCACTGCCTGGGGTTGCTGTGGCCAAAGTGCAGCCCCTGGCACTGGGACTTGTTGAATGCCATCCTGTTGGCCTCTGCCCATCTGCCCAGCCTGGCCAGGTCCCTCTGCAGAGCCCTTCTGCCCTCTAACTGACCAACATCTGCCCCCAGCTTGCTGTCAGCTGCACATTTGCTGATGACTGACTCAATGCCCTCATCCAGACCATCAATGAAGATGTTCAAGAGGACGAGGCCCAGCACTGATCCCTGGGGGATGCCACTGGTGAGTGGCCCTAACATCCTCTGAGCCTGTGGTAAAAGTAAGGGCAATGAGGTCTAGAGCACAGCCCTGTGAGGAGAGGCTGAGGGAGCTGGGGTTGCTTAGCCTGCAGAAGAGGAGGCTCAGGGGAGACCTCACTCTTCTCTACAACTACCTGAAGGGAGGTTGCATCCAGGTGGGGGTTGGTCTCTTCTCCCAGGCCCCCAGCACCAGAACAAGAGGACACAGTCTCAAGCTGTGCCAGGGGAGGCTTAGGCTGGAGGTGAGGATAAAGTTCTTCCCAGCAAGAGAGATTGGCCTTTGGGATGAGCTGCCCAGGGAGGTGGTGGAGTCCCCATCCCTGGAGGTGTTCAAGAGGGGCTTGGCTGTGGCACTTGGAGCCATGGGTTAGTTGTCAGGAGGTGTTGGGTATTAGGTGATAGGTTGGACTTGATGATCTCTGAGGTCTTTTCCCAGCTGGCTGATTCTATGGTTGCAATGGTTAGCAATGGTATGGAGATGAGAGTTTGATGCTGCACAGGTAAGGGTCTGGGTTGCTGGCTTTTCCTGCCAGGGGAAGCAAGCTGAAGCTCATGCCATCACTTCCATCTTCTCCTAGAGGTGCTAAGCCCTTTTAAGAATGGCTGGAGGGAAAAAGGCAAAACAAACCAGCCACTTGCCCACATAGCAGTTGTGAGGAGATCTTTCTTCCCTTGGCAAGGTCTGGGCAATTTAAGCTTCCATTATCATTTCAAAAGGAAGACTGGCAGCTGAAAGCCCTTACCTGTCAAACTGCTGCTCACATACTGTTGGCACAAGCACCCCCTACCGTATTTTAGGATTTACTGGGGGCAGGAGCTGAGCTGTTAGAGGGCAGCAGAGCTCTGCAGAGGGACCTGGCCAGGCTGGCCAGGCTGGGCAGAGGGGCAGAGGCCAAGGGCAGGAGATTGAACACAGCCAAGTGCCAGGGGCTGCACTTTGGCCACAGCAACCCCAGGCAGTGCCACAGGCTGGGGGCAGAGGGGCTGAGAGCAGCCAGGCAGAGAGGGACCTGGGGGTATAGGTTGACAGTAGGCTGAACATGAGCCAGCAGTGTGCCCAGGTGGCCAAGAAGGCCTAGGGCATCCTGGCCTGGCTCAGGAAGAGTGTGGCCAGCAGGAGCAGGGAGGTCATTCTGCCCTATCTTTATTGCACTGTTAATCTCAAGCAGCATCCTTTGCTGCTCTGACCACACCATCAGCAACACTGCTTCCCTCACACTCCACTCCCCACGTGTGTTGAGGCAGTGCTACTGCTAAAGCTCTCTTGTCCTCCTCTGGAATCTGCCTGGTCCTCCCCAGACATTCCTCCTCCTGCTGCAAGGGCAGCCCAGAGGAGGGAACCCCAGGGGGCCACAGTAAGCCACCCAAACCAAACTGGGGACTATGCCAGTCCTGCTTTTGCCCACGCTGGTGTTCAACCCAGGGAGGAAACTACTCCACAAGAAGCCTTTAATTGTGGCCCACAGGTAGCTACTTGAGTGCTCACCAAGCACAAGAGAAGGGGGAAGGCAGGAAAGAGGAAGGCACTGCCAGGGAAGAGGCAAGCACAGCTCCTGGGACTGTAGCAGTGCATAGCCACATCTTCTCCCAGTGCCATGGGAGAGCAACACTTGGGATAAAGAAACCACTGAAAGCAAGCACAAAAGGTTACCAGGAAAGCTCTGCCCAGACACCACAATATTAACCACATTTGAAACCAGAAAGCTTTCACTTGGTTGCAGTCTGTATCTCCTGTTTCCTTCCAATGTTTGGCAGGGGAAAGCAGATCAGGTTAAGCAGGCAGGCCTGACACCACTGGGAGCTTTCTGATAGAAGTGATACCAAAAACAACCCCCAAAGGACCCCAAAAAGCTTCTCACAGGAACAGGAGATTCCTCTAAAGAAGTCTCTGAAATACTCCTCAGGTAAGTGTTGAGTCCATAGCAGAAATTGTTGCTACTGCAAAGGGAAGGAAAAATGACAGCCCAAGCACATCCATAGTATCAGTCAGGGTTGGAAGGGGCCACAAGGAGCATCCAGTTCCAACCCCCCTGCCATGGGCAGGGACACCCCACACTAGAGCAGGCTGCCCAGAGCCTCAGCCAGCCTGGGCTTAAATGAGGGCAGCCTGTTCCAGGCCTCCAGCACCCTCTCACTGAGGAATTTTCTCCTTATGTTGAGGTGGAGCTTCCTGGGCTCTAGCTTGCACCCCTAGCTCCTTGTCATATCACTGGGCACCACTGAAGAGCCTGGCACCTTCCCCTTGACACCCACCCCTCAGATATTGATCAGATCCCATCTCAGCCTTCTCCAGACTGAACAGCCCCAGGGCTCTCAGCCTTTCTTCATAGGAGAGATGCTCAAGTTCCCCAATCATCCTCATGGCTCTCTGTTAGACTATCAGCACCAACAAGAGGACACAGTCTCAAGCTGTGCCAGGGGAGGTTAGGGCTGGAGGGGAGGAGAAAGTTCTTCCCAGCAAGAGGAATTGGCCACTGGGATGAGCTGCCCAGGGAGGTGGTGGAGTCCCCAGCCCTGGAGGTGTTCAAGAGGGGCTTGGATGTGGCACTTGGTGCCATGGTTTAGTTAATCAGGAGGTGTTGGGTGACAGCTTGGACTTGATGAGCTCTGAGATCCTTTCCAACCTTATTGATTCTCTGATCTGCTATGACCTCCAGGGCTGGGGCCTCAACCACCTCCCTGGGCAACCCATTCCAGGGCTTCACCACTCTCATGGGGAAGAACTTCCTCCTCACCTCCAGCCTCAATCTCCCCACCTCCAGCTTCATTCCATTCCCCCTAGTCCTATCACTACCTGAGAGCCTGAGAAGTCCCTCCCCAGCCTTCTTGCATATTGCTGAGGAGTAGGTATGCATGTGAGAGAGATCAGAGCCCACCACAAAGACACAGCTCTGCCATGAGTAGCAGAAATCTGGCTTGGGAAGGGGCACACCACACAGGTTGGAAGGGTTAAGGAGCCACTGATCCACAGCCAGATCAGGCACAGGAGGAACCTGAGTCCCTCAGGTGACACAGCTCCTTGCCCCCATCGTGGATCAAGGGATTATGCCAGCAGCCTCATCCTGCTTTCCAGCGTTGCCAGGTGAGCAAGTTAATCACAGGCTGCTCTCAAAGCCACCTGCTGCTCACTGGGGTGAGAAGCAACCGAGGGAACCAAGCTACTCCTGTAAGGACTGGCGAAATACAGACCCCCGAGTCAAGAGCTCAGCTCTGGGGCCAGGCTGGGAGAGTTGGGGCTGTTCAGCCTGGAGAGGAGGAGGCTCCAAGGAGACCTTAGAGCAGCAGTACCTGAAAGGGCTCCAGGAGAGCTGGGGAGGGACTTTGGACAAGGGCTTGGGAGTGACAGGATGAGAGGCAATGGTTTTGAGCTGGAAGAAGGGAGATTGAGAGTGGAGATGAGGAAGAAATTGTTGAGAGTGAGGCTGGGGAGACTCTGGCACAGGCTGCCCAGGGAGGTCATGGATGCTCCCTCCCTGGAACTGTTCAAGGTCAGGCTGGATGAGGCCTTGAAGCACCTTGCCCAGTGGAAGATCTCTCTGCCCACAGCAGAGGGACTGAAACTGGATGATCTTTAAGGTCCCTTCCAACCCAAACCATTCTATGAAGTGTGACACTCACTGGGTACTCCTGCAGCTTAGAATAAACCAAAACCCAACAAAAGCCACCCCACAAAACCCCAGCCCACAAACCCCCCATGAGTTTGTCTCCCAAGTACTGGGTATGAATCCCACCACAGCAGCACAGGAGCTCTGTAGGACAGGAAGAGGGGCTTTCAACAGCAGCATGGAGCTGGGGGTGTTCAGCCTGGAGAAGAGGAGGCTCAGGGGAGACCTCACAGCTCTCTCCAACTCCCTGAAGGGAGGATGTAGCCAGCTGGGGGTTGGTCTCTTCTCCCAGGCAGCCAGCAGCAGAACAAGAGGACACAGTCTCAAGCTGCACCAGGGGAGGTTTAGGCTGGAGGTGAGGAGGAAATTCTTCACAGAAGGAGTAAGTGACCACTGGGATGAGCTGCCCAGGGAGGTGGTGGAGGTGTTCAAAAAGGGATTGGCTGTGGCACTTGGATCCATGACTTAGTTAGTCAGGAGGTGTTGGGTGACAGGTTGGACTTGATGATCTCTGAGGTCTTTTCCAAACCTTGTTGATTCTATGTGAAATAATAAAGCACAGAAAGGCAACAGAGGCACAAGCAGTCTGACAGGCAAGAAAGCACAGACTGCTGCTGAAGCAGAAAGCAAAACACCCACCCCTAATCTACCTTAACTTCTTCTGCCCCACAACAGTAAGGGCAAAGAATCTGAGAGGCTTTGGCTGCTTTATTAAAACTCAGATGGAAAGCACCCCAGTGGAGGAGATCTCTTCATCTCTCCATGCTTCAAATGTACCTGTGCTTAACAGATACTCAATGTGAAACCTGTTCAAGCTTTATAAGGCTTCTGGCTGAGCCCCTGAAGAGCATTTAGTAACCAACTCTGTGAGCTCAGACAGCACAGGAGTGTGTAAGCAAGCAGAGCAACAGCAGCTTGCCCAGATTATGTATCACAGAATCACCAAGGGTGGAAGAGACCTCAAAGATCAATCAGCAAGTCCAACCTGGCACCACAGACCTCAGGACTAAACCATGGCACCAAGTGCCACATCCAATCCCCTCTTGAACACCTCCAGGGATGGGGACTCCACCACCTCCCTGGGCAGCACATCCCAATGGCTAGTGACTCTCAGTGAAGAACTTTCTCCTCACCTCCAGCCTAAACTTCCTCTGGCACAGCTTGAGACTGTGTCCTCTTGTTCTGGTGCTGGGGGACTGGGAGAAGAGACCAACCCCCACCTGGCTACAACTTCCCTGCAGGGAGTTGGAGAGAGCAAGGTGGTCTCCCCTGAGCCTCCTCTTCTGCAGGCTAAGCAACCCCAGCTCCCTCAGCCTCTCCTCACAGGGCTGTGCCCCAGCCCCCTCCCCAGCCTTGTTGCCCTTCTCTGGACACCTTCAAGTCTCTCAATGTCCTTCTTAAACTGAGGGGCCCAGAACTGGACACAGGACTCAAGCTGTGGCCTAAGAAGTGCTGAGCACAGGGCACAAGGACTTCCCTGCTCCTGCTGGCCACACTCTGCCTGATGCAGGCCAGGATGCCCTTGGCCTTCTTGGCCCCCGGGCACACTGCTGGCTCCTGTTCAGGTGGCTGTCAATCAGCAGCTTCAGATCCAAGCTTTTGAAACTGACAGCATTGCCGAAGGCACAAAGCACCTCTTTAACTCCTCAGAGAAGCTGGGCTGTGCTTTCTAACCCTCTCCAAGCCAGGCTTTGAGTGCCTGCCCTACAGAGCAGTAGAGCCAAGCATCTCTGTAGGCTGTAGGAGGCATGGAACCAACACCCAGCACTTGCTCACACATAAGCTGCATGTCTCAGGGAGTAAAAGAAGACAAATGTAGTCCATTTTATTTCACAACAGGGCTGCCCTGGCATAAGAAACATTCAGCTGGTAACTCACTATCCTGAGGGCCTCCAACAAGCCAAAAGACACAGAAGCATAGGATTGTTTTGCTTGGAAAAGGCCTGGAAGGTGACTGACCCTGGCCATTATCTAAGTGTACCAAGGCTGGTGCTACCCCACGTCCCTCAGTACCACCTCTCTGCCTCATTGGGATGGGGATTCAACCACCTGCCTGGGGAGCCTGCTCCAGCCTTTGAATACATAGAACAGACCAGGTTGGAAGAGACCTTCAAGATCATCATGTCCAACCCATCAACCAATCCAACACCACCTAAACAACTAACCCATGGCATCAAGCACCCCATCCAGTCTCCTCCTGAACACCTCCAGTGATGGTGACTCCACCACCTCCCCAGGCAGCCCATTCCAATGGGCAATCACTCTCTCTGTGTAGAACTTCCTCCTAACATCCAGCCTAAACCTCCCCTGGTGCAGCCTGAGACTGTGTCCTCTTGTTCTGGTGCTGGCTGCCTGGGAGAAGAGACCAACATCTGTCTACAACCTCCCTTCAGGTAGTTGTAGAGAGCAAGAAGGTCACTCCTGAGTCTCCTCTTCTCCAGGCTAAGCAACCCCAGCTCCCTCAGCCTCTCCTCACAGGGCTGTGTTCCAAACCCCTCACCAACTTTGTTGCTCTTCTCTGGACTCATTCCAGCAAGTCAACCTCCTTCCTAAACTGGGGGGCCCAGAACTGGACACAGGACTCAAGGTGTGGCCTAACCAGTACAGTGTACAGGGGCACAATGACCTCCCTGCTCCTGCTGGAGGCCAGGATGCCATTGGCCCTCTTGGCTGCCTGGGCACACTGCAGGCTCATGTTCAGGCTACCGTGGACCAGCACCCCCAGGTCCCTCTCTGCCTGGCTGGTTCCTTCCAATGTCCAAGCCAAACTTCCCCTGCTGCAACTGGAGGCTACTGTAAATAAGCTAAGCCCCCTCCCCCAAGGCATTACCTGTCAGTATCAGCGCTACACAAACACCGCAAAGAACATCTCGGCACTATTTGTCCCTATTCGATACTTTCCCCCAACAGCTAATCAATTTCAGGCCACCGCTCAGAAGCCTGAGCCTAACAAAAGGCTGCTCAAGTATCTCTCCTCTCTTCCCTCGAAGCCTGAGGGCTTTCCTCCTGTTCGGAGCCCGTCCCAGCAGATCGCTTCCCAGGCTCCCAGCGCTTTCCAGAGCCCCAAACACCCTCCGACAGCAAACGCGGTTACGTAATTAGCACACGATGTGCTTCAAAGTCAAGGCCACGAATAATTAGGAACACATTCGGACCGCCAGGACACCTCATCCCCGGCGGACGCATCGCAAACGGGAAGCTGGGACTATCCCAAAGGACCAAATCCCACCCCTGCCCCCCCGCCCCGCACCCCGGAGCCGCGCAGGCTGCGGGCGGGAGCGCGGCCTCGCAGCGGGAAGCGCCTCACGCCGTCCCCCCCCCGCCCCGGGCCCTCCCGGCAGGACGGGGCCCGAGCCAGCATCCCCGCAGACAAAGGCGAGGACGCCTTCTCCCGCGGCCGAGCCCGGCGCGGCGCCGGCGGATCCTCCAAGGGGCGGCCCGCTCCCCGAGCCGGCAGGTCCGGCCGGGAGCGCGTTCCCGGGCCTAAGCCAGCCGAGCCGCCGCCGCCGCCGCGTCCCGCCGCGGCCAGCGGGCCCGGGACCGCCCGCCCCCGAGGGCTCCGCGTCGCCTGACGTGGTGTCCCGTGGGCCGAGGCGGCCGGTCCCGGCCGGTCCCGGGCCCAGCGACGCGAGCCGCGGCCGCCGCCGTTGGCGCTGCGCGACGCCGGCAACGGCCGCCCCCCGCCCCCGCCGGCCTCACGCCCCCCTCGGGGCCTCACCTCAGCGGCGGGCGGCGCGGGGGCGGCCGGGAACCGCCGGGCTCCGCCAGCAGCCGCCGCCGTATTTCGAAAGATCCGCCATTTTCACCCCGTCACCGCCGTCCCCCGCGGCCCGCCCCCGCCGCACCTGCCCCCGCCGCGCCGCCCCGCCGCCGCGCCCCGCCCCGCCGCCGCCCGCCGGGCTCCCCCCCGCTCCCCCGGGCTGCCCTGCCGCCAAACACAAACTGCTTCCGGACCGGCAGGGAACTGGGCGGCGGCGGCGGGTCCCGCACGGACCCCCGGTCGGGGGAGAAGGAGGAAGCCTCGCCGCCGGCCTCCTACGGCTCCCCTGGTCCGTTCTAACCCCGCCGCCGCCTTTGGGCGCCGCTGATGTCAGCGAGCGGCGATCAGACGCGCCGAGCGGGCATCTCCCGCGGCGCAGGGGCAACCGGGACGGCTGCCCGGGGAGGTCTGCGGGGCCGCCCGGTAGCCCATCCCGCCGCGGAGAGCGCGCTCAGTGGGGCCGGGCCTGCGCTTTCCCGGCGGGAGGCAGCTGCCAGCACTCCGCCGCTGCCTCCCCGCCAGCGGGGCCGTGCCCGCACCCCCCTTCTCCACCCTCCCGCCGCTTTCCCGTCCCTCGCACTCACCGGGCGGGCACTCTTCTTCTTCTTCTTCTTCCTCCTCCTCCTCCTTCGCCGCCGCCGCCACCACCTCTCTTCGCTGCCGTCTCGCCCTCACGTCCTGCGCGCCTCGCCCCGCCGCCGCTTCCCTGCGCTGCGCTGGGGCTCCCGGCGGCCGCGGCGGCAGCAGCAGCAGCGACGAAGCCGCCGTGTTTGTTCAAAATCACGCGCCCCGCGCCATTCCCCCGCCGCATCCCATAATACTGCGCCGCGCCGCCCTGGCAACCGCCGGCGCGCGCCCGCCCCGCCCCGCGCTTCCGGGCCCGCCCCGCGCCAGGCCGCTGCCTTCCGGGGCCGGCCGGGTCCGCGGCAGCTTCTCGCGCGGTCTGCTCTCCGTCTCTCTCTCTCTCCGTCTCTCTCCGTGTCCGTCCCTCTGCACTCGCCCGTCACCGGCCCGCCGCCCCCGGGGCGCGGGTGGGGGCCCGCCCTAGCGTTTATTCCCCGCCGCGGCCCGGCTCTGCCCGCGGCGGGCGCCCCCCCCGCCACGTGACGCCGGCGCGCGGCCGCCGCCGCCGCTCTCGCCCGCCGGCCTGCGCCGCTCTATGGTAGCGGGGAGGGCCGGGGAAGATGGCGGCCGTGGTGAGGCAGGACCTGGCGCAGCTGATGAACTCCAGCGGCTCTCACAAGGACTTGGCGGGCAAGTGAGTGGCCTCCCCGGGGCGGGTCCGCGCCGGGAGAGCGGTCGCGTGGGATTCGGCCGTGGAAGGGAGGTCGGGGGGGACCGGGGCGGGGAGGCTGGGGCCTGGGCGGGCGGGCGAGGCGGGGCGGCTCTGGCCCAGCGGCCGCGCTTGTTTGGTTAAAAAAGGAGAAAGGCCGAACGGTTTCACCTCAGGCTTCTGCCGTGGGTTCGTTTGTCTGTTCTAACGACTGCTGGCTCTGTGCTGCTGCTGTCCCAGCGCAGGCTCCAGCCGGGGCCTGTAGCCCTTGGCCGTAGCTCCCTCGTGTTCGCTGCCTCCCCTCGGATCGGCCGAGCGGAGTCGTTGGGCCTGGGAACGGCTATGGGTAGGGAGCTCCGTTATCATCAGGGTTATTGTCGTCGTTACTGTGATTCGGTGGCTGTTTTGGATGGCAGACCTCGGGGTTTGTGCCACTCGCAGTGCAGTGTGCCGCACAGATGCCTTCTTCTACCCCCGAGGCTGTAATCAGATGTCCATCAGTCACCAGGGATTCTTCCAGCGCCACTCCAGTTGCTTACTTACTGGAAGATTTGCTTCCCTTTTCAGTGTTTCATGCGAAAACTTCGAAGGATTCTCTTAAAAATGTGGCTTGTGTCAGGCAGAGTGTGGCCAGCAGCAGCAGGGAGGTCATTCTGCCCTGTGCTCAGCACTGCTTAGGCCACTCCTTGAGTCCTGTGTCCAGTTCTGGGCTCCTCAGGTTAGGAAAGATGTTGAGATGCTGGAAGGTGTCCAGAGAAGGGCAACAAAGCTGGGGAGGGGTCTGGAGCACAGCCCTGTGAGGAGAGGCTGAGGGAGCTGGGGTTGCTTAGCCTGGAGAAGAGGAGGCTCAGGGGAGACCTTCTTGCTCTCTGCAACTCCCTGCAGGGAGGTTGCAGCCAGCTGGGGGTTGGTCTCTTCTCCCAGGCCCCCAGCAGCAGAACAAGAGGACACAGTCTCAAGCTGTGCCAGGGGAGGTTTAGACTCAAGGTGAGGAGAAAGTTCTTCACGGAGTCATTCGTCATTGGAATGTGCTGCCCAAGGAGGTGGTGGAGTCCCCATCCCTGGAGGTGTTTAGGAAGAGCCTGGATGAGGCACTTGGTGGTACCACTGAGCTGGTGGCCCAGGCACATTTTAATGAGCTTTATGAAGCATAAAAAGTGGAGCTGCAATTTTTGCAGCAATCAACACTTAAAAATGCATTTAAAAAAAGCATATTCTGTGCCTGTGCTTATGCCAAGTGGCCACAATATACTATTTACCTTCACCCCACTCATAACACTGTTTCTCATCCTCATTGAAGAGGGGTTTGGAAGATTTTCCTATTAACCTTTAGCCATGAGTGGTGGAGTTTTCACTGCTCTGCCTGTGCACTGTTGTAGGGACCTGTTTGTTTGTTCACCTTCAAAAGGGCACAGGTGTCTTGCAGACAACAAACTGGAGAGCTGTGTTATCTGGCAGTCTGGGGTTTAAGGTGGTTTCTTTCCCTCTCTGCTGTGCCCTGGTGGGAGCACACCTGGAACACTCTGTCCAGTTTTGGGCTGCCCGGTTCAAGAGAGACAGAGACCTGCTGGAGGGAGTCCAAGGGAGAGCCACAAAGGTGATTAGGGGACTTGAGCATCTCCCCAGAGACTGAGAGCCCTGGGGCTGTTTAGTCTGGAGAGGAGAAGGCTGAGAGGGGATCTGATCAATGTCTATCAATATCTGAAGGGTGGGGGGCAAGGGGAGGAGGCCAAGCTCTTTTGGGTGCTGTGCAGTAATAAGACAAGGAACAAGAGGTACAGACTTGGACAGAGAAGATTTCACTTCAACATGAGGAGACACTTCTTTCCAGTGAGGCTGCTGGAGGCCTGGAGCAGGCTGCCCAGAGAGGTGGTGGAGTCTCCTGCTCTGGAGGCTTTCCAGAGCCACCTGGATGCATTCCTGTGTGGACTCCCCTGGGTGATCCTGCTCTGGCAAGGTGGGGTTGGACTGGGTGATCTCTGGAGCTCCCTTCCAACCTCTCCTGTGAGACTGTGGATTTACTCCTGGGATGTAACAAGAGCCAGATGCCAATTTCCAGGTTAATGTTCCTGACATTTGAAGCACAAAGGCTTTGCATAATTAGCCACCTCAAAGAAACAAAAGGTAAGGCAAGGCAGGGGAATGGAGCTGAGTGATAAAAAGGTGCCCTGGGAGCACCTCTCTGATTGTTTCTCCTTCTGATCTGTGGGCAGGTATCGTCAAATACTGGAAAAAGCCATTCAGCTGTCGGGGGCAGAGCAGCTTGAAGCTTTGAAAGCTTTTGTGGAAGCAAGTAAGTGCTGCTGGCATCCTGGACTGCACACATCAGCCAGGGCTAGAGCTCTGGGGGCTGGCATACTTCTTAGGCCTGAATGCTTGAGGTTTTGCTGCTGTGGACACTCAGACACAACTGGGAGGGGAACCATCCTTGTCACTTTCAGAAGTTAAGGCAGAATGGTTTCTGAGATTTGGAAGTCAAGGTGATAGTGTCAGAAGGTAAGAAAAGTATCATAGTAGCAGTCAGGGTTGGAAGGGACCACAAGGATCAGCTAGTTCCAACCCCCCTGCCATGGGCAGGGACACCTCACACTAGATCAGGCTGGCCACAGCCTCATCCAGCCTGGGCTTAAACACCTCCAGGGCTGGGGCCCCAACCACCTCCCTGGACAGCCCATCCCAGGGCTTCACCACTCTCATGGGGAAGAACTTCCTCCTCACCTCCAGCCTCAATCTCCCCACCTCCATCTTCATTCCATTCCCCCCAGTCCTATCACTACCTGAGAGCCTGAGCAGTCCCTCCCCAGCCTGCTTGGAGCCCCCTGCAGATACTGGAAGGCCACAATGAGGTCACCTCAGAGCCTTCTCTTCTGCAGACTGAACAGCCCCAACTCTTTCAGTCTGTCCTCACAGCAGAGCAGCTCCAACCCTCTGCTCATCCTCGTGGCCCTTCTCTGGACACCTTCCAGCACCTCCAGATCCCTCTTGCAATAGGGGCTCCAGAACTGGAGGCAGTACTGCAGGTGGGGTCTCCCCAGAGCTGAGCAGAGGGGGAGAATCCCCTCCCTGGCCCTGCTGGCCACACTTCTCTTGCTGCAGCCCAGGCTCTGCTTGGCTCTCTGGGCTGCAAGTGCACACTGAGAGCTCCTGCTGAGCTTCTCCTCCCCCAGCACCCCCAAGTCTCAGGGCTGCTCTCCAGCCAGTCCCTGCCCAACCTGCATTTGTGCCTGGGATTGCCTCCATCCAGCTGCAGGACCCTGCACTTGGTCTTGTTGAACCTCCTGAGGTTGGCTTGTGCCCACCTCTCCAGCCTGTCCAGCTCCCTCTGGATGGATCCCTTCCCTCCAGCCTGTCTGCTGCCCCACACAGCTTGGTGTCCTCAGCAAACCTGCTGAGGCTGCACTCAGTGCCACTGTCCATGGCACCCACAAAGATGTTGAACAAGCCTGGGCCCAGGGCTGATCCCTGAGGGACTCTGCTTGTCCCTGGCCTCCACTGGGACATGGAGCCACTGACAGCCACTCTTTGGGTGCAGCCATCAAGCCAGTTCTGCATCCATCAAACCCATGTGGCACCAGCCTGGAGACCAGGCTGTGGTGGGGACAGTGTCAAAGGCTTTGCTCAGGGCCAGGCAAACCACATCAGCTGCTCACCCCTCAGCTATTGATGTTGTCACCTGTTCAGAGAAGGCCCCCAGGCTGGATTTGCCCTGTAGGCACTGCTGAGTGCTAAACTGGACCCTAGATGCCAAGCAGGATTGAAACTCACAGCCCCCTTCCTCCCCCATCTCAGCTTAGTTGGAAATGGTTTGGGGTTTTTTATGCTGTATTGGGTGCTTGGCTGATTGAGTCTCTATAAATGACACCTGCTAGGATGTTCTGAAGTTGGCAATGCAGTGGATAGAATCACAGAATGGGTTGGAAGGGACCTTAAAGGTCATCCAGTTCCAACTCCCCTGCCAGGGGCAGAGACACCTGCTACTAGCCCAGCTTGCTCAGGGCCCCATCCAACCTGGTTCTCCACACTTCAGGCTTGGAACCTCCACAGCTTCTTTGGGCAACCTGTTCCAGTGCCTCACCACCCTCATGGGGAAGATTTTTCTTCCCCCTGTCTGATCTAAATTCAGTTTCTTCCTGTTTGAATCCATTATCCCTTGTCCTGTCACTCCAAGTCCCTCTCCAGCTTTCCTGTAGCCCCATTGAAATACTGGAAGGCTGCTCTAAGGTTTCCCTGAAGCCTTCTCCAGGCTCAGCAACCCCAACTCCCTCAGCCTACATAGAAGAGGTGTTCCAAGGATCATCTTTATGGCCCTTAAAAAAACACTTAAGTGCCAAAATAGAGCTTAGGGAAATTCAGCTGCAAGTTTTCCTTTGGCCAAGCTGTTTCAGCAGTTGAGAGGAGTGATGCAGAGTGAGTCAGCTCTCTAAACTATACATCAAAGCTGTAGTTCATTGGTGTCTGTCAGGGGTTAGACCTCTGGTGTCCTCCAGTGCAAATGAGCTTTCTGAGAGCAAAAAACCCAAATATACCAAATAACAAACCCAAACCAGCTTCATCTTCATTTGGATCCAGCTTGAAATAACTTGAAGTGCAGGGTCCTGCCTCTGGGTGGAGGCAATCCCAGGCACAAATCCAGGCTGGGCAGGGACTGGCTGGAAAGCAGCCCTGAGGAGAGAGACTTGGGGGTGCTGGGGGAGGAGAAGCTCAACAGGAGCTCTCAGTGTGCACTTGCAGCCCAGAGAGCCAAGCAGAGCCTGGGCTGCAGTAAGAGAAGTGTGGCCAGCAGGGCCAGGGAGGGGATTCTGCCCCTCTGCTCAGCTCTGGGGAGACCCCACCTGGAGTACTGCCCCCAGTTCTGGAGCCCCTATTCCAAGAGGGATCTGGAGGGGCTGGAAGGTGTCCAGAGAAGGGCCACGAGGATGAGCAGAGGGTTGGAGCTGCTCTGCTGTGAGGACAGACTGAAGGAGTTGGGGCTGTTCAGTGTGGAGAAGAGAAGGCTCTGAGGTGACCTCATTGTGGCCTTCCAGTATCTGAAGGGGGCTCCAAGAAGGCTGGGGAGGGACTGCTCAGGATCTCAGGTAGTGATAGGACTAGGGGGAATGGAATGAAGCTGGAGGTGGGGAGATTGAGGCTGGAGGTGAGGAGGAAGTTCTTCCCCATGAGAGTGGTGAAGCCCTGGAATGGGTTGTCCAGGGAAGTGGTTGAGGCCCCATCCCTGGAGGTGTTTAAGCCCAGGCTGGATGAGGCTGTGGCCAGGCTGATCTAGTGTGGGGTGTCCCTGCCCATGGCAGGGGGGTTGGAACTAGCTGATCTTTGTGGTCCCTTCCAACCCTGACTGCTGCTCTGATTCTGAGTGCTCCAATTCGATGCAGTGCAAATGATCAGAGTCAGTGGAGGCCCTGCTGAGCACTGCATCCATCTCCTGTCTGTCTTCCCTGCCCCTCTGAACCAGTGGTGAACGAAAACGTCAGTCTGGTGATCTCGCGTCAGCTGCTGACAGACTTCTGTACCCACCTGCCAAGCCTTCCTGACAGCACAGCTAAGGAAATCTACCACTTCACCTTGGAAAAGATACAGCCCAGAGTGATTTCATTTGAAGAGCAGGTGAGAGACCAGTGGGCTAGGGGGGGGCTTGGCTTGGTGATGTTTTTCCTTCTCTGCTGTCTGTTGGAAGCCTACCAAAGCTGCTCAAAACTGCTGCTCCTGCTTAAGAGTCCAGGTTTGTGCTCCTGGGTGTGAAAAACTTGAGCTAACTGCAGGGAGTGTTTAAAACTCTGCAAGGAGTACAAACTTTGGCTCCTTGTCAAGGTGCTGGGCATGGAATTCCTCTCCTACCAGAAACTGGCTTCTCACAATGAAGAATAACAACACTGGAGCTGCTGTTGAGCAGCAGAGTGGTGCTCATGGGACTGCATTTTGCCCAACCCATGGAACAGGCAGGTGATGCAAAGGGACAAGCACCTTGACAAGTAGCTTTTGTTTCACAACAGGGGCTGTGTGTGCTGGCTGCTGTGAAGTGCAAGCTGCAGGGGAGGTATTTCAGGTCCTGAAGGCTGCAGCAGGTTCTATGCTGTGGTGCCCTCAGTGGAGTTCTCCAGTTGCTGTGCATGCTGCAGGTGACAGCAAGCATTCTCTGCTCTCTGCCCAGGGTGCAGTGCTAGCAAGCCTTAGCTGCTAGTTCCCTGCCCCTCACTGCTTGTTTGTAACCTCAGTCCTTTTCTGAGTGCTGTCAGGGAGAGAGCTGTCCGTGGCCAAAGCTTTTCCTCTTCATCCTGGTTAAGAAACTCCCAACAGGCAAAGAACCCAGCAGTGGTTAGGCCACCCCTTGAGTCCTGTGTCCAGTTCTGGGCTCCTCAGGTTAGGAAAGAGGTTGAGATGCTGGAAGGTGTCCAGAGAAGGGCAACAAAGCTGGGGAGGGGTCTGGGGCACAAGGCTGGGGAGGGGTCTGGGGCACAGCCCTGTGAGGAGAGGCTGAGGGAGCTGGGGTTGCTTAGCCTGCAGAAGAGGAGGCTCAGGGGAGACCTTCTTGCTCTCTCCAACTCCCTGCAGGGAGGCTGGAGCCAGCTGGGGCTTGGTCTCTTCTCCCAGGCACCCAGCACCAGAACAAGAGGACACAGTCTCAAGCTGTGCCAGGGGAGGTTGAGGCTGGAGGGGAGGAGAAAGTTCTTTTCAGCAAGAGAGATTGGCCATGGGAATGTGCTGCCCAGGGAAGTGGTAGAGTCCTCATCCCTGGAGGTGTTCAAGAGGGGATTGGATGTTTAGTTGATTAGATGGTGGTAGGTATTAGGTCAGAGGTTGGACTTGATGATCTCTGAGCTCTTTTCCAAGCTGGTGGATTCTATGATTCCATGGCCACAGGCTCTCCTGAGGGTGCTGCTTTCTTCTCTTGTTCTGTACTGACAAGAGCAAGGACTCCTAGGGGCAACTGCAGTCCACACAACAATTGCCTTCCTGTCTGAAAAGGAGGCAATCATCTGCCTTAGGCAGTGGGCAAGGGGCCAGGTTCAGTAATGCCCAAACATTCTGCATGACTTAGCTTTTGGGTTGCATTTGTACAGTCAGGCTTTGGGGGAATAACACAGGAGCATAGAATGCTAGAGGTTGGAAGGGACCTCCAGAGATCAGCCAGTCCAACCTGCCTGCCAAAAGCAGGGTCACCCAGGGGTAATCTGCAAGGGAATGCATCCAGGTGGGTTTTGAATGTGTCCAGAGGAGGAGACTCCAGCAGGGTCACCCAGGGGTAATCTGCCCAGGAATGCATCCAGGTGGGTTTTGAATGTGTCCAGAGGAGGAGACTCCAGCAGGGTCACCCAGGGGTAGTCTGCCCAGGAATGCATCCAGGTGGGTTTTGAATGTGTCCAGAGGAGGAGACTCCAGCAGGGTCACCCAGGGGTAGTCTGCAAAGGAAACCATCCAGGTGGGTTTTGAATGTGTCCAGAGGAGGAGACTCCAGCAGGGTCACCCAGGGGTAATCTGCACAGGAATGCATCCAGGTAGGTTTTGAATGTGTCCAGAGGAGGAGACTCCACAACCTTTGATTGTATTCTTTTGCTGTTGTTTAGGTGGCTTCAATAAGGCAACATCTTGCATCCATCTATGAGAAAGAAGAAGACTGGAGAAATGCAGCACAAGTGTTGGTGGGCATCCCTCTGGAAACAGGGCAAAAGTAGGTACTGTGCTGCTGGGCACAGCTCTGCCTGCTTGTGTCCCTGGGCATGGCATGTGCAAAGCAGCAAGGGAGGATTTGGGGGGTTGGGTGGTGTCCCAGGGTTTCAAGAGCTGATCCCAGAACTACTGCCAGATGACAGAGGCATGGCTTGATGACTGTGCATGGCAGGAAAGAATCCAGAGACTCACAAGCATGGCACCAGGAGTTCTGCACTTGCTGATGAACAGCCTTTGGGGTAGAATTTCACCAAAGGTCTTGTAAGGCTCATGAAATGTTCATGAAAGATTCTTCCATGGGTTTGCCTTTACACTTCCAAAGGAAGGGGTGGTTTGGAGTTGGGAATTAACAAATCCACTTGAGGTTTTGGTTGGGGGGGAGGTTGATTGGTTTGGTTTATTTGGATCAAGAACTCTTGCTGGTACTTCTCTCTGGCTGACCTTTCTCTGGATGCCTGTGGAAGGATTTGTTGTAGGTTTGGCCTCCTCAGCACCCATTTGTTCCACTGCAAGTTGGCTTCTTAAATGGCTCACTAGTGCAGGCAAACCTCAGTCCACTAAAAGGAGATAGAATAGAAATTAACCAGGTTGGAAAAGAGCTTGGAGATCATCAAGTCCAACCTATCACCCAACACCATCTGATCAACTCAACCATGGCACCAAGCACCCTATTCAGTCTCCTCTTAAACACCTCCAGGGATGGTGACTCCACCACCTCCCTGGGCAGCACATTCCCATGGCCAATTCCTCTTTCTGTGAGGAACTTTCTCCTCACCTCCAGCCTAAACTTCCCCTGGCACCACTTGAGGCTGTGTCTTCTTGTTCTGGTGCTGGGGGCCTGGGAGAAGAGACCAACCCCCACCTGTCCACAACCTCCCTTCAGGGAGTTGTAGAGAGCAAGAAGGTCTCCCCTGAGCCTCCTCTTCTCCAGACTGAACAACCCCAGCTCCCTCAGCCTCTCCTCCCCAGCCTTGTGCCCCAGACCCCTCCCCAGCTTTGTTGCCCTTCTCTGGACACCTTCCAGCATCTCAACCTCTTTCCTACCCTCAGGAGCCCAGAGCTGGACACAGGACTCAAGCTGTGACCTAAGCAGTGCTGAGCACAGGGCACGAGGACTTCCCTGCTCCTGCTGGCCACACTCTTCCTGATGCAGGCCAGGATGCTCTTGGCCTTCTTGGCCCCCTGGGCACACTGCTGCCTCCTGTTCAGCTGCTGTCCACCACTACCCCGAGGTCCCTTTCTGCCTGGCTGCTCTCCAGTCACCCTGACCCCAGCCTGTGGCACTGCCTGGAGTTGCTGTGGCCCAAGTGCAGCCCCTGGCCCTTGGATGTATTCAATCTCTTGCCCTTGGCCTCTGCCCATCTGCCCAGCCTGGCCAGGTCCCTCTGCAGAGCTTTACCCTCTAACAGATCAGCAGATGATGATTAGAACATACCTTGGTGTCTTACTGGGCAGTGTTACTCCTTCTGCTGTTTGTGGGAGCCAATTCTCCATTGGCATTCATCTCCCAACTTCCTTACCCTGAGCAGAGAGCACTAATTCTGGTGTTGGTAGAGCAAGCCCTGTCAGGTGCTCAATAGCCATGCTAGCTGTTTAGAGCAGCTCAGGGCAAGGGTAGTTGTGGAGCAGCTCTCAGCACTTGCTCTTCTCTTTCTCTGCAGACAATACAATGTAGATTATAAGCTGGAGACCTACCTGAAGATTGCCAGGCTGTATCTGGAGGATGATGACCCAGTTCAGGCAGAAGCTTACATTAACAGAGCTTCCCTGCTGCAGAATGAATCAACTAATGAACAGCTGCAGATCCATTACAAGGTTGTCCAACTTGCTTTCCTGCTTCCTCTTTCTGCAGGGGAGGGGATTCCACACAGGGAGGGTTGGTTTTATGCAAGGCCACTAAAACTTCCATCATGAGAAAAGAGACAAAGGGGAAAACTTCTTCATGGTTGTGGGGGCTTGAGAGCCACATCTTGGCAATGGCTGAGCTGTGATTGTTTAATTAAGCAATCAGGCAATCATAGAATTGTTTCAGTTGGGTGGGAACTGTAAGAGCATTGAGCACAAACACCCACCATGGCCACTAAACTATGTCCCAAAGTGCCATGGCCACACACTGTTTGAACACCTCCAGGGATGGGGACTCCACCACCTCCCTGGGTAGCCTCTGCCAATCCCTGTCCTGTCTTGCAAAGAGATTGTTGCTCATCTCCAGCCTAACCCTCCCCTGGCACAATTTCAGGGCATTTCCTCTCTTTCACCTGTCAGTAGGGAGAAGAGCCCAACCCCCACCTCACTGCAACCTCCTTTCAGGGAGCTGTAGAGAGCTATGAGGTCTCCCCTCAGCCTCCTCTTCACACTGAACACCCCCAGTTTGCTCAGCAGCTCCTTGTAAGAGCCTTCCAGACTCAATCATCAAAGTATCTCCTTTATGATTTGGGGATAAGGCTAGAAAGGTTCAGCCTTGCTTCCTGAGAACAAAATGCAGGCTTCAGACCATCTGCAGCGCTGCTGAAAATGCTGCCTGCACTAGGGGCTGTGAATCTGAGAGGGGAAAAGTCACCTCTGAGGCCAGTGGCAGCAGAAGCTGACTCCCATGGTGATAACTCAGCAGCAGCTTTTGCTTTGCAGGTTTGCTATGCTCGAGTCCTGGATTACAGGAGGAAGTTCATTGAGGCTGCCCAGAGGTACAATGAGCTCTCCTACAAGAGCATAGTCCACGAGACAGAGCGGCTGGAGGCACTCAAGCATGCCTTGCACTGCACTATTCTGGCATCAGCAGGTAAAACACACAGAGTCAGAGAATTCTCAGGCTTGGAAGGGAGCTCAAGGCTCAGCCAGTCCCAACCCCCCTGCCATGGGCAGGGACACCTCACACCACAGCAGGTTGCTCACAGCCACCTCCAGCCTGGCTGCAAACACCTCCAGGCAGGAGGCTTCCACCACCTCCCTGGGCAGCCTGGGCCAGGCTCTCACCACCCTCATGAGGAACAACTTCTTCCTCACAACCAATCTCAATCACAGTCTCACAGTATCACTAAGGTTGGAAGAGACCTCAAGGATCATCAAGTCCAAGCTGTCTCCACAGACCTCATGACTAGACCACGGCACCAAGTGCCACATCCAATCCCCTCTTGAACACCTTCAGGGATGGGGACTCCACCACCTCCCTGGGCAGCACAGTCCAATGATGAATGACTCCATGAAGAACTTTCTCCTCACCTTGAGTCTAAACCTCCCCTGGCACAGCTTGAGACTGTGTCCTCTTGTTCTGCTGCTGGGGGCCTGGGAGAAGAGACCAACCCACACCTGGCTACAACCTCCTTGCAGGGAGTTGTAGAGATCAAGAAGGTCTCCTCTGAGCCTCCTCTTCTGCAGGCTAAGCAACCCCAGCTCCCTCAGCCTCTCCTCACAGGCTGTGCCCAGCCCCCTCCCCAGCCTTATGCTCCAGACCCCTCCCCAGCTTTGTTGCCCTTCTCTGGACACCTTCCAGCAGCTCAACCTCCTTCCTAACCTGAGGGGCCCAGAACAGGACACAGGATTCAAGGTGTGGCCTAACCTGTGTACAGGGGGAGAATGACCTCCCTGCTCCTGCTGGCCACACTCTTCCTGATGCAGGCCAGGATGCCCTTGGCCTTCTTGATTGCCTGGGCACACTGCTGGCTCATGTTCAGCCTACTGTCCACCATTACCCCCAGGTCCCTCTCTGCCTGGCTGCTCTCAGCCCCTCTGCCCCCAGCCTGTGGCACTGCCTGGGGTTGCTGTGGCCAATGTGCAGCCCCTGGCACTTGGCTGTGTTCACTCTCCTGCCCTTGGCCTCTGCCCATCTGTGGTTCACCTCTACATACTCAGTGCTTTGATGCCTGTTGCTGGGGGTTCTCCTTGCCTCTCCTAGGCCAGCAGCGCTCTCGTATGCTTGCTACACTCTTCAAGGATGAGAGGTGCCAGCAGCTTGCAGCCTATGGTATCTTGGAGAAGATGTATCTGGACAGGATTATCCGTGGAAATCAACTGCAGGAGTTTGCAGCTATGCTGATGCCTCACCAGAAAGCAACCACAGCTGATGGTAGGTGTTTGTCTACAGCCTCCTGCTACTGGGTGTTCACCCACAGAGTTAGACTTGAACGTGTCCAGAGAAGGGCAGCAAGGCTGGGGACAGGTTTGGACCACAGCCCTCCAGACCCCTCCCCAGCCTTGTGCCCCAGACCCCTCCCCAGCCTTCTTGCCCTTCTCTGGACACCTTCCAGCAGCTCAACCTCTTTCCTAACCTGAGGAGCCCAGAACTGGACACAGGACTCAAGCTGTGGCCTCAGCAGTGCTGAGCACAGGGCACAAGGACTTCCCTGTTCCTGCTGGCCACACTCTTCCTGCTGCAGGCCAGGATGCCCTTGGCCTTCTTGGCCCCCTGGGTCTTGTAGTAAATCCAAGGTGGTTGTTGCAGGACCAAAAGGAAAAGCTTGAGGCTGCCTGTCCCCACATCAGCCACAGTGCCACCCTGTGTTCACTTTGGTCTGTGTAGCATAACCCTGATCCAAAAGCAGATGCACCAGGACCTTCTGCACAGCTAACCCTGGAGAAGAGCAGCTTTTGCCATCTGTTTCAGCCAAGCACTCCCACCTTGGAGTGATGGATTGTTTTGTCCTCTAACCCTTCAGGTTCCAGTATCCTGGACAGAGCTGTGATCGAACACAACTTACTGTCAGCTAGCAAGCTTTACAACAACATCACTTTTGAAGAGCTTGGAGCACTGCTGGAGATCCCTGCAGCCAAGGTATCAGTCTTTGCCTTCCTTTGTTCAAACAGGGAGCTGGGGGCAACCTTAGGAACGTTCCAGTATCCCACAGAGCAGTGGGGGTTGGGAGGGACCTTGAAAGATCATCCAGTCCAACCCCCCTGCCAGAAGCACAGCCAGGCAGGTTCTGAATGTCTCCAGAAAAGGAGACATTATCATGGAATCATAGAATCAATGAGGTTGGAAAAGACCTCAGAGATCATCAAGTCCAACCTCTCACCCAACATCTCATAAGTACTAAACCATGGCACCAAGTGCCACATCCAAGCCCCTCTTGGACACCTCCAGGGATGGGGACTCCACCACCTCCCTGGGCAGCACATTCCAATGGCTAACAAATGTCTCTGGGAACAGCTTTCTCCTCACCTCCAGCCCAAACTATTAATTAGTTAATTATTAAGAAATAATTAGTTAATAACTAAGAAATAATTAGTTAAATATGGCAGCTTTCCTTATTTCTTAACAATTGTGAGAGAGATTCAATATCCAGCACAGTGTGGGGGAGGGAAAGGTACAAGGTGTGGAGTGGAATTAGATGCCCTTGATGGTAAGGCTGAGCATTTGGGGGGGGGGGGTTGAAATTTCCTTCCCAACGTGAACTTTGCCATGTTGGAAGCTCCTCAGTTTAAGAAGGATATTGAGACACTTCAATGTATCCAGAGAAGGGCAACAAAGCTGGGGAGGGGCCTGGGGCACAGCCCTGTGAGGAGAGGCTGAGGGAGCTGGGGTTGCTTAGCCTGCAGAAGAGGAGGCTCAGGGGAGACCTTCTTGCTCTCTCCAACTCCCTGCAGGGAGGTTGCAGCCAGCTGGGGGTTGGTCTCTTCTGCCAGGCCCCCAGCAGCAGAACAAGAGGACACAGTCTCAAGCTGTGCCAAGGGAGGATGAGGCTGGAGGTGAGGAGAAAGTTCTTCCCAGCAAGAGGCATTGGCCACTGGGATGTGCTGCCCAGGGAGGTGGTGGAGTCCCCATCCCTGGAGGGGTTCAAGAGGGGCTTGGCTGTGGCACTTGGAGCCATGGTTTAGTTGTCAGGAGGTGTTAGGTCTTAGGTTGGACTTGATGATCTCTGAAGTCTTTTCCAAGCTGGTGGATTCTGTGATTCTATGATTATATGAAATGAGAGCTGTGTTTCCAGGCAGAACTACACTCTACAATGGGATGCAAGGAATGTGGACAAAATACATGTGGCACTTGGTGCCGTGGTCTAGCCATGAGGTCTGTGGTGCCAGGTTGGACTCGATGATCCTCAAGGTCTCTTCCAACCTTGGTGATTCTGTGATGCAATATTGACAGATAATTACAATTAACAAACAGCAGGAGAACCCCCCTGGTCCAGAGACCAAGGGAAGCTACTGGCTTCTCCTTCCCTGCCTGCCCCCTGTACAAAAGAAGGGAGAGAGGAGCAGAGAAGTTAACACCAAACCAGTGCAGCCCAGGCCGAGCAGAAGCAAGTTAGGATCTCTCCAGAGCAAAGCAGCAGGGAGAGAAGAAAAATTGTTTTGCCACAACCAATCTTGTGGTAGATAGCTCTCCAATGGGGGTGGTTTAGAATGATCTTGATCTTGATCTTTCCTCTTTCCACCCAGCAGTGATTTATTGACATTTGGACTGCTGCTCTGTCCAGGGTCTGGGGAAAGACTTGAAAGGCCGAGCCTAAAACTCCCACAGCGTTTTACAGCGAGGCTCGGCTCCAGTGTGTGGAGATGCTGAAAACCCCACGAGGACTGGGGGGGCTTAATCATTTTGAACCTCTGGCAGAAGGGGAGGAACTGCCTGACAGCTTTCTCTGTGTTATCTCAGGCAGAGAAGATAGCTTCTCAGATGATCACCGAGGGGCGCATGAACGGCTTCATCGACCAGATCGACGGCATCGTGCACTTTGAGAGTGAGTCCAGCCACATGGAGGCACTGCCCCAGCACCAGGCAGGGAGCTGCAGTGGCCTGCCCAGGCAGGTGCTGGAGGCACCATCCCTGCAGGTGTTTAGGAAGAGACTGGATGGGGTGCTTGGTGCCATGGTTGAGTTGATCAGATGGTGTTGGGTGATAGGTTGGAGTCGATATCAAAGGTCTCTTCCAACCTGGTTAATGCTGTGCCCCCCTCTGCTGTGCCCCCCTCTGCTGTGCCCCCCTCTGCTGTGCCCCCCTCTGCTGTGCCCCCCTCTGCTGTGCTCCCCTCTGCTGTGCTCCCCTCTGCTGTGCTCCCCTCTGCTGTGCTCCCCTCTGCTGTGCTCCCCTCTGCTATTCTATTCACCAGAACAAGAGGACACAGTCTCAAGCTGCACCAGGGGAGGTTCAGGCTGGAGGTGAGGAGAAAGTTCCTCACAGAAAGAGGAATTGGCCACTGGGATGTGCTGCCCAGGGAGGTGGTGGAGTCCCCATCCCTAGAGGTGTTCAAGAAAGGTTTGGCTGTGGCACTTGGAGCCATGGTTTAGTTTGTCATGAGGTGTTGGGTGAGAGGTTGGACTTGATGATCTCTGAGGTCTTTTCCAACCTTATTGATTCTATGATTCTATTCTGGGCCACTCAGGAGAGGTTGTTTCTGGGTCTCCTCCATCTGAAGTGAGCTTGCTGTGCCTTGCTTGTTGTTGGGACGTGGCAGAGGTTTGAATGGATCATGGAATGGGTTGGGTTGGAAGGGATCTTAAAGATTGTTCACTTCCAACCCCCTGCCACCTCCCACCAGCTCAGGTTGCTCAAGGACTCATCCAGCCTGGCCTTGAACACCTCCAGGGAGGGGACAGCCACAGCTTCCCTGGGCAGCCTGTGCCAGAGTCTCCCCAGCCTCACTCTCAACAATTTCTTCCTCATCTCCACTCTCAATCTCTCCTCTTCTAGCTCAAAGTCATTGCCCCTTGTCCTGTTACTTCTAGCCCTTGTCCAAAGTCCCTCCCCAGCTCTCCTGGAGCCCTTCAGGTACTGGAAGGCTGCTCTAAGGCCTCCCTGGAGCTTTCTCTTCTCCAGGCTGAACAACCCCAACTCTCCCAGCCTGTCCCCACAGGGGAGGTTGTCCTGCCCTCTGAGCATCTTTGTGGCCTCCTCTGAACCCTCTCTGGGTGGCCCCAGAGCTGGAGGCAGTGCTGCAGGTGGGGGCTGAGCAGAGCAGAGCAGAGCAGAGGGGCAGAATCCCCTCCCTGTGCTGCTGCTCTCCCTGCTCTGGCTGCAGCTCAGCACTCAGCTGGCTCTGGGCTGCCAGGGACCAGTGCTGGCTCCTGGGGAGTTTGTCATCAACTGATACCCTCAAGGCCTTCTCCTCCAGACTGTTCTCAAGCCACTCTCCCAGCCTGCATCTGTGCTTAAAGGGCTACACTTCACCCACCCTCCCTACTGTGCATTCTCTTACCCACACAAAAGTGTGAATTCCTCATAGGTTCTCCAGGAAGATTCACTCTGTGATGCAGGCTTGTAACAGAAAAAGCATTGTAGCTTTTGGAGTACAGAAAGGAGCTTGTAGTGACAGGGTGAGGGGTAATGGCTTCAAGCTGGAAGGAGCTGGATTTAGACTGCACATGAGGAAGAAATTCTTCCCCATGAGGGTGGTGAGGCACTGGAGCAGGTTGTGGAGGCTCCAGGTCTGGAAGTGTTGAATGCCAGGGTGGCCCTTGAGCAAAGTGGTCTGTTCTTGCCATGCTAGAGGGACTGGAACTAGATGATCTTTAAAGGTCCCTTCCAATCCAAGCCATTCTGTGATGTTGTGCCAAGGAAGTCTTCCTCTGTGAGGCAGCCAAGGGCAGTGGCAGAGGAGAAGATTGCAGTACACAGGCTCACAGGGTGTCAGGTTTGGCAGGGACCCAAAGAGATCTTCGAGTCCAACCCCCCTGCCAGAGCAGGACCATACAGTCTAGCTCAGGTCACAGAGGAACACATCCAGATGGGCTTTGAGACTCCACAACCTCTCTGGGCAGCCTGTTCCAGTGGTCTGTGACCCTTACAGTAAAGAAGTTCCCTCTTGTGTTGAGGTGGAAGCTCCTGTGCTGCAGCTTACATCCATTGCTCCTTGCCCTGTCACAGGGAGCAAGTGAGCAGAGCCTGTCCCCTCCCTCCTGACTCCCAGCCCTCAGATATTTATAAACATTGATTAAATCCTCTCTAAGCCTTCTCTTCTCCAGGCTAAACAGCCCCAGGTCCCTCAGCCTCTCCTCATAAAGCAGTGCTCCAATCCTCTAATCATCCTCATAGCCCAGCTGAAAAAGCAAGGGAATTGCTGAGACTTGCTGTGGTTTGTGTGTATTGGGACATTTGTGTTTCCATAGGGTCAGTAAGGTTGGAAAAGACCTCAGAGATCATCAAGTCCAAGCTGTCACCCAGCACCTCCTGGCAACTAAACCATGGCTCCAAGTGCCACATCCAAGCCCCTCTTGAACACCTCCAGGCATGGGGACTCCACCACCTCCCTGGGCAGCTCATCCCAGTGGCCAATTCCTCTTTCTGTGAGGAACTTTCTCCTCTCCTCCAGCCTCAACCTCCCCTGGCACAGCTTGAGACTGTGTCCTCTTGTTCTGGTGCTGGGTGCCTGGGAGAAGAGACCAACCCCCACCTGGCTACAGCCTCCCTGCAGGGAGTTGCAGAGAGCAAGAAGGTCTCCCCTGAGCCTCCTCTGTTCCAGGCTAAGCAACCCCAGCTCCCTCAGCCTCTCCTCACAGGGCTGTGCCCCAGACCCCTCCCCAGCCTTGTGCCCCAGACCCCTCCCCAGCTTTGTTGCCCTTCTCTGGACACCTTCCAGCAGCTCAACCTCTTTCCTACCCTCAGGAGCCCAGAGCTGGACACAGGACTCAAGCTGTGGCCTCAGCAGTGCTGAGCACAGGGCACAAGGACTTCCCTGCTCCTGCTGGCCACACTCTTCCTGACCCAGGCCAGGATGCCCTTGGCCTTCTTGGCTGCCTGGGCACACTGCTGGCTCCTGTTCAGCTGCTGTCCACCACTACCCCCAGGTCCCTCTCTGCCTGGCTGCTCTCAGCCCCTCTGCCCCCAGCCTGTAGCACTGCCTGGGGTTGCTGTGGCCCAAGTGCAGCCCCTGGCACTTGGACTTGCTGAGTGTGTGTGTTGGGAGCTCTGTGCTGTGTGTGCTCATTGGGACCTTTGTGTTCTTGGCTTTTCCTGCAGCTCGGGAAGCTTTGCCCACCTGGGACAAGCAGATTCAGTCACTGTGCTTCCAGGTCAACAACCTGCTGGAGAAGATAAGTCAGACAGTCCCAGAATGGACAGCCCAGGCAATGGAGGCCCAGATGGCTCAGTGACTGTGCAGCCATTGTCTGAATGGAGGCAACCAACTGCCTGCTGTGCTGGAAGAGGGGAGCTGGGCAGGACTGTGAAGCAAACAAATCCCCCCCCTTCCATTTCCCCACCTTCTGCTTTCACCCTGGCTTAGGGCACAGCTGGGGGAATCCCAAGTTGGCCATGGCAGTCCTCCCAGCACAGGGTGATGCTGTTGCTGCCTCTGCCTTGTGCTCTGCTGTCCTGAGGGCTGTGCTTTCCCCACAGAAGCTGTAAAGTCTGCAGCAAGCTTTGGGTTTGGTTTATTTAATTTCCTTCCCCCCACAGCTGCATTGCTGTAGCTTTGTTAGCCCCCTCCCTTCCTGCTGTGACAAGGTCAGTGCCATCCTTCTGTTAGTTGTAATTATTCTAATAAAGGCTGGAATGAGCCCCTTGAGTTCAAGTGTTTAAGGGACTTGGTTGGTTACTTCTTAAGGTACTTCTTAAGCAGCTTAAAAATGAGTTGGGAGCCTTGGAGTTGTCAGCTTCAGGCCCTGACAATGTCACATGAAGCTCAGCCTTTTTTTTTTTGCCTTCTCTCTTTCTAAAAGCCAAGTCTGGAATGTTAAGTGAAGGAACTGCTGAGCCCTCTCCTGTGTTGATGGAGCAGGGTGCAGTGCTGAGAGGGGAGGGAAAGAGCAGTGTCCCAGGAGAGCTTGTTGCAGTGGTGAGAACCCAGCAGGTGCCAAGTGAGGTGAGCCAAGCGTGCTCTTTGCTGTACTTTTAGGTCAGCATGAATTGCTAATTGGCAGAGGTGTCCTTCAGTGGGGTTCTGGAACTGGAGGTGTAACAGGAGAGCACCTGTAGGGATTCTGCACCATCTGAAAGTGGAGAGGCTGGGGAACAGGCTTCTAATCAGATGAGTGACTAGGTGAAGGTGTTCTGAGAGAGGCAGGACTGCCTTGGAATGCTGATGCACAGCAGCAGAGTGTCAGAGTGGCCCTTGGGGTGTTCCTCAGTCTGGAGGTGGGCACTCTTCACCCTTCCCTGTGGTCTGCCAGACAGAAGAGTCTGGGGGTGTGATTTGTGTAGGGGGAGGGGGTTCACAGGGAGCTCTTCTGCTGATGGAGAGCCAAGGCAGGGTTTCAGCAAGGGCTGCTCCTGTCCAGTGCTTTTGTCTGAGGTGACCTCATTCAGGTTGAAGTTCCAGCTATGAAGTGAGTGACCTGATTAGCTCCTTGCGTAGTTTGAGTCAAGTCAGACTGCTGCTGACTCCTCACTCTCTGTTCATCCTGGTCTTTTGCTCTCAGCATCTGGAGAATGCTGAAGGCCTCACAAAGCAAAGGTTTTGGCCTCACCCACAACTTGTGGATCCTCTGAATCCAGAACTTGCTTAACATCTTTGTCAGTGACCTTGGCCAGTGGGATAGAGGTACCCTCAGCAAGCTTGCTGGTGACACTCAGCTGTGGTGTGGTTGATGTGCTGGAGGGAAGAGAGGGCATCCAGAGGAACTTGGGTGGGCTGAGAGAGTTGGAGCTGTTCAGCCTGGAGAAGAGAAGGTTCTAGGGAGACCTGGGAGTAGCCTTCCAGTACCTGAGGAGAGCTGGGGAGGGACTTTGGACAAGGGCTGTGAGTGGCAGGATAAGGAACAACGGCTTTGAGCTGGGAGAGGAGAGACTGAGAGTGGAGATGAGGAAGAAATGGTTGAGAGTGAGGCTGGGGAGACTCTGGCACAGGCTGCCCAGGGAGGTGGTTGAATGCCCATCCCTGGAGGTGTTTCAGAGAGGCAGAGCTGTGGTGCTGAGGGCCATGGCTTAGCCCCAGCCTTGGGAGTTAGAGAATGATTGGACTGGGTGAGCTGAAAGGGCTTTTCCAACCAGAACAATTCCATGAGTTGATGACCTCTCCTGGAGCCAATCAGTTATTCCTATCTGCTGTCAGGGGGTGATGCAGGCAGCTCTTTGCTAATCCAGGTGACTCTGGTGGTTGTGAGAGGTGGCAATCCAGGGTGCCAGAGACCCTCCTGCTGGAATCTGCCAGCCTGCAGTGAAGGACAGCAGCCACCCAACCTCTCTACTTGTAACAAGCATCTGGAAAGTACTCAATCTCTGCAAGTTTGCATTCAGGTTGTCCAGAGGTGGGCAGCTCCCTCCTGCTCCCACAGCTGCTTTGTCACCACTCCCCCACCCAGAGGAACCAAAGGATGCTACCAACTGGGAGCCATTGTCCCATGGCCAACCTAAGCCTCCCCTGGGGCAGCCTGAAGCTGTTTCCTCTCATCCTGTTGCTTGTTGCTAGGGAGGAGACCAACCCTCACCTGGTTCCAGCCTCCTTTCAGGGAGCTGTAGAGGGCAGTGAGGTCTCCCCTCAGCCTCTTCTCCACACTCACCACCCCCAGCTCCCTCAGCTGCTCCTCCCCAGCTCTGTTCTCCAGACCCTTCCCCAGCCTTGTTGCCCTTCTCTGGACACACTCCAGCAACTCAATGCCAATGGTTTGAAGACACCTGGCCAGTACTGCTCTGTAAGAAACAGGTGAGTTTAGCCCCAGTTACCATGTGACCCTTCACTATGCAAGCATCCTGGCATGTTGGTCTTAACAGCCTCAGCAAAGGGAGAGGAAAGTGGTGGCATAAATGCTGTCCCTTGTGCAGGGTGTTTGGACCTTGTATGTCTAAGGGGGAGTTGTAACTTGTTCCAGGTGTTAGTGGCTGAGAGTTTTCCCTGCCTGCAAGAGACACAGTGGACACAGTCACTATCAGTCTGGAACCTGCTGGTTTTCTTCTTACTTGCCTTCCAGATGTTTTGTTTGGTGTTGGAGAGCAGGCCACTGACTCCTGTGCACAGCCCTTCTCCTGGGAGCATGCTGGTTGTAGTTGTGCCATCCTGTGGGTATCCCACTCCTGCCTCCCAGCTAAAGGCATTTGCTGGTTCACTCTGATGCTTAAGGCAGAAGACAGTGCTAAAAAGTCCTCAGAGTGTGCTCCCAGCTGCTTTGTGGAGAATCTCTTCTCTCTGTGGGCCCAGGAGTGACTTCTGGAAAGCAGTAAGCAGGTCTGAGAGGAGGAACCCAAGTTGCTTGCTCTGGCTTCCAAGCCAAGATGACTTTTCATGGTGAGCCAAAGGAAGATGTGGACAGGACAGTGCCCACACACTGCTGCTGCTGGTCCAGGGTATCCTTTCTGCTTCAAGCTGGGTATGTTCCCAGCTGCTTTGTGGAGTATCTCTTCTCTCTGTGGGCCCAGGAGTGACTTCTGGAAAGCAGTAAGCAGGTCTGAGAGGAGGAACCTGAGTGGCTTGCTCTGGCTTCCAAACCAAGATGGACAGGACAGTGCCCACATGCTGCTGCTGGTGGTCCAGGTTATCTCTTCTGCTTCACCTGGGTATGTTCCCAGCTGCTTTGTGGAGAATCTCTTCTCTCTGTGGGCCCTGGAGTGACTTCTGGAAAGAAGTAAGCAGGTCTGAGAGGAGGAACCCAAGTTGCTTGCTCTGGCTTCCAAGCCAAGATGACTTTTCATGGTGAGCCAAAGGAAGATGTGGACAGGACAGTGCCCACACACTGCTGCTGCTGGTCCAGGGTATCCTTTCTGCTTCAAGCTGGGGCTTGCCCTGATGCTGAGACCAAACCCAGCAGCAGCTCCCCACTAGGTGGAGAGCTGCACACACACACACCCAGAGAGGGAAGTGGTGCAGAGGCTTCAGCTCCTGTGGCAGGCTGCCAGCACATTCCCAGCTTTACTTTGTGATTAAACTCTTCATGCGTGGCAAGCACAGCAAAACAAATTAATCAGCCTCTGGGCTCTTTGGATTTCTGAGCCTTAAAGCTTGCTTCCCACAAGGACAGGGGGTGTGCTTCTGTCCTTCAATTAATTGTGCCCCTTGGTACCAGAGAGGTTTCCCAGCCCCAGAGGAGAAAAGAACAGGACTGAACTCACACTGAGGGAGCAAACGTGACCGTTGGGCTTGCAGCCTGGTTGAAAACAAGAGCCACACCCCCCCCCCTGCAGCACTGCAGCCAGTTCTGGGGCCCCCAGTGTAAGAGGGACATGAAGCTGCTGGAGTGTGTCCAGGGGAGGTCACAAGATGATCAGAGGGCTGGAGAACCTCCCCTATGGGGACAGGCTGGGTGATTTGGGGCTGTTGAGCCTGGAGAAGAGAAGGCTCGAGGGAGACCTCAAAGCAGCCTTCCAGTACCTGAAGGGGCTCCAGGAGAGCTTTTGACAAGGGCTGGCAGTGCCAGGCTGAGGAACAATGGCTTTGGGCTTGGAGAGGGGAGATTGAGGGTGGAGATGTGGAAGAAATTGAGAGTGAGGGTGGGGAGACTCTGGCACAGGTTGCCCAGGGAGGCTGTGGCTGCCCCCTGCCTGGAGGTGTTCAAGGCCAGGCTGGAACTGCCTTCCTGTAGCTGAAGGGATCCTACAGGAAAGCTGCAGAGGAACTTTTCCTGAGGGTGTCTAGAGCCAGGCCAAGGGGGAATGGTTTGAAGCTGAGGCAGAGCAGGATTAGACTGGAGCTGAGGAAGAAGTTCTTCAGCACAAAGGTGGTGAGACTCTGGCACAGGTTGCCCAGGGAGGTTGTGGCTGCCCCCTCCCTGGAGGTGTTTAAGGCCAGGGTGGATGAGGCCTTGAGCAAGCTGGGGCTGGTGGGAGGTGTCCCTGCCTGTGGCAGGGGAGGGTTGAAACTAGATGGTTTTTGAGGTCCCTGTCAGGGGTTGTGTTGAATCTGCTGCTGATACTCAACCCCATGTTGCTGTCACTCAATACCATGCTGCTGTCATGCCAGCTTCAAAATGAAAGTGCTGGCTGGAGCAAAGCACCCTGGGGCCTGGAGTTCAGATGGTAACATGAGAGGCTTCCTGTGCCAGCTGCTGCTTTTGGGGTCCAGGTTTGGGGTGCAGGATGGGGAGGGGTGGGGTTAGCTTCCTGGCTTCTGCTTGCTGCTGCTGTTTCTGCAGGTAGGCTGAGGTCAGTGTGCCTCATTTTTTCTCATTAAACCTCCTGATCTCCACTCTTGATCTCACCCCAGAAGGGTTTTTTGTGTTACTTCCCTTCATTTCTGTGTAAACCCATTCTAGTCCCCTCCAACCCAACCCATTCAATGACTATGGATAAGTTGTTTGTAGTGTTAGGCTGGTAAAACCCCCACCAGGATCCTCAAATGGCCTAGAGTGCCAGTGCCAGCTGGGACTGCTGTTTTGTTGTTTCAGATCTCCACAGTCTCCAGCCAGCTCATAAAGAACCCAGACAGAGTACATCAACTGAGAAGCAAAGTTGAATATTTACCTAGGGCATGGGAGCAGGCTGCAATGCTGATAAATGCCAGTCACCTGCTTCAGAGGGTTGGTGGGGCACAGAGTGGGAAAGGCAGCAAGAGGCTGCTTGTATGAAATGAGGAGCTGCTGCATCATGGAACCCTAGAGTGGCTCAGCTTGGGAGGCACCTCAGAGATCAGCTGCTCCAACCCACACCTAGTGGGAGGGACACCTCTCAACTAGACTTGGTTGCCCAAGGACTCATCCAACCTGGCCTTTAACACCCCCAGGGGGGAGGCAGCCACAGCTTCCCTGGGTAGCCTATTCCAGAGTCTCTCCACCCTCCTACTGAAGAACTTCTTCCTCAGCTCCAGTCTGACCCTGCTCTGCCTCAGCTTCAAACCATTCCCCCTTGGCCTGGCTCCAGACACCCTCAGGAAAAGTTCCTCTGCAGCTTTCCTGTAGGATCCCTTCAGCTACAGGAAGGCAGCTCTAAGGTCCCCCCAGAGTCTTCCCCAGCTCCCTCAGGAGCTGCTCCAGCCCTTGGATCACCTTTCTGGCCTCCTCTGGCCTCTCTCCAGCAGCTCTGTGTCCTTTTCTGCTGGGGACACCAGAACTGGAGGCAGGATTGGAGGTGAGGTCTCAGCAGAGCACCTCCCAGGGGCAGAATCCCCTCTCCTGCCCTGCTGCCTACACTCCTCTGGCTGCAGAGCAGCACACAGCTGCCTTCTGAGCAGTCATCCCTGAAGGAAACAGATCACAAGAACACTGGCACAGGCTGCCCAGGGGGGTTGTGGAGTCTCCCTCTCTGGAGTTATTCAAGACCTGCCTGGATGTGTTCCTGTGTGATCTGCTCTAGGTGACCATGCTCTGGCAGGGGGGTTGGACTGGCTGAGCTCTTGAGGTCCTTTCCAGCCCCTCACATCCTGTGATTCTCTTATGGTGTGTGCAGCAGAAGCTGGTGAAGACAATCAGGAGTACCCTGGCAGTGGTGCAGACAAATGGCTGCTGTGGAGTGGCCTTAGTTTGGGTATTCAAAATATTCTCATATCAGCACCCCCATAAAGAAGTTACTCTTTAAACCACTTGAAGTTGTTTTGGGGCATGGCTTCAAGCAGCAAATCCTGGGAGGCATTGTTTGAGCTGGTGATAAAGGCTGCTCTTCCAGGCTGTGCACAGCACATGTTTTATTCATGTTTTCCATGCTGTTGCCTTTCTCTTCCCTGCAAAGGGCCAGCTCTGCGTGGTGACCCCACAGCCAGCTCAGGGCTGCACAGCACCTCCACACCTTGGATGGTTTTCCTGAGTGGTTTTCCTTAATGAGCAGCTGAAGGCCCCACAGTGGAAATTTCCACTGTGAGGAGGAAGGCTCTGTCAGCAGGACACAGCAAGCTGCTCTTGCACCTTATTCTGCCTGTTAGACAGTGGCTCCTCTGGGACCTGGGAGCAGAACAAGAGAGGGACTGGTGCCAACCTCATTGCAAGGCACTGTCTTTGGGTTTTGCCTTAGGTGAGTGGCAAAATGTGGATTTCCATCCTGAGAACAGCCTGGAGGAGAAGGCCTTGGGGGTGTCAGGTGGTGACAAACTCCCCAGGAGCCAGCACTGGTCCCTGGCAGCCCAGAGCCAGCTGAGTGCTGAGCTGCAGCCAGAGCAGGGAGAGCAGCAGCACAGGGAGGGGATTCTGCCCCTCTGCTCTGCTCTGCTCAGCCCACACCTGCAGCACTGCCTCCAGGGATTTCTTCAGCATGGGAGGGTGAGCTATTGAGTTGTGCTGGTCCCTGCTGTCACCTTCTGGGCTTAAAATGTCTCAGAGGAAGGCCTGAGAGAAGGCAAGGCCTGAGAGGCTCTGGAGGCAGAAATGCATCTTTGCTCTTCCATTAGTCTCTCTTCAGGAACAAAGCAGCAGCAGCACAGCTGTAAGATCTCTTCTGACAAGGCAAGGGACAAAAGCTGCCAAGAGTTACATCAAGGATGAGGATCCCTGGGGCACTTGAATCTGTTCAGGCTCACTAGGTTTGGAGAGGAATCCCAGCTAGGAGTAGCCTGAATTTGTGATGGGAGGTCAGACAAAGCCCTTATGAGTCCATTTTCTGTGAAGGAAAATGCAACCCCCATCCCAAACCCCCTTAATGCCAGGGGCTCAGAGAGGAGGACGTGGATGCTTGTCCTGTGCCTTCACTTTAGGAATGAGCTGCTACTCATCTGAACTGGGGGTTCCAAGTACCAGAGAGGACACCCAAGCATGTTGTCCCAAATCACCTCAGAGGGGCCTGTGAAGTGTTCAGCCTGAAGAAGAGAAGGCTCTGGGTGAGACCTTAGAGCTGCATTTCAATAGCTGAAGGAGACCTAGAGGAAGGCAGGGGAGGGACTGTTTACAAGGGCCTGTGGTGACAGGACAAAGGGCAGTGGTTTGAAACTGGAGCAGGGCAGATTTAGGTTGGACATCAGGAGGAAGTTCTGCACAGTGAGACTGGGGAGAGAATAGCATAAAATTAACCAGGTTGGAAGAGACCTTTGGGATCACCAAGGCCAACCTACCACCCAGCACCATCTGATCAACTCAACCATGGCACCAAGTGCCTCATCCAGGCTCTTCCTAGACACCTCCAGGGATGGGGACTCCACCACCTCCCTGGGCAGCTCATTCCAATGGCCAATCTCTCTTTCTATGAAGAACTTCCTCACCTCCAGCCTAAACCTCCCCTGGCACAGCTTGAGACTGTGTCCTCTTGTTCTGGTGCTGGTTACCTCAGAGCCCAACCCCCACCTGGCTACAACCTCCCTTCAAGGAGTTGTAGACAGCAATATTGGAACAGGTTGTTCAGGGATGTGGTGGAGGCCTCATCCCTAGAGACATTTGAGATCAGATTTGGTATGGCCCCAAGCAGCCTGATCTAGTTGGAGGTGTCCCTGCTGCCTGCAGGGGGGTTGGACAAGATGAGCTGGGAGGATCCCTTCTCACCTGATTCAAGCTGTGAGTTAAGGGCGCTCCTCATGCAGCAGTACCTGCGGCACTGTAACTAATCCTCCAGTGGCCTGTGGTTGAGAGGCACCAGAGGAGAGTGGTTCACCTTTCAGGAGGTCTCAGGGCCAGCAATGCAGTTCCCGCTGCGTTCCTTTGGAGGGAGCCAACGTGCCTTGGATGTTAAAGTGCTGACACCAGCCTCGGGCAGCATCCCTGGGGCAGGACAAACGGCTTCAAAGCACTCTCCCCATTGCCCTGACTGTTCCTGGCGTGATGCCAGGGCTCAAGCATTCCTCTGAGAATTGTATTCAGATCACCCCAGCTGGTTAACCTCTTCTGCAGGGGATTGATGTGCTCACAGGAACGTGCTTCTGGTGAGGATGACACAAACACAGGCTGGCTTGGGTTGGAAGAGACCTCAAAGATCATCCAGTTCCAACCTTCTTCTGGGATTCTGTAAAAACAAATAGAAATGGAGAGATTCAGATTGGATGTGAGGAAGAAATTCTTCCCCATGAAGGTGGTGAGAGCCTGGCACAGGCTGCCCAGGGAGGTGGTGGAAACCTCATGCCTGGAGGTTTTGAAGGCCAGGCTGGATGTGGCTGTGAGCAACCTGCTGTAGTGTGAGGTAGGTTGGACTTGATGATCTTTGAGGTCTCTTCCAACCTTGGTGATTCTGTGTCCCTGGCCATGGCAGGGGGGTTGGAGCTGGCTGATCCTTGAGGTCCCTTCCAACCCTGACAATTCTGTGGGCAGGGACACCTTCCACTAGGGCAGCTTGCTCAAGGCCTCATCCATCTTGACCTTGAGCACATCAAGGCTTGGAGCCTCCACAACTTATCTGGGCAATCTGTTCCAGAGTTTCATCAAGCTGCATGAGGGGAGGTTTAGGCTGGATGTTAGGAAGAAGCTCTTCACAGAAAGAGTGAATTACCATTGGACTGTGCTGCACAGGGAGGTGGTGGAGTCACCATCCCTGGAGGTGTTCAAGAAGAGACTGGATGGGGTGCTTGGTGCCATGGTTGAGTTGATCAGATGGTGTTGGGTGGTAAGTTGGATGTGATGATCTCAAAGGTCTTTTCCAACCTGGTTAATCCTATCCTATCCTATCCTATCCTATCCTATCCTATCCTATCCTATCCTATCCTATCCTATCCTATCCTATCCTATCCTACCCTACCCTACCCTATCCTATCCTATCCACCTCACGGGGAAGAATCACTTCCTCATGTCTCACCTCAATCCAGCTTCTTCCAGTTTGCAGCCGTTGCCCCTCCTGTTGTCACTCCATGCCTTGGTAACGTGTCCCCCTGCAGCTCTTCTGTAGCCCTCTTCAAACGCTGGCAGGCTGCTAACGAACATGTTCTTTAGAGAAGGCTCTGAGCACCCTGATGTAGTGGAGGATGTCCCTGCTGCCTGCAGGGGGGTTGGACCGGATGACTTTTGGAGGTGCCCTTCCACCCCAGACCGTTTGGTGCTTCTTTGTGACAGTCACTTCAGACAGCTGCTTTGACACGTCACCACAGGGCCCAGAGCTGCGTGTTTCTGTGTGGGGTCCCCTGGGGCTGTCCTGGCCCTTCCTGTAACTCCTGAGCAGTAACAGCTCCCTCCACAATGCTTCCCTTGTGATCTGGCCTTGCCCCCGGAGGGATGGATGGATGGAAAGCTGCCACTTCATCTGCCACAGCCCAGCTGACCTACTGGAATAAAGGCACTCCAGACAATGAGTCACTGGGGGTTTTATCTTCTGACTTGAGATGTGGCGGCTGTGTGGCGGGCAGGTGTGAGCCCTCTGTCCGACACCGCCCCGGCCGCGCAGGGGAACGGCGGCTGTGAGGCGGGCAGGTGTGAGCCCTCTGTCCGACACCGCCCCGGCCGCGCAGGGGAACGGCGGCTGTGTGGCGGGCAGGTGTGAGCCCTCTGTGCGACACCGCCCCGGCCGCGCAGGGGAACGGCGGCTCTGAGGCGGGCAGGTGTGAGCCCTCCGTCCGCCACGGCCCCGGCCGCGCAGGGGAACGGCGGCTGTGTGGCGGGCAGGTGTGAGCCCTCTGTCCGACACCGCCCCGGCCGCGCAGGGGAACGGCGGCTGTGTGGCGGGCAGGTGTGAGCCCTCTGTCCGACACCGCCCCGGCCGCGCAGGGGAACGGCGGCTGTGTGGCGGGCAGGTGTGAGCCCTCCGCCCGCCACCGCCCCGGCCGCGCAGGGGCTGCTGGGGGAACGGCGGCTGTGTGGCGGGCAGGTGTGAGCCCTCCGTCCGACACCGCCCCGGCCGCGCAGGGGAACGGCGGCTCCGTGGCGGGCAGGTGTGAGCCCTCCGTCCGACACCGCCCCGGCCGCGCAGGGGAACGGCGGCTGTGTGGCGGGCAGGTGTGAGCCCTCTGTCCGACACCGCCCCGGCCGCGCAGGGGAACGGCGGCTCTGAGGCGGGCAGGTGTGAGCCCTCCGTCCGACACCGCCCCGGCCGCGCAGGGGAACGGCGGCTGTGTGGCGGGCAGGTGTGAGCCCTCTGTGCGACACCACCCCGGCCGCGCAGGGGAACGGCGGCTGTGTGGCGGGCAGGTGTGAGCCCTCCGCCCGCCACGGCCCCGGCCGCGCAGGGGCTGCTGGGAGAGCGGCGGCTCCGTGGCGGGCAGGTGTGAGCCGCGCGCCCGACGGCTGCGCTCGGCACGGCCCCGGCCGTGCAGGGGCTGCTGGGAGAGCGGCGGCTCCGTGGCGGGCAGGTGTGAGCCGCGCGCCCGACGGCTGCGCTCGGCACGGCTTCTGCCGCGCAGGGGCTGCTGGGAGAGCGGCGGCTCCGTGGCGGGCAGGTGTGAGGCGCGCCCCCGACGGCTGCCCTCGGCACGGCCCCGGCCGCGCAGGGGCTGCTGGGAGAGCAGCGGCTCCGTGGCGGGCAGGTGTGAGGCGCGAGCCCGACGGCTGCGCTCGGCACGGCCCCGGCCGCGCAGGGGCTGCTGGGAGAGCGGCGGCTCCGTGGCGGGCAGGTGTGAGCCGCGCGCCCGACGGCTGCGCTCGGCACGGCCCCGGCCGCGCAGGGGCTGCTGGGAGAGCGGCGGCTCCGTGGCGGGCAGGTGTGAGGCGCCCTCCTCGTGCTGCCTTGCGCTCCGCACTGGCCGTCCCCGGCTCCCGCTCCGCTCGGCTCTGCCTACGCGGCCCCAACGCCGTCCTCCTGCCCACGCCGTTCCGTTCCCGCTGTGGAGGGTCCCCCTCTTGGAAGCGTGTGCCGGCCGCCAAGAGCACTGTGGCGTTCCTGTCATAAGCCAGCGAAAGGTGAGGTTGCCTCCCTTGCTCTCCAACGCGCGCTCTCTCCTCTCTACTTCTCCCTCATCTTCTCCTTCCTATTTCCCCTTTACTCCGGCCCTGTCGGGTACCCCCAGTTCATCAGCTGCTCAGTGGCTGTTTGCCTTTATGAGGACACAGGCTCAAGCTGCCCCAGGGGAGGTTTAGGCTGGAGGTGAGGAAAAAATTCTTCCCAGCAAGAGAGATTGGCCATGGAAATGAGCTGCCCAGGGAGGTGGTGGAGTCCCCATCCCTGGAGGTGTTTAGGAAGAGCCTGGCTCTGAGGCCCTTGGTGCCATGGTTGAGTTGATCAGATGGTGTTGGGTGAGAGGTTGGACTTAATGATCTCAAAGGTCTTTTCCAACCTGGTCTATTCTATTCCATTCCTATTCTATTCCATTCCTATTCTATTCCATTCCTATTCTATTCCATTCCTATTCTATTCCATTCCTATTCTATTCCATTCCTATTCTATTCCATTCCTATTCTATTCCATTCCTATTCTATTCCATTCCTATTCCATTCCATTCCTATTCCATTCCATTCCTATTCCATTCCATTCCTATTCCATTCCATTCCTATTCCATTCCCTTTCTCTAACTTGGAGCAGTGCAAAGACAGTGCAGCTTTACCTTCCAGCTTGCTGTTGAGTTCATGGGGTTGGAATAACCTCCTGGTCGGACCTGATGATCTCAAAGATCTTTTCCAAACTGGTTAATTCTATTCTATCTTATTTTAGTAGACTGAAGTCTATTCCATCCCTATTCCATCCCTATTCCATCCCTATTCCATCCCTATTGCATCCCTATTGCATCCCATTTGCTCCGAGGGGACTGGACCCATAGCATGTCCCCCACTGCTGCCCAGGGCTGGTAGAGGATAACCAGCCCCTGGCATAGGAATGGCATCCTGGGCAGGACTTGCTAGAGCAAAGGCATCTGCTCAGGATGGGCCCCTGAGGATTTTCCCCAGGAAAAGTGGTACCTGAGGAGAGGGCAGAGAGTCCCCTGCACCTTTTTGTCTTATTTGCAGTCCCATGGGCTGGGGTTCAGCAGTTTTGGCTTCTGACCCCCCAAGGAAGGCGTGTGCAGCTCTGGAGCCCTCAATGCAGGAAGGACCTGGAGCTGATGGAGAGGGTCCAGAGGAGGGCCACAAAAGTGATCAGGGCATTGGAGCAGCTCTGCTATGAGGCCAGGCTGAGAGAGCTGGAGGTGTTCAGTCTGGAGAAGAGGAGACTCTGAGGAGACCTAATAGCAGCCTGCCAGTACCTTAAGGGTCTTACAGGAAGGCTGCAGAGAGACTGTTTGCAAAGGCCTGCAGGGACAGGACCAGGGGCAATGGCTGCAGACTAGAAAAGAGCAGATTTAACCTGGCTATCAGGAAGAAGTTCTTTACTGTGGGGGTGTTGGGTCACTGAAACAGGTTGCCTGGGGAGGTGGTTGAGGCACTTTCCCTGGAGATACTCAAGGTGAGGCTCAGTGAGGCCCTGGGCAGCCTGATGTAGTTGGGGATGTCCCTGCTGACCCTTCAGGCCCAGACCATTCTGTGTCTATGATTCTCATTTGGATGCTACCTATGAAACTTGCTCTGCTAATCCCACCTGATCCTGAGCACAGAGGTCTTGCAGCCACAGGTTGGAGTGGAGGAATTCTAACAAGATGAAGGCTGTTTCTTAATGAATTGGTACTAATGAAGTGTCCTGCTGGTCTCTACTGCCCTTCTTCAGCTGTGTGCTGGGCTGCAGCCAGAGGACTGTGTCCCCTAGGGCAAGAGAGGGGATTCTGCCACTGACTTCACCTCCAATCCTGCCTCCAGTTCTGGTGTCCCCAGCAGAAAAGGACACAGAGCTGCTGGAGAGAGGCCAGAGGAGGCCACAAAGGTGATCCAAGGGCTGGAGCAGCTCCTGAGGGAGCTGGGGAAGACTCTGGGGGGACCTTAGAGCTGCCTTCCTGTAGCTGAAGGGATCCTACAGGAAAGCTGCAGAGGAACTTTTCCTGAGGGTGTCTGGAGCCAGGCCAAGGGGGAATGGTTTGAAGCTGAGGCAGAGCAGGGTTAGACTGGAGCTGAGGAAGAAGTTCTTCAGTAGGAGGGTGGAGAGACTCTGGAATAGGTTGCCCAGGGAAGCTGTGGCTGCCTCCCCCCTGGGGGTGTTGAAGGCCAGGTTGGATGAGTCCTTAGGCAACCAAGTCTAGTTGAGAGGTGTCCCTCCCACTAGGTGTGGGTTGGAGCAGCTGATCTCTGAGGTGCCTCCCAAGCTGAGCCACCCTAGGGTTCCATGATGCAGCAGCTCCTCATTTCATACAAGCAGCCTCTTGCTGCCTTTTCCACTCTGTGCCCCACCAACCCTGCACCTCTGCTCTGAGGATAGGCTGAGGGAGCTGGGGGTGTTCAGCCTGGAGAAGACTCTGGGGGGACCTTAGAGCTGCCTTCCAATACCTGAAGGAATCCTACAGGAAGGCTGGAGAGGGACTTCTCCTGAGGGTGCCTGGTGATAGGACAAGGGGGAATGGTTTGAAGCTGAGGGAGAGTAGGTTTGGTCTGGAGCTTAGAAAGGAGGAGTTCATACCTAGGGTGGTGAGACTCAGGACCAGGTTGCCCAGAGCAGTTGTGGATGCTTGCTTCCTGGAGGTGTTTTGTGCCAGATTGGATGAGGCCCTGGGCAACCAAGTCTGGTTGAGAGGCATCCCTGCCCATGGCAGATCTCTCATGTCCCTGCCTACCTAAGGCATTCCATCATTCTTTCTGCCCAAGTTCTGGTGACTGTCAGATCTTCTCAAGTTGCCTGTGTTGGGTCACAGGCTGGGCTGGATGATCTCAGAGGTCTTTGCCAGCCTCAATAATTCTGTGAGCCTGTGGAGCTGTCTAGGGGCTGTCTCTGCCCATGAAACCTGCTAGGAAGCTGCCAGCCTGTGCACATGATGGCTCTAAAGAGATATCTAGGGGAAATACATCACACAGCTGCTGGGCAATTTATTTGCACCAGTGAGAAGGCTAATATTTCAAGGCAGTGCTGAGATGTCAAGTGAGTTATGGGGTTGGTCCCTCTTAGTTGTGAAAATAAATGGTCTGTTCTGTAAGCTGAGCCAGAGCAGCCTTTAATTACCTGCTGCTCTGCCTTGATTTACTGGGCAGGTTATCTGGAGGCCCCAGCACTGGCAGATTTCCCCTTGTCAGTCCTGAATGACTTAGAGGGCAAACATTAGACCAAGTATTTCACTTTTAACAAGCTACTACATAGCTTTTTTATTTTCCTAGGGCCTTCTTTCATCTTTTGCTTGCAAGGTTAACTCTTATGTGGATTAGTAACACAGGATCACAGAATACATCTGGTTGGAAGAGACCTCCAAGATGTCCAAAGCACAGTCATGGTCTTCCCACATGAGGAGAAGCTGTGAGTGGCCTTTCTATCATAGAATCAGTGAGGTTGGGAAAGACCTCAGAGCTCAGCAAGTCCAAGCTGTCACCCAACACCTCCTGACAACTAAACCATGGCTCCAAGTGCCACATCCAAGCTTGTTTTGATGGTGACTCCACCACCTCCCTGGGCAGCTCATCCCAGTGGCCAATTCCTCTTTCTGTGAGGAACTTTCTCCTCACCTCCAGCCTAAACCTCCCCTGGCACAGCTTGAGACTGTGTCCTCTTGTTCTGGGGCTGGCTGCCTGGGAGAAGAGACCAACCCCCAGCTGGCTACAGCCTCCCTTCAGGGAGTTGGAGAGAGCAAGAAGGTCTCCCCTGAGCCTCCTCTTCTGCAGGCTAAGCAACCCCAGCTCCCTCAGCCTCTCCTCACAGGGCTGTGCTCCAGCCCCCTCCCCAGCCTTGTGCCCCAGACCCCTCCCCAGCCTCATTGCTGGTGGTTTCCTGTGGCATGCTGTAGTGTAGCAAACAGATCCCATGGCATCTGCAGTGCTAATGCAGCTTTGGCTGTAAGATGTGGAGCAGTAGCTATAGGTTCCTGCCAAGGGTCAGGGCTGGGCCAGCCACTACAGGGATGCCAGAGGCTTCAAACTGGAAGGAGCTGGGTTTAGATAAGACATGAAGAAGAAATTCCTCCCCATGGAAGTGGTGAGGCACTGGCAGAGGTTGCCCAGAGAAGCTGTGGAGGCTCCAAGCCTGGAAGTGTGGAAAGCCAGGTTGCTGGGGCCTTGGGCAAGCTGGGCTAGTAGGAGGTGTCCCTGCCCATGGCAGGAGCTTGGAGGTAGATGGTCTTTAAGGACTCCAGAAGAAGATGCTTCTCCATGAGAACAGTCAGATACTGGAATCATCTCCCAGGGGAAACAGTGGAGTCCCCTACTGTGGACAGTTTTAAGGCTCAGGTTGACAAGTTGCTGGGCCAGCTCATTTCAACTCTGCTGTGACCTAGAAAGCTTGCATCAGGTGCTCCTTGGGGTCCCTTCCAACCTGGCATTCTGTGATTCTCTCCTTCCCAAGCCAAACCATGCTGTGATCCGTGCCCAAAGCTGAGCCTTGGCTGTTAATGGCAGGTAATGCAGGCTAAAGCAAGGTTAGCTTTGTTTTCCCAGTCCCAGGAGCAAGCTGGAAAACTCCACCAGTTCCAGGCTCCTGCTTTTTCATCTAATGATTGAATGAGTGGATGTGATGCTTGAGCAAATGTGACTGCACCAAAACCTTGTCCCAGAAGGGCAAACAGCTGGAGGGCAGGCAGAGGGTTAAATCTGTGCCAGCTTTCATCCTGTTAGCAAGATTTCAGCAGTGCATATCTTTGAGCTTCACTTGGTTCAGGCAGGCTTAGTGCAGCCAATGTAAGTGAAGAGAGAGGCCCAGCACTTTGATCTGCTGCTGGCATGTGACAGCCATTGCCCTGGGTGCTGCTGGGGTGCCCTTGGGTGTGTTTAGCACGGAGGGGTTTGAATGCTGGCACCTGTTGCACTCAGGTGACCCTTCTGCATGCTTGCACTCTCCCAGGGCAGACAATGCCATCTCCTCCTTCACTGCCATCCAGCCAGCATTTTGCATGCTGCTAAGTGCCTTGCAGGCTGAGCTCCTCAGCTCCACTCCTCCTCTTGGCTTTGGGGGGTTTCACTTCCAGCCCCTCAGGGGTGGTCTCTGTGGCTTCAGGCACTGGGGGTGCCACACCTGGGCTGGGCAATGGGGGAGCTCTGTGGTGTGGGTGGTAAGTGGGGTCCTCCCTCTCTCCTCTCTCAGATCCTATCCTATCTGTTAGGTCACTGCCACCAATGTGCAGTCCTGGTGCAGGAAAGCAAGGATTAGGGGGTGTCACCAAGGGCACAGCAGACTGTCATTCCATCAGTGCCTCTTCAGTTCAAGTCCTCAGCCATGGGAATTGCTCAGTCATTTGTGCAAAGCTCGGCTCAGACTTCATTCTGTGGTGTGATCAGGGGCCAGGGCTTGTGCCAGCTGAAAGCACTCTGGCTGACTGCTGTGGTGAATGAACTTCAAACTCTCTGAGTGTTGTCAGCAGTTAACTGCTTCACCCCTCTGCAACCCCTTTGCTCTCAGTTGTGCTTTGGAGGCTTCCCAGGGCTTGGGAGCCTGTTAATGAGGGATGTGTATCTGCACAGGGGAAAGTGAGTTGGAACTGTTCTGTGCCAGCTCGAGGAGGGAGCTGGGATTCTGTTTACTGCTGCTTTATCTGTTTGGGGTCCAAGTACTCTCACTTCAGTGCCTTTCATGTGTGTTCTCCAAGACTAGCCAGCTGAAGCAAGTTCTTGACCTCACAATCATAGAGTCATAGAATTGTTTTGTCTGGAAGAGGCCTTTAAGGTCACTGAGTCCAGCCTTCAACCCAACACCACCATGGCCACTCAACCATGGCCCCAAATGCCATGGCCACCAATTTCTTGGACACCTCCAGGGATGAAGACTCCACCACCTCCCTGAGCAGCCTATTCCAATGCCTGACCACTCTGGCAGGCAAAAAAATCTCCCTAATCTCCAACCTAAAGCTCCCCTGGCACAATTTCAGGACATTTCCTCTTGTTCTGTCACCTGAGAGGAGTGAGAGAAGAGCCCAACCCCCATCTCACTGCAACCTTCTTTCAGGGAGTTGTAGAGAGCAATGAGGTCTCCCCTCAGCTTCCTCTGCTTGCTCTCTGCAACTACCTGAAGGGAGATTGGGGGTTGGTCTCTTCTCCCAGGCCCCCAGCCCCAGAACAAGAGGACACAGTCTCAAGCTGTGCCAGGGGAGGTTTAGGCTGGAGGTGAGGAGAAAGTTCTTCCCAGCAAGAGAGATTGGGCACTGGGATGAGCTGCCCAGGGAGGTGGTGGAGTCCCCATCCCTGGAGGTGGTCAAGAGGGGATTGGATGTGGCACTTGGAGCCATGGTCTAGCCATGAGGTCTGTGGTGCCAGGTTGGACTTGATGATCCTTGAGGTCTCTTCCAACCTTGGTGATTCTGTGATACTGATCCCTGGAGGTGTTCAAAAAAGGATTGGATGTGGCACTTGGAGCCATGGCTCTTCTCCATGCTAAGCAACCCCAGACCCCTCCCCAGCTTTGTTGCCCTTCTCTGGACACCTTCCAGCATCTCAGCATCTTTCCTAACCTGAGGAGCCTAGAACTGGACACAGGACTCAAGCTGTGGCCTCAGCAGTGCTGAGCACAGGGCACAAGGACTTCCTTGCTCCTGCTGGCCACACTCTTCCTGATGCAGGACAGGATGCCCTTGGCCTTCTTGGCTGCCTGGGCACACTGCTGGCTCCTGTTCAGCCTACTATCTGTGCTGCTTTTAAAGCCAGAGTTTGAAGCTGTTGTAGGTGTGAGAGTGCAGAAAAACCTTGCCCCAGTATGTGTCCGTGTGTGGAGCAGTGATCTGAGACCCTGAGCTTCACCTGCCCAAAGCAGATTTGCAAAGCTGAGGCATTTATCTCAGTTCCTGATCAGATCTCAAGGCTGTAAAAGCCAGATTTGTGTGCTCACCTTTGGCTTTGGTCAGAAGTGGTGTTGGCTGTGCTGAATGCAAGCACTGAGCCTGAGAGGGCGGTGAAAGAAATGAGTGCTGCAGCTGCTGCTGGAAGGAGCAGTGCCTAGGGACGAGGGGACCTGCAGGAAGGCTGGGGTGGGACTGTTGAGAAGGGCTTGTGGGGATAGGATGAGGAGCAATGGCTTGAAACTGCAGCAGGGCTGATTGAGGTTGGGCATCAGGAGGAAGCTCTGCACAGTGAGGCTGGTGAAACACTGGAAGAGTTTCCATCCCCAGGGACGGTCAAGGTCAGGCTTGGCACGGTCCTGGGCAGCCTGCTCTGGCTGGAGGTGTCCCTGCTGACTGCAGAGGGGCTGGCTGGGCAAGGTGACCTTTGAGGGTCCCTTGCAAGCCAGGGCAATCTGTGACACTGTGACAAGCATGATTTCTCCTGCAGAAGCTGGTGCCTGAGCTGGGCCATAGAGCAGCTTGCAGAAGGAGCAGGGGTTCCATGGGGAGGGCTCCTGCCTTGCTCCCTGCTGGAGGGAGGTGGGTCAGATGATTCTGCTGATTCCAGGGATTTGCTGAGAGAACAGAGGAGAAAAGGAACATGTTTGAGAAGGGAAATGATCACACAGTACATGTTCCTGCTAGGACAAGTTCCTATTGTGCACAGAAGTCATTTCTTAAGAGGGCAGGGGAAGCAGGCAGGCAGAAATGTTGACACCTGAGGGTATTTGCCCAAGGTGTTTCTCCTCAGATCTTCTGTCTTCTAAAGCTGATTCTGATACAGGCAACCCTTTGTGGATCTTTCCAAGGAGGAAATGACCTAGCAGTGAAACCAACTTTGACTTCTGTTCCTCACTCAGACCTCTGTTGGAAGGCTTAGCATCTCAGAAAGTTGGCTCTTCAGCTGTTTGGCTCTTCTGCTGCTGCTTGGAGGGACTTGTTGTTTCCTGGAATACTCTTCAAGGGCTTCATTGTTCCTGAGGGATTTCATTCAGTTTGGAGCAGGTCATCTGAGAGCCAACAGGAAGAGTGACAGTAGAGTGTGCCTGGTGTGTGTGTGCTCCCAGGGAACCTCTGGGTGCTTCACAGAATCACACAATGGTAGGGCTTGGAAGGGACCTCTGGAGATCATCCAGTCCATCCCCCCTGCCAAGGCAGGGGCACCTGGAGAAGGTCACACAGGAAGACAGCCAGGTGGGCTTTGAATGTCTCCAGAGATGGAGGCTTTGCAGCCTCTCTGAGCAGCCTGCCCCAGGGCTTCAGCACCCCTAAATTAAAGAAGTTCCTCCTCATGTTTACTTCTGATGTTCCACTTTGTGCCCTTCCCCCTTGTGCTCTCCCTGGGTACCACTGAGCAGAGCCTGGCCCCATCCTCCTGACCCCCACCCTTGAAGGATTGATCAGCACTGATCAGGTCCCCCTCAGGCTGCTCTTCTCCAGGCTCAACAGCCCCAGGGCTCTCAGCCTCTCCTCCCCAGAGCTGTTCCAGTGCCCTCAGCACCTTTGGAGCCCTTTGCTGTACCCTCTCCATCAAGTCCCTGTCCTTCCTGAACCAGAGAGCCCAGAACTGGACACAGTGCTCCAGGTGCAGAGTAGAGGGGGAGGAGAACCTCCCTCGACCTGCTGGCCACACTGCTGTTGCTGCACCCTAGGGTGCTCTTGGCCAGCTTTGCAGTTGGCATTGCTGTGTATGGGCTGAGGGCTTGGGAGATGTAAGCTGCCCTGACAGACTCTCAGCAGTTAGGAGAGCTGATTTGGTGTGAAAATCAAGCCTTTGACAACTGAGGCTTCTCTGTCAGCATGACCAGCAAAGGGAGATTCTGTGGTAACCAAGGGATACAGAAAACCATCCCTCTGGAGAAGGTTTTTCTCCTCAGCCTCACTACTGCTGTTGTCACAGCCCTTAAATACTTGGCTGGCTGTGGAAGTCAGACCTGCACTCGAGGTTTCTGGGTTGTGCAGAGCAAAATTCCTTTCAGTCCTGTTGTCTTCTCACCTGGAGAGCTGGGTGGGAAGCAATGGAATGAAATTCACCTCCCCCTGCAGCTGGGGAAGAGCAACCCCATGGGTCTGTACAGGGTGGAGACTGAGCTGTTGGAGAGCAGCTCTGGGGGTGCTGGGGGACAGCAGGATGCCCATGAGCCAGCAATGTGGCCTTGTGGCCAAGAAGGCCAAGGGCATCCTGGGGGGCATCAAGAAGAGTGTGGCCAGCAGGCTGAGGGAGGTCTGCCTCCCTCTCTACTCTGCCCTGGTGAGGCCACATCTGGAGTAATGTGTCCAGTTCTGGGCTCCTCAGCTCAAAAAGGACAGAGAGCTGCTGCACAGAGTCCAGCACAGGGCCACTGAGATGCTGAGGGGCCTGGGACATCTCTCCTGTGAGGAGAGGCTGAGAGCCCTGGGGCTGGTCAGGCTGGAGGAGAGGAGGCTGAGGGGGGGATCTGATCTGTCAGGAAGGTGAGGTCAGACTCTTCTGAGTGGTCCCCAATGATAGGGTAAGAGGCAGGGGGCACAAACTGGAGCAGAGGAAGCTCCATCGAAACATGAGGAGGAACTTCATTACTTTGAGGGTGGCAGAGTACTGGAACAGGCTGTGCAGAGAAGTGGTGGAGTCTCCATCTCTGGAGGCTCTCAAGGTCTGCCCAAACATAGACTCATAGCCTCAAGAAGGTTGGAAAAGACCTTGGAGAGCATCAAGTCCAACCTATCACCCAGCACCTCCTGACAACTAAACCATGGCTCCAAGTGCCACATCCAAGCCCCTCTTGAACACCTCCAGGGATGGGGACTCCACCACCTCCCTGGGCAGCTCATCCCAGTGGCCAATTCCTCTTGCTAGGAAGAACTTTCTCCTCCCCTCCAGATTAAAACCTCCCCTGGCACAGCTTGAGACTGTGTCCTCTTGTTCTGGTGCTGGTTACCTTGGAGACCAACCCCTGCCTGGCTACAACCTCCCTGCAGGGAGTTGTAGAGAGCAAGAAGGTCTCCCCTGAGCCTCCTCTTCTGCAGGCTAAGCAACCCCAGCTCCCTCAGCCTCTCCTCACAGGGCTGTACCCCAGACCCCTCCCCAGCTTTGTTGCCCTTCTCTGGACACCTTCAAGTCTCTCAATGTCCTTCTTAAATTGAGGAGCCCAGAGCTGGACACAGGACTCAAGCTGTGGCCTCAGCAGTGCTGAGCACAGGGCACAAGGACTTCCCTGCTCCTGCTGGCCACACTCTGCCTGACCCAGGCCAGGCTGCCCTTGGCCTTCTTGGCCCCCTGGGCACACTGCTGGCTCCTGTTCAGCTGCTGTGCACCAGTACCCCCAGGTCCCTCTCTGCCTGGCTGCTCTCAGCCGCTCTGCCCCCAGCCTATAGCCCTGCCTGGGGTTGGTGTGGCCAAAGCGCAGCCCCTGGCAACATGCCCCTGTGTGACCTGCCCTAGGTGACCCTGCTCTGGCAGGGGGTTGCTCTCCATGATCTCCAGAGGTCCCTTCTGGCCCCTGCCTCTCTGTGATCCTGTGAGAGAAGAGCTTTGCCCTGGGCACCCCCCAGCCTTGCCCTCGCAGGGGGCTGCAGCCCCTCGTGGAGGCGGTGGCCAGAAACGGCTTTGCTGTGCTGCTTGAGGTGATGAATGTGAAATTTCACACTGTTGCTGCTCCCAGCTCCTATCTGTGAACTCCTCTAAAGGAAGCAGCTCAGAAACTGGAGATCTGCTCAGGGAGCACCTGGCTTTGACTCAAGAACTACTAAAGGGACAGAAGGAATGGTTTGTCCTACCTCCGGAGCGCTGGCACTGCCAGATGCTTCAGCAGGCTGCTGTGGCTTGAATGCAGCCTTTCATGTTACCTCTGGCTGCACTCCCTGCCTGTAGCCTCTGCCTCTTTGTCTTGGGTGGCTTGCTCAGCTCTTGGGAAGGATTTAGGTTGCTTTTCCTGGATGAATTGGCTGGGATCCACTCAGGGCTAACAGTTCGTGGTGGAGTTGACTGGCTTTGGAACGAGCCTGCGATGAGGCCTTGCTCCTCAGGTGCTTCTCACACTTCATGCTCCACAGAGCAGCATTTTCTTGGAGCTGTTTCCTCTGCAAACTTGCTGTGGCCAGCTTCTGCCCAGCCTCAGCTGGCTGCTGCACCTCCAGCAAGGTGTGAGGGTGCAGTGAGCCTGGCCCCTCTTGAAGGTGGCGACTGGTGAGCAAGGCTTGTTGGAAAAGGAGTTGTGCCAAGCTCCTCAGGATGTGGGAGGTTTGGAATCCACAGGAGTGCTTCTTGTCTCTCAGTGCTGTGCCACCACTGGAGGCTCCAAGCCCACCACTGGAGGCTCCAAGCCCACCACTGGAGGCTCCAAGCCCACCACTAGAGGCTCCATTTTTCTTTCCTTGCTAAAGACCCCAGTCAAGTTTCTTCTCATCTGCTGCCTCTTCTTGAGTCTTGGAGAGATTACTCTCAACTTCACAACTAGGAGAAAGCTGTTTGACTGACTGAGGCTTCAAAGAGCTGTGACCTCCAGTGGTGGAGCCCAGCCTTGTAGTCCTGTCATTTCTAGCTAGAAGGAGAGCAGAGTTCACAGGAAATCTTCAGAGCCTGAGAGATCCCAAATCTGAGCTGGTCCTTGTTGCCCTACTGAGCTGCAGCAGAGCCTCTGGGCCATAGTGGAGCCATAAGGGAGCAGCCTCCTCACTGCAGCCTGACCACAGCGACTTCTGGGGGAGTGGGTAAGACAGTGTGAGGTTGAAGGGGGTCCTGGCCTAAATGAATCCATCCCTGCCTTTCAACTGGCTGCTTTTTAGGCTCCCTGCCATCCATGGGGTTTGAAACCTGCACAGTGTAGAACTGGTGGTGAATGAGCACTGTGTCACCTTGGAAAGAGTGCTTTGGTTGATTTGCTTGGAGTCCCCATCCCTGGAGGTGTTTAGGAAGAGCCTGGCTGAGGCACTTGGTGCCATGGTTGAGTTGCTCAGGTGGTGCTGGGTGAGAGGTTGGGCTGGATGAGCTCCAAGGTCTCTTCCAACCTGGTTAGTTCTATTCTATTTTGGTTGGAAAAGCCCTTGGAGATCATCCAGCCCAACCATTCTCTGCCCCTGCCAAGGCTGGGGCTAAACCATGGCCCTCAAGAAGAGGAACAAGAGAAAGGGTCTGGAGGAGGCTGAGGGGAGACAACTACTTAAAAGGAGGTTGGAGTAAGGTGGAAGTCAGTCTCCCCTTCCTAGGATCAGGGGACAGAATGAGAGGGAATGGCATGGAATTGTGCTAGAAGCTTAGGTTGGGGATGAGGAAAACACAGAGTGATGCAAAGATGGACAGAAAACTTGGCAGGCCTTTTCATAGCTGGCATTACTCAGGTCCTTTGTAGGTCAGTAACACCTGGGAGACTTGTCTGACCTTAGCTTGTGCCAGGCACAGCTGAAGATGTGGCAGAGGAGGCCTTTGAGCCTGTTGTGGGCAATGTAAGCAGAGCTTGTCTGATGGAACACAGGTAGCAAAGAAAGGAGGTCATTTGCTCCCTCTGTCAAGGGCTCCTCTCCAAACTGCTGATGGGGAACTCATCTGGGGCTGGAATGCCTGCCTTTAGCAGGCAGGGTTGGTGTCATGCACATCAGCCCTCTTCTGGGGTTGAAGTGGGGCAGTTAGGGAAACAGTGAGCTAGGCTTCACTGGTGCAGAGCATGTGGGCAGTGCCTGCTTGGAGGGGGAGAAGATAAGCAGAGCTTGTGGTCACAAACCAAACACATGCAGGTGCTCTAGAAAGCAGGGGTCTGAAGGGGGGAAGGTGATGGGTCTGAAGGGGGGGAAGGTGATGGGTCTGAAGGGGGGGAAGGTGATGGGTCTGAAGGGGGGGAAGGTGATGGGTCTGAAGGGGGGGAGGGGGTGGTGGATCTGAAGCGGGGGCAGGGGATGGTGGATCTGAAGGGAAGGTGATCTGAAGGGGAGGGAGGGGGTGGTGGATCTGAAGGGAAGGTGATCTGTAGGGGGGGCAGGGGGTGGTGGATCTGAAGGGGAGGGAGGGGGTGGTGGATCTGAAGGGGGGGAGGGGGTGGTGGATCTGAAGGGGAGGGAGGGGGTGGTGGATCTGAAGGGGAGGGAGGGGGTGGTGGATCTGAAAGGGGGGAGGGGTGGTGGATCTGAAGGGAAGGTGATCTGAAGGGGGGCAGGGGGTGGTGGATCTGAGGGGAGGGAGGGGGGGTGGATCTGAAGGGGGGGTGGATCTGAAGGGGGGGTGGATCTGAGGGGGAGAGGGGGTGGTGAATCTGGATGGGGGAGGGGTGGTGGATCTGGAGGGAAGGTGATCTGAGGGGGGGCAGGGGGTGGTGGATCTGAGGGGAGGGAGGGGGTGGTGGATCTGAAGGGGGGGTGGGAGTTGATGGATCTGAGGGGGGGCAGGGGGTGATGGATCTGAAGGGAAGGTGATCTGAAGGGGGGCAGGGGGTGGTGGATCTGAGGGGGGGCAGGGGGTGGTGGATCTGAAGGGGCTTTGGAGATTTTTGACATCAGGAGCAGGAGAGAAATGCCTGCTTGGAGTTGTTGCAAGGATTGCAGTCTTCTCCTTCCCTTCATCCTAAAGGAAGACTGGGGACACTTGTTTTTTCTCCTTGCAGCACTTGTGACCTGTTTGGAGTGATTCATCTGACCAAAACCACTTGGGATTGAGATTTTCCTAGGCAGGGGACATGAGTCACTTGCTGTTGGGCTGCCTCTGGACCACTTTGCTCCTGGTTTAGGGCTGTTGAACCAAGGAGGAAGCTAATGAGGAGGAGGGTGGCAAAGGACTGAGCTAGGAAACTAAGAGCCCAGCTGGAGTGTTGCAGCTGGAAGGTCCTTTTTGGTGTGCCTCAGGTAGGGTTTGTTTTTCATGTCTCTCAGCAGGAGCCAAGCTGTCCTCTCCAGCATCTGCTCTTCAGAGGCCTTCCTGCTGGGGAAACTTGTTTAAGTCATTACCTCTGAGAAGGGAAATTCTCTCTTCCTCTGACAGCCAAAGGAACTGGGGGCTCCAGGGCCACTGAGAAGTTGTTCATTACTAACCCTTGTTCCTGAGTGAGTGGAGCAATTGGATTGCACAGTGTGTGCAAGGCTGGCACCCTCCATCCTTAAGTAAAACAGCAGTGGGGAAAGAAGGTCTTTAGGGGCATTAGGGTTTTCATTGCTCACTTGCTTCTGTATTCCAAACTGTTTCTATCCCAAACATCCCTCTGGAAAACTCCCTGAAGGGGCAGCCCTGATGGGAAGGACAAAGGTTTCCAGTGCTGTGCTGTACTGTGCTGTGCAGGCACCTCCTGGGCAGCCCAGCCTGCCTCTCAGTCAGCTCTCAGCATCATCTCAAGCAGGCTTGACACAGGATCTAGAGGGCTGAGGGGAAAGGGCAGCACATCTGTCTCCTGCTGCCTTTAACCCTTTCAGCTGCTTGTTTGCAGTGCCATGTGAGCCTGCTGGCAGATCCTCTCTGTGTTTGCTTTCCCAGAGCACAGGGGAGCTGGCTCCCTGGCAACTGGCAGGGGTCAGTTAGGCCTGGAGAGTTTTGCTGGGTAGGACATTTTGTGCTGGTTTTATCTGACACCCTGGTGATGAGCACAGTGGTAGCCAGTTCTGCCCTCTGCTAAACTGGGTGTGCAAGGATTATTCCCTTCAGGGTAGCAGCTGGCTGCTAAGAAGCTGCTTGCAAAGACTGTTGTAAGTGTTGCTCTTTAAATTCTTCATTGATGATCTGGATGAGGACATTGAGGCCATCAGCAGTAAATTTGCAGCTGACAGCAAGCTGGGGGCAGGAGCTGAGCTGTTAGAGGGCAGCAGAGCTCTGCAGAGGGACTGCCAGGCTGGGCAGAGGGGCAGAGGCCAAGGGCAGGAGATTGAACACAGCCAAGTGCCAGGGGCTGCACTTTGGCCACAGCAACCCCAGGCAGTGCCACAGGCTGGGGACAGAGTGGCTGAGAGCAGTCAGACAGAAAGGGACCTGGGGGGTGCTGCTTGATGGTAGGCTGAACATGAGCCTGCAGTGTGCCCAGGGGGCCAAGAAGGCCAATGGCATCCTGGCCTGCATCAGGAAGAGTGTGGCCAGCAGGAGCAGGGAGGTCATTGTGCCCCTGTACACTGCACTGGTTAGGCCACAGCTTGAGTCCTGTGTCCAGCTCTGGGCCTCTCAGGTTAGGAAGGAGGTTGACTTGGTGGAAGGTGTCCAGAGAAGGGCAACAAAGTTGGTGAGGGGTTTGGAACACAGCCCTGTGAGGAGAGGCTGAGGGAGCTGGGGTTGCTTAGCCTGGAAAGGAGGAGACCCTCAGGAGTGACCTTCTTGCTCTCTACAACTCCCTGCAGGGAGGTTGGAGCCAGCTGGGGGTTGGTCTCTTCTCCCAGGCAGGCAGCACCAGAACAAGAGGACACAGTCTCAGGCTGTGCCAGGGGAAGTTTAGGCTGGAGGTTAGGAGGAAGTTCTACACAGAGAGAGTGATTGCCCATTGGAATGGGCTGCCTGGGGAGGTGGTGGAGTCACCATCATTGGAGGTGTCCAGGAGGAGACTTGATGGGGTGCTTGGTGCTGTTGTTTAGGTGGTGTTGGATTGGGTGATAGGTTGGACACAATGATTTTGAAGGTCTCTTCCAACCTGGTTTATTGTATTCTAAGTGTTCCCACAGAGCTCCTGTGCCTTCCCTGTGTTGGGGTAACACCTAGGCTTTCTCCTGTTACTTCAGGGTGATTTACTGTAGTCTCCCCCTCTGAACAGAGGTCAGGCCAGGTCAAATCCAGAGAGACACTTGCTAGGAGAGAAGAGAACAGAGGAGGCAAGAATGTCAGGCCATGAATGGAACTGGTCAGGGATGTGTCAGGAGGCTGAGTCATAAATGGTGTAGTCTCACTGGTTCCAGCTTTCTGGAGTGGCTGCATGAGACAGCCACTGTAGAGATGACCTCTGTGTGGACACAGAAAATGAGTCACAAGTCAGAAGTTGCCTCTGCAAACCCCATGGGAGATGCTTTGTAGGACTTCAGACTGGTGAAGAGCTGCTGGGCTGCAGGTGGCTGCCAGCTGCTGTTTGCTGCTCACCTCACATCCTCCAGCCTTCACCTGCCCCTTTCAGGTCTAGAATAAAATAGAGTAGAATTAACCAGGCTGGAAAAGACCTTTGAGATCACCAAGTCCAACCTATGACCCAGCACCATCTGATCAACTAAACCATGGCACCAAGGGCCTCAGCCAGGCTCTTCCTAAACACCTCCAGGGATGGGGACTCCACCACCTCCATGGGCAGCTCATTCCAGTGGCCAATCTCTCTTTCTATGAAGAACTTCTTCCTACCATCCAGCCTAAACCTCCCCTGGCACAGCTTGAGACTGTGTCCTCCAGGGGGCTGGGGCACAGCCCTGTGAGGAGAGGCTGAGGGAGCTGGGGTTGCTTAGCCTGCAGAGGAGGAGGCTCAGGGGAGACCTTCTTGCTCTCTCCAACTCCCTGCAGGGAGGTTGTAGCCAGCTGGAGGTTGGTCTCTGAGGTAACCAGCAGCAGAACAAGAGGACACAGTCTCAAGCTGCCCCAGGGGAGGTTTAGGCTGGAGGGGAGGAGAAAGTTCTACCTAGCAAGAGGAATTGGCCACTGGGATGAGCTGCCCAGGGAGGTGGTGGAGTCCCCATCCCTGGAGGTGTTCAAGAGGGGCTTGGATGTGGCACTTGGTGCCATGGTCTAGCCATGAGGTCTGTGGTGCCAGCTTGGACTTGCTGATCTTTGAGGTCTCTTCCAACCTTGGTGATCCTGTGATGCTCTGTGAGAGGACTGGGGCTTTTCAGCCTGCACAGGAGCAGCCTGAGGGGGGTTAAAGGCCAGGTTAGATGACAAGTTTACCCTGTGCTGTGCACACAGGCACTTCCATGGAGTCAGATGTGGGTGGCCTGCTCTGATAAGATCAAATATCTGAGTAGGTGGCTTGTGGAGTGCTGACTAAACAGCTCAAGTGCTGTGTCTAGAAGTGTCTCAGAAGGCAGGCATGTCACTTTTTCTGCTCAGCTGATTGCAAACTCTCTTTGCCAGTTCCTTTTCAGTGGCCTGCTTGCACCTAGCACAGTGGTGCAGCTCTGAGGCATTGTTGGAGTAAAGCCTCTCCAGTAACACCTAATCTGCTTCATCTCTCTTGATCATCTTTTGACCTTGTGTGCCAAAATCTGTGACCTGTCCTCACCTGAAGGGCCTGCATGGACCAGGTGCCTGGAGAAGAGGAGGCTCAGGGGAGACCTTCTTGCTCTCTCCAACTCCCTGCAGGGAGGTTGGAGCCAGGTGGGGGTTGGTCTCTTCTCCCAGGCCCCCAGCACCAGAACAAGAGGACACAGTCTCAAGCTGTGCCAGGGGAGGTTTAGGCTGGAGGTGAGGAAAAAGTTCTTCATGGAGAGAGAGTGTCATTAGCCACTGGAGTGAGCTGCCCAGGGAGGTGGTGGAGTCCCCATCTCTGGAGGTGTTCAAGAGGGGCTTGGATGTGGCACTTGGGTCATGAGGTCATGGGTGCCAGGTTGGAGCTGCTGATCCCTGAGGTCTCTTCCCCCCTTGGTGACTCTGTGGTGCTGTGGCTCTTGCTTGGGGCAGCTGTTTGGTGTCTGCAGGGCAGGTACGTACAAGGGTTTAGCTGAGCAGGGGGTTAAGGAGAGGCTGCTTGAGCTTGTGCCTGAGTTAGGTCAGCTGCCACACATCTGTGAGTGCAGGAAGGCAGGAAGAGCCTGCTGTGCAGAGCCTTTTGTGCTGCCTTCCCCCCCTGCCCAACTGGAGCAGCTCTCCCTGAGCTGGAGTTCCCTTTCGCCTCTCCCTCGCCCGCCCCGGCGGCGCGGCTGAGCCAAGGGCGCCCTTTCTGTGGCAGCTCCTGCCCTGAGCTCCAGATACTGCAGGAAAAAACCCAACTGAGCAAGCAAATGAGGGATCCTGAGATGAGATCACTGTGCAAACTAATGAGCAGCTCTCTTCAGAGATGAAATACTGCTGTGGTTCCAGCGGTGCTCTGGCGACCGCGGCTGAGTCACTGCTGCCCTGGAGGCTGTTGTGATGGTCCTGCTGGAGAGCAGGCTCTCTCATGTCTGCTCAAGCACGCCCCTGGAGTGACCACACTGCTTCAGCTGTGCTCATTTATAAAGTTCCTGTGGGTGGAGGTGTGGGAGGGCAATCTTCTGTTCCAAGAATTGGGCCCAAGCCAGCTGGGGATAGAAGAGAATAGAATTAATCAGGTTGGAAAAGACCTTCGAGATCATCAAGCCCAACCTCTCCCCCAGCACCATCTGAGCAACTCAGCCATGGCACCAAGGGCCTCAGCCAGGCTCTTGAACACTTCCAGGGATGGGGACTCCACCACCTCCCTGGGCAGCACATTCCCATGGCCAATCTCTCTTGCTGGGAAGAATTTCATCCTAACATCCAGCCTGAACCTCCCCTGGCGCAGCTTGAGACTGTGTCCTCTTGTTCTGGTGCTGGGGGCCTGGCAGAAGAGACCAACCCCCAGCTGGCTCCAACCTCCCTGCAGGGAGCTGCAGAGAGCAAGAAGGTCTCCCCTGAGCCTCCTCTTCTGCAGGCTAAGTTCAACAAGGCTAAGTGCAAGGTCCTGCATCTGGGTCAGGGCAATCCCAGGCAATGATATAGGCTGGGCAGGGTCTGGCTTGAGAGCAGCCCTGAAGAAAAGGCCTTGGGGGTTCTGGTGCAGGAGAAGCTTAACAGGAGCCAGCAGGGAGCACTTGCAGCCCAGAGAGCCAAGCAGAGCCTGGGCTGCAGCAAGAGAAGTGTGGCCAGCAGGGCCAGGGAGGGGATTCTGCCCCTCTGCTCCACTCTGCTGAGCCCACAGCTGCAGCTCTGGGGCCAGCTCTGCAGCCTCTGTGCCAGGAAGGCTGTGGAGGGGCTGGAAGGTGTCCAGAGCAGGGCCAGGAGGAGGAGCAGAGGGCTGGAGCTGCTCTGCTATGGACACAAACCTAGGGCAGGTTTTACAACTCTCTGGTCATCTTTGTGGCCTCCTCTGGGCTCTCTGCAACAGTTCCATGTCTGTCTTGTGGTGGGGGCCCCAGAACTGGACACAGTACTGCAAGTGGGCTCTCATAAGAGCAGAGGAGAGGGGCAGAATCCCCTCCCTGCTCCTGCTGGTCTCATTTCTTTTGCTGCAGCTCAGGACACAGCTGCCTCCTGGGCTGAAGCTGCTCATGGAGCCTGTTGTGACTGTGAAGCAAATGAGTGGCAGCATCCCCTTCATACTCAGCTGAGGCACCAAGCATCAGTGGCAGCTCTTAAAAACTGAGTTCTGGGGGTGCTCTCTGTGGTGGTGGAGATGGAGGGAGGCTTGCTGCCTGTAGTAGATGATCATAAAAACCATATGTGACAGCTAGTAGGGAAATTTAGCCCCCACAAAGGCCCTGTGCAGGGCTGAGTAGTGCTAAATAACTTGGTTGAAATGTTGCTGCTGCAAACAAGAGGCCTGGAAGCTGATCTTGCAGATCTTTGTCTGTGTATGCTTTCTGATAGGAGAAGTCATTTATCACCAGGAGTAGCTGGAAATGCAGCTGGGAGAGCTCTCCAACCCATGACCCCCAGCTGCTGGACCGAAGGGAATGGAGCTGTGGAGTTCACTTTCATTAGCAGATCAACGGTGTGTCATGCTCATGGCATCATTGAGGTTGGAAAAGGCCTCAGAGATCAAGTCCAACCTATGACCTAATCCCTAACCCCTCCTGATAGCTAAACCATGGCTCCAAGTGCCACATCCAAGCCTTTTTTGAGCACCTCCAGGGCTGGGGACTCCACCACCTCCCTGGGCAGCTCATCCCGGTGGCCAATTCCTCTTGCTGGGAAGAACTTTCTCTTCCCCTCCAGCCTGAACTTCCCCTACAAGCTTGGTGAGGGTGCCCTCAATTCCCTCCTGTAGGTGACTGGTAGAGCAGTCAAACCCAGCTGGAGCCTTTGGTGCCCTCAATTCCCTCCTGCAGGTGACTGGTAGAGCAGTCAAACCCAGCTGGAGCCTTTGGTGCCCTCAATTCCCTCCTGCAGGTCCCTTCCATATCCCTCTTGTCCTCGGGGCTCCAGAACTGGAGGCAGTACTCCAGGTGGGGTCTCCCCAGAGCTGAGCAGAGGGGCAGAATCCCCTCCCTTGCCCTGCTGGCCACACTTCTCTTGCTGCAGCCCAGGCTCTGCTTGGCTCTCTGGGCTGCAAGTGCACACTGAGAGCTCCTGGGGAGCTTCTCCTCCCCCAGCACCCCCAAGTCTCTCTCCTCAGGGCTGCTTTCCAGCCAGTCCCTGCCCAGCCTGCATTTGTGCCTGGGATTGCCTCCACCCAGCTGCAGGACCCTGCCCTTGGTCTTGTTGAACCTCCTGAGGTTGGCTTGTGCCCAGCTCTCCAGCCTGCCCAGGTCCCTCTGGATGGATCCCTTCCCTCCAGCTGTCTGCTGCCCCACACAGCTTGGTGTCATCAGCAAACCTGCTGAGGGTGCACTCAATGC